>NC_134982.1:29717030-30027030 GCF_965638725.1 Aptenodytes patagonicus
TTATTTCATTTCCATAGGCAGAGATACCAAGTGGAAAGATACTGTGTTGCCAATGATTTGCCCTACTGTAATCACACATGCTAGATATTAAAACAGCAGTACATGTTCTTAATGCTGGCAGTCATAAAACAATCTGAAACTGAATGGAGGGCTGTTTGAGAAAATCATTACCTCCTGAATTTGTGACAGAAGATATCAGATCTATCAGCTAAGTCTAAAACAGTAAAACCTCCCCCTCTACTTTTTTTTTTTTTTCTTTCCTCCAGGACACAAGCTTCTTTCTCCAAATTCTAGAGTACTTAGCTCTCCCACATGAAGCATATGAACCTCTGTAATTGCCTAACATGAGAGGGATTTTTGAAGGCACGGAAAATGAAGATTAACTACGGACTGGGAGGTGAAAGTGGAATGCTCTGCCCTGGGTAACAAGCCCCACTCATTACTGTAACAGGCTAAATCTATTCTGAGGGGTAAGTGGGTATGCAAAGACAGGAGTAATTCTTGAGGGTCCAGAGTCTTATTTAAATCTCTACTGTCAAATTTCATGTCTGTAATTCAGCATGTGCTTTTTGCCAGCTTAAAAATCTTTCAAGCAAGATTAGTGTCAGGTGCATATGAACCCTATTCAACTCCCTGTTTAAGTATATAGTAAGGTCTCTTTCTCTTAGCTGTAGGAGCCAAAGCAGCTGGTGCCTGCTGCAGGATTTTGGTTGAACTTAAGTTTCTGTAACTGATGATTCAGGCTGCCCCAAGACAGAGAGAAAACCAAAACGATACATAGCTTTTGAACCTGTTCCTCATTAATAGGTCAGAACTGAGACTTTTGAAAATACCTGAGAAAAGTAGCAGATATAATTTAAAAACTAAGTTATGGCTGAAAAAAGCCACATCCATGGATGAGAATGATATAAGACTGTGAGAAAAGAGACGTGGTCCCTGAAATTCTAGCATTTACTTTTGTTCAGTTATGCACTCATCCTTGTCAACTAAAAGAGATCAGTAAAAACAAAGAAACAAACAGATGTGAGATTCCTATCTCCACTTACTGCGCGTTTGAGAAGGTGGTCATAGCCCCTGCAGACCTTGGAAGGAAAGTCATAGAATGAGAGACGCCAAAGTGCCTGTTCCCCTAACAATGGCTCAGCCATGACAAACAGGGCCTTTGTGGGAGGCCTGGTGGCGTAGGTATGTGGTAAACATCTCTCTCTCCTTTTTCAAAAACATTCAGAGAGGAAGTCATCTCCTGCTCCAACAATAAGGAAGAAGTACACCACAGCAAATGCGAAGGACAGTACACCTCATCATGGGGTAGTGCCAAATATGGGGAAGTTCTTGGCCCTGAAAAGAGTGTATTGCTTCTTTAAAATTAAGTCATTCACAATTATTAAAAAAACTTAATCTAAGTAAGTGGCGATCTGTTTTTAAGCTAACTTTGAAAAATCTGCACCATGATGAACCAAAATACATCATCAGTTCTCTAACTATATTCAATACATACTTCAATAAACCAATGAATTTTAATGCAAAATATGTATAAATCACTTATACGTCTCGCATAAAGCAGTTTACCAGTTTAAATGCTTTTTTGTACAACACCATCTTAACATAAATAATAATTATGCAGTAGAAACATCTTTGTAATATTTTACATTAATGTAAAATATATTAATTAATTTACATCAATTAATTTAATTAATTTACATTAATTTTACATTACCATTAAAATGTAAAAATTAGGAATCTCATTAAATAAACAGAACATGTAAAGATACTGAGGCCCTTTTGCTAGTAGAAAGACATAACAAATACAAGACAAATGGTATATTTCTTTGCAAGTATGTTTTGATTCATAAATGAGATGAGAATGATCTACTGAGGAACAGAAAAGCTACAAATGTAAAGCAAAATTAAAACCAAATACACAAAATTAAACTTTTTGGCCTTCCGATTTGAATTATTAAGATTAGTTATTTTACACTGTTTAAATCAGACCACTGCCTTTTCACAGTATGCAGCAGCACCAACTGTAAAGAAATGAGCACAAAGGATGTCTCAAAAAACTGAGGAGTCTGCTCCGGTCAAAACTCATCAGGCATTAGGAATTCAGTATAGGGGTCAAGGCAAAAATGATATTGGGAGCACTAAGAACTGATTAGTCAGGATTAGGTTTTATTTTTACTTCTTGGCAAATATCTTGCATCCAGGATGCACAGAATTCAGAATCACACACTCACCTACCTTCCTCCCCATTTTTTCCTGAATACTCGAAGTGAATTAAAACATTCACACACAGAACATGCATTAAGACACGCAACCGTCAGTGATGCTACCTCCGTCAGATCTGTCAGTGGTGGCAGCACGGGTGCTTTGATGACACTTGCAATACTGACAGCAATACTGTAGGCTAAACCATCATCACTGGTCATTGTAACAGAAGGCTAGTGTATTGTTCCCTGGATGGCTGATGAATTTCCTTACTGCAGTAAGTGGCTTACCTAAGGTCCTTAAGATGCTGTTGCCTCAAGGAAGTGACAGTATATGGGTTTATACTAGTCCCTGCCTGACTCCAGTGAGATGGTATGTGTCCTGCACAGGGAGTAATGGGAGTCATATATGAGTTGGTAGGGACACAAATGGAAGAAGACTTAAAAAGCTTCAGACAGAAACTGGAATTCAATCTTTTATCCTATGAGCCTGAGTACAGTTGTTTGGCCTTCTCTAATCTCTAATGTCAGATAAATATTCTGAAATTACATCCTCCTGGAAAAGAGTGAGCAAATAATTACTGATCTGGAATGGAGCTCCCTCCAAAATAGATAAAGCTGTGCATGTGATCATCAGTGAGGGGAATGAACTGCTCCAATCATACATATAAACAAAAGGAATGATGCCCTAACCACCTTAATCAAAGCAGCAAAACTCTTAAGGTAAATAAGCAAATAGGACTTACTTGATCTTACTGAGACTGCTAAGGAATGACTGCAGACATTCCCTGTCTTTCAAGCCTCAGATGAGGAAGAGGGTAAAAAAGAATGAAGGGTAAAGGTAAAAGTACAGACAACCCCCTGCCACCTCCAAATTTTTCCTACATATACATACACAGTGGAATTTGCAGACACATTAAAAACAATGTTTTTGCCTCCTACAAATATCAGTATTTTTAGATGGCAAATAATAATATGAGTTGAATTTATTATTATTTAATATAAAACTCAGTATGATCCAAGTGCTTCAACATTAACTCAGCAGGAGTTATTTGAGACAAATATGAAAGAACAGAGAAATATCTTTAGAAATTAAAACAGTATTAAAAACTCCTTTAGAAAATGTCCAGTTTTCATCTGACTAGAACAATAAAACCCACTGGATAATCTGGTAAGGAAAACAGCATAATCTTAGCAGTGAAGACTATTTCAATTAATAGATGCACACTGAATATCTAATACAAATGGATGTTTCAATGGAAGAATGCTTCAACTTTTTCAGTTTAAGCATATTCAGTCATATTCTAAATGCTCTTGGATATGACATCTGAAGATGAGATTTAAGAGATTTAATTTCAATTAAACAAGATATTCAAGTTGCTACCGCTTGAAGCCAACAGACGTCACAGAAGAAAGCCTATATAGTTCTTTTACACAGATCTTCATGGCCCTTTCCAGCAACGGGTGTTAAGAGATCACTGAATAATTCCAGGTAGGCAGGTGGACTTACACTGTCTGGTTAAAAAAAGGCATAAATACAGGAAGTAATTTTAAAAGTAATGTATAATGGTATAATTCTTACTGTATTCTCTCATTTCTAACCTTGTTTTTTGAAAAAGCATTCTCACAACTGTATCTGTAAGACCAGCTTTGAAGCAATTATTAAACCAGTGTAAAGGAAATTGTGAGCGAGTCTGAATGCAAGCAATGCACCTAAGGTAAAGCTTGTGCACCGAAGTGGCCACATTGCTGTTTTTACACAGAGAGAGATTGTTGTTGTGTAGATGAATGATCAGGTAAAATTCTTTGGGGAGTTAATGCAGCCTTAGCCAAGAATGATAGACATTAAAAGTGCTACCAGTCCCCTTAGCAATTATTTTACCTCTTTCTAGTTCAAATGCAGCATTTCATTCCAAAAGAAGAAACATTAGAAACCAAAAATTAAATTAAAAGTACATTATACATTCAGATTAGAAAAGCCAGATAGACTTAAGGAATCTGAACATGTAAAAATGTAATCTGATGCGGAATTTAATTGTCATTTTTACTTGAGTTGTAAATTTTCAATATTTTAGGCATTTAAATACTTTAATGTTGGTTTGTGAAGGATATCAGAATGGTATTTGAATCAGAGATTAGCTGCTGTGATTAGTTGTTAGCCTAAATAGCTACATATGTAAAATAATTCCCTTAAAATGCTACTAATAAACACAACCAATACAAAACAAATATTTCAAGGTTTTTAAAGATTGGTTTTTCTTTTTCCCTTGCCCAAAAGTTAAAGAAATTCATTTAGTAAATTGTAATTTAAAAAAATTCGATTTACCTTAAATGCACAGGTCACTTAATAACTTTAAGGCCATTTTAATACATTTTTAATAAAAACCTATTGCAAATAGCTTCACCAACGCCACTAAATAAGTTTGCTGGCACTCTATATATCATCTTTGTCTTAAAATAATGTAACCACTACATGAAATGTAAAGCTATGAAGAGTTGAAACCACAGTCACAGGTTAAACTGTCTATAGACAAGAGAATAAATTAATGTCTCAGTCCTATATATCAGTTCTTATGTATTATCATGATGCAGAATCTGTGCTTTTCTTCCTGCTAGGGATTTTATGGTCTTCACCTTGAGGCTCAATTTACTGACCTGCAGCATGCTTTCTTGTATGCTGCCCTTAAAAAAAAAAAAATGCAAAAGGCGTTACAAGATACTTTCTGCCCTTTCTCACATTTTATGTGGAAATTTCCCTTTGGTGCAGTGTTCACAGACATCTTAAGTCTCTCTCATAGTTCTCATTCTCCCTGGATCTACTTATTTTAGAACATTTATCTTTTTGTTTTGTAATTCAGTTGTAAGCCATATGCAGAAAAGACGGTTGTTTTGTTACACTTGCCTAACGTGTTAGAGCCTTAATTCATATGTGGAGCTCCTGGGCACTACTGTAACTCAAATATTAACTATAAAATATTATATTCAATTGCAAAAAGATTTGGGCTATTTTCTGCATGACATGGCAGCCAGTTTTCTCTCTTTTTTTTTTGTTTAAAAATTTCTTTCAAATTCTCTTCAGTAACAAAACTGAGTATTTGACAATGTACAAGCTTTAAAGTGGTGTCTCACATACAACTAAAAAACCAGATTTGTAAAACTTCATCCTACCATCACAGCATACCAATACCAATAGTGTTAAAGTTGCTCAGCATGGATAAGACCAACACTGAATTTAAATATTTTTTCAGGATTTCAAAATTGAACTTAAAAGTCTAACTGAGGAAAGCAGAGTTCAGTCCCAAACACACTTTCGTCTAAATTAGCATAATCTTAAAGGACATCTGTATAATAAACAGTTTTCTCTAATACACGCTTACCAAAAGTATAGACAGGACAACTAAACTTCACTCAACTAAGAATATACATTTGCTTGCCTTCATTCAGGTCTTCCTAGATGCAAGGCTGAAGTAATTAATCTATACAATACTGTCACAACAGTGTCATGAATTTTATTATCTTAAATTGACATCATCTTCTGGAGGACTCAAGGATTAAATTGCAATGAAGACATTACACTATATGCGACCACTTTGTTGGATTTCCTCTGAACTTGAGGTATCTCTTGTAAGCTCCACAGAAGATGCTATGAGGGATGTTGCAGAGCTCAAGGCACATACTATAGTACCTTTTCTAGAATTCCTTCTGACAGATGTAATGTTTTATCACAGATATCAAATTCTCCTATACTGGATAACTTTTGAAATTAATACCTCACCTCCTTATTTATCACTTTATCACCAGATCTCTCAATTCTAGCACTTCCTTATGATTTCTGCTATTACCTCTGATAAAACAAGAGCATCAAGAAAACCAGATGAAAAATTTAAATGTTGTTTTCTATTATTGTTCTCCCTACCTGTAGAATTTTACATGAGAACCAAGTATTTCTAAGTATCATGTTTTATTTGTGAAAAGCAACTCAGATTACCAATAACTCACAGGCCAACTTTTAAAATTTCTATCATAGCTTAAGTCCAACTTGTATGACCTCAGAAAATTTCGGATGGTTATTTGTTTTCAAGGATATACTCTTTCTCCAAAGCTTCAAGAAATAAGTGTAGTAAAGAAGTTTTAAGTCATCCTTATGTCCAATTAAATCTGCATTACTTCTAAATTTAGAAACATCCTGAAATACATTTATCCAAAGCAAGACCTACAAGGAGATCCTCAAAAGGCAGCCTCTGCTATCTTACTTTATTTTTATTCTTTTTAAAAAAGGGAGAGTCCCACCCCAGTGGAGCTGAAGTCATCAAAGCCTTGCTATGATCCATTAGCCCTGTTACCTAGCATAAAAGAAACAAAGCAAGGGCAGTAATCTCAATGTCTGCTGATTCTCAATCTTGTGCACCGATATAAAAATCCATATTCTAAAAAGGGAAAATATTAAAGCATGCAGCTTCATACGCTCATTTTTTTCTTATCTAAAAGAAACCTATCTCATCTTTCAAACACACTGTGCAACAATTAATAAAAAAAGACTGAACTCTGTGGCAGTTACATGCAAGATTAACCTCTTTCTCATAGAATTCCCTTATCAGTATCATCTTTTCCAACCCACAGTTTAAAAGACTGCACATGGAAGTAGCAAACAAAAAAAGTATACCTTGAAATGTACACTGCAAATGAGGGAAGCTGTGAATACTGCCAATTGTGCTTTATTTAATTTTTGTTTGCTATTTTGATTCTGTGCAGTCACTGAGAAATTAAGAGAATCACTAGAATGCACAGTGCCTAACCTAAGATATGCTTCCTTGCTAAACTGAAAGACATATTATTGTCATAAGTGGTAAAATATATTACAAGTACTCATTGGCTCAGAGAACCAATAGGGTTCTTTTCTGGGAGAATAGGCTATTCTCCAGAAGCAAAGAATTGTGTGAAATTATAGCGTGTTACCCAGTTTCTAGTGGAGAAACAGAGTAAGACTATAGAAAGTGTTCTACAGAAAGGATGAGGATTTTGGAAGGGAAGGTGTCTGAAGTAATTTCGTAATGTGACCAAATGACCAACTGGATTTTTACATATGAAAGGTTAAAAGATTTTAAGATAATCAGGTATCTGAAGATATGATACACAAACACACACATACTTGCATTAATGTATACACTTCTGTGTTAGACAGAAACATGAAACAACCATACATTTCTAAATTTTTTTTAAACCAACCATTTCCTCTCATCAGTTGGCTTACTTTAATTCCTTTTCCAAGGGACTCCAGAAGCATCTCTGCTTCAGACTCCAGTGTTTTCAACCTAGTGCTGACTGGTTTCTCACACACAAGTGAAGAATGTAATTACATGATTCTTGTGTATGCAATTGGTTCCCATTTGTCCAAAAGCTCCATTCAAACCTCATCTTGTTTGTTTTTAACTACTTCTTAGGGGCCAGATTCTACAACTGAAGCTTTCACCTCTTATGCGAACTCCACTTACTTACATTACATCTAATGGAGTGCAGTGAAGTCACTCCTGATTTCCAGCCACGTAGCTCAGGGCTTGCCTGCACAAGAAAGTTAGACCGATTTAGCTTAAACTTGTCTGTACATCAATTTGGGAAATCGTGTGCAAAACAATTTATTTTAATTTAAGGTTGGCTTATGCTTTTTTTTTCCCTGCAGAATTGACTCAAGCTCAACTGATGTAAAAGAGACTGAAATACAGGTATCTATTTGGACTTTTGCATTGATTTAGCTTATTTGGTATAAAAAGCAGACCTGCACTTTTTAGTCTCTGAAGAGAATTAGACTCTTGACTCTCCACACTTGTCTGCTACTGACTTTCCTTGTTCCTCTGTAAAAGAGATGGCCAAACTGTAGTGCACATGCCACTCATGTCTGCTTCCATGATATGTTCAATACTGAACTGAGCCACAGCTCCTGGGTCTCGCTGCTCTTACACAGGCAGCACAGTAACTGCCTCCTAGGTCCTGTAAAACCTGTGTAAACAGAGTTAGGAACTACTGCAGCCACCACCTGCATTCAATAATAAATAGCTCTGCTGCCCCCAGGCAGACCTGCACTTCTGGTTCAGCATACAGGAAGACCACCAAGACACGGTGAAGTAGGAAGAACAGGATTAGAGAGATAGCATGCGTGCAGGGGAAGCCAAGGTTCCACTTTGCCTTTGCTGGAAGTGAAGGTTCATGACTGGGATGTGTGCAGGAGAAAGGATGAAATTAGAGTAAACTTCTGTGGGTGCACGAATGGATAGGGAAGGTTAAGTGTGAGCATTGGACTGCAATCCTAGCTTGGAAGATGGGAACATGCAGTAGGAAAGCTGGGAGAAAAGCCATAGATGAGGCTCTGGTTTTGCATGGTTAGAAAAGCATGTGACCCTGGATGCCAGAAGTTACTGATGATGATCATATACCCGCTAACTAAGTTTGGAAACCCCTGGTCTGTGCTACCTCACCATAATTTCTGCACGTGTGTTCTTTTTGGGTTCTAATATAGTAACAGTCTTCTTGCATCTTTGTACCTACTCACCTACTATTTATTTTCTATTCTCTGCCAAAACCATTTTGTCTTGCCTTTCCCTCTGCTTTTATATTTAGCATTTATCTATTATTTAAATTAATACACTTAATGGCAGGCTTGTCATAAGCAGCACATTTTAAACGTTAAAGGGTATCTCACAATGGCTTGTAGAAAATGCTCTAAAAAATTAAATTATTTAATAGAATAATTTAAGAGTAACTTTCTATTCTATACTCGAGGTTTAAAAAACAAAAGTTTTCTTTAAACACAAATTTTATTTCATGCCGTATTTCAGATTTGACTCACATATACTCACACATATATACAAACTCAAAATTTCAAAAGCATTCAGTATACAGGAAATTCACAGGGATTTTTTTTAATTGTATAAATTTCACTCTGGAGTCTGGTTTGGAAAGGAAAGCCTTCTAGAGACTAAAAGTGACATTTGGAACTTTATTTTATAATATATCATTAAAAGATGCCATATTCCATGGCATCCATGTGTACATGCATAATCATCATTATGTACACTGTTTTATCATGTATATGATAGATCACATACATAAACCAAACAACACTGGGTCTACACAAGTATAAATCTATCAAGGAGAGATTTTAAAAAATAAAATTTCAGTATGAATTGCATACTATACCTATATGAATATCTTTATATATATAAATATATTCTTATATGTATAATACATAATGAATAATATTTTATTTTTTTATATATATATATATATGAAATCTATCAATATATGTAGAAAACCTACCCAAACTATCCAAATCAATACTATAAAACAGTGGAAAGAAGTGGAATTGGTGATCAAGACATACTACTGTTACATGTATTTAAATGTTCATAGCATCTGGAATGAAATTAACTAGTAAAATTAATTTCCATGGTCAAAACTAATCAAAGTTGCAACATAATTAAGGCATGAAAATAATGGAAAACCAGTCCTACCCTTTCAAAAACAAAGCAAAGAAAAAACCCTCCCCCTGTTGCATGTCACTGGCACAACTTTATTGACAATAATGCATTGATCAGTGTGTACCAATTCCACACACCTGTGGTACAGATTTTTTTTGACAGTGACAACAACACTGGGTCTACAAAAGGAGATCTCTACCAATGAGACATTTCAAAGATAAAATCTCAGTCTTGATTTCAGCCCCAATCTTCAAACTGTACAGATTCTGAATATCAGCTTCGATGAAGGAGGATTATACTTGGCCTTCTGCCACCCTCCTTTGTAGCCATAGCATCTTGGTGTGCCTGAATCAGGAACAGGGAGGAAACTTGATTGAATTATACTCTACTCCAGCTCTGCCAGTCTGCTGGACAGCTCTGTGCATACCTATCACCTGATTATAAGGTAGCTCCGTCCCTGGGGTTGCCACCATGAACCTAAAATTAAGCACACATATCTGTGTTCTCTTGAATAGGCACATACAAGGACTCCTAAACTGGATTCTAAATAAATGTAATAGAAAACTATGTCAGATAATCCAATAAAAGCCTACATTCATAGACCCATCATTAATGTTTTCACCTTCCTGTCACAAGGCATGCTTAGCTCCATCTAGCAGCTGTGCTTACATCTGTATCAATTTCTGAAGTCACCGAGATGTGTGTCACTGCCTGTATCCAACGGTAAACATGGTCCTTAGTCAATATTAATTCTGACCAGAGCTTTCCTCCTTTGAAACAGACAATAAACTGTTTTAACCCTGTTTTTGCAGGATCATAGTTATCCTTCTGTATTATACTGCTTTGAGTATAAGCTAGCTAGATTTTGAAGAAATGCATTCTAAAGTAATTCTGAACATATAGAAACTATTCTTCCCAGTTTTAGGCTCCTTTCCTCCACCCTCCCACATATAACTCAAAAATAACTACAGTTCACACAGCAGATGCAGAATGAGGACTTTCAGAAACAGACCATGTACTGCCATTTTTAAACATAGCTGAGACTCTGGGCTCAGTTTCCAAGTCTACCAAAGGCTCCTTATATGATCTTGGGCATGAGATTACTTTTTCTGTTCAATTACTCATGTACAGAAGGTACACAAGTCAACTTTTTTTTCAATGAGTGTTGTAAGGATTGAACACATCTGTGAAGTATTAAAATACCACATTAAGGACTACTTAAACGTGCAAGAAGGCAAGCAAACAAGTTATGAAGCTGCGGTGGCCAGAATAAATCGCAGAACAATCCTCACAGTAGGAGGATCTCTCAGGTCCTGAGCAGAAATTCAAGTGAGAGGAATTATTACCTTCACAGCAAGGAGACAAACATCTCGCAGACTGATCAAGCCATTTATACCAACCCAAAAAGCATTCCTGCCCTTTGTACAGGCACTCCACAAAAGCTTTACAAGTTCGACTGGCTACTTCCACTGAGCGCCTAAATTAACAACCTCCCTAAGCAAACAAACAAAAGTACAAGACCGACACGGGATTTCTCTCCTCTCTAATATTTCGTGGGGAAAAAAAAAATTAAATCCCACCTAGCCAAATCTGCACAGCAGAGATCCCACGCACTCCAGAAAACAAGGCAGGAAATATGGCCACGTTCCTATATCCTGAGGCGACTTTCACTTTCCGGCTCGCTGCAATGCCAGAGTTTGCGGCCCGGCTGCGGAGACGGCACCAGCCGTAGCACCGGGAGGAGCCGGGAGGGTGGAAAGGGTGTGTGTGCCCGGCTCTCAGGCCGCGAGCCCTCAGGCCCCGGCCGCCCCTCAGGCCGCCACCGCCACCCCACCCCACCCCGCCCGCCCGCCCGCCATCCATCCATCCATCCATCCACCGGCACGCGGCGGCAGAGCCCGCGGCGACAGCGGGAGGGGAAGCCCACGGCAGGGCCCCCACAGCTCCCCTCCCAGCGGCGGCGCGGAGGCCCCTGACATCGGCCGGGCCCGCGACGGCGGGGGCGCTCCTGAGGCTGCTGCCGCCCCGGCCCGGCCCCCCGCTCGCGGGCAGGCCGCGGCTGCCGGGGATGGGACGTCCCAGCCCGCCCCTCGCAGCCCGGACACCTACCCACACCATCCCAGAGCCCGGCGGCAGGGGAGTGGCGAGGGAGCGGCCAGTCCTCTCCCTCCGCGGCTCCGCACCCGAGCCCGCTCCGGCCCCTGAAATGGCTGAACAAAGGGAACCTCGCTCCGCCGCCACCTCCCCTCCGATTGGCCGGGGGACGGGCGGGGGGCGGGGCACGGCGCGCGGGGGAGGGCGGGGGCGCCACTGGCCGGTCACCCTGGCAACGGCGGCCTCGTCTGGGGCCCGTGGCCGCGGGTGTGATGGAGACGGCAGTGAAATGGCCGCCCGGCCCCACCCAGCCTCCCAGCCCCGGCCCCGGCCCCCGCCCTCGGCGTGGTCCGGGCTTCCACGCAAAGGGACGCTCCTCCCTGCCGGCTCCCTGCTCCCGCGCGGCTTTCCGCTGCAGGCGCACGCGCGCAGGCTTCGTGCCCAGGCACTGTCTCCCGCAGTGATCTCCCTGGGGACGGGAGGGCATTTGCCCTCATCAGATGCACCCTTTCTCCCGACCGGCCACCACCTCCCTCAAAGAGGCACAAGTGCGAAGGGCCACCAGCCCCTCGAGCAGCACCCACCCACCCATAGGGAGCTCTCTTCCCTCTTCAGCAGTACCAGTCCATCTGACCCACTGGCACAAACAGGCTCCTCACAAGCGCCTTTCGCTCTGGGCCCTGCCAGGCTCCCCAGGCTGGGCTCCTCTCCCCACAGCCCCCAACGCCCCCCACACCAGCAGCTGCAGAGAGCTGCAGGGGCTCCACAGGAGGCGGCTGACGCATATGTCAAAAATCATAAAATTGAAAGATGAGGCTAAGGGCTAGGCAGCAAAGGTACGGCACCCTGGATTTCATCTTGAGCAGGCAATGCAAGTGCATAGCCAGGGTCTTCCCGGACTTCTCTGGGAGTGAATGGATTGAGAGCAGCCCTGCCGAGAAGGACTTGGGGGTACTGGTGGATGAAAAGCTGGACATGAGTCGGCAGTGTGCGCTCACAGCCCAGAAGGCCAATCGTCTCCTGGGCTGCGTCAAAAGAAGCGTGGCCAGCAGGGCGAGGGAGGTGATTCTGCCCCTCTACTCCACTCTGGTGAGACCCCACCTGCAGTACTGCATCCAGCTCTGGAGCCCTCAGCACAGGAAAGACACAGACCTGTTGGAGCGGGTCCAGAAGAGGGCCACAAAAATGATCAGGGGGCTGGAACACCTCTCCTATGAGGAAAGGCTGAGAGAGTTGGGGTTGTTCAGCCTGGAGAAGAGAAGGCTCCGGGGAGACCTTATGGCAGCCTTTCGATACTTAAAGGGGCTTGTAAGAAAGATGGAGACAGACTTTTACCAGGGTCTGTGGTGACAGAACACAGGGCAATGATTTTAAACTGAAAGAAGGTAGGTTTAGATTGGATATAAGGAAGAAATTTTTTATGGTGAGGGTGGAACAGGTTGCCCAGAGAAGTTGTGGATGCCCCATCACTGCAAGTGTTTAAGGTCAGGTTGGACAGAGCTTTGAGCAACCTGATCTAGTGGAAGGTGTCCCTGCTCACGGCAGCAGGGGTAGACTCATTGATCTTTAAAGGTCCCTTCCAACCCAAACCATTCTGTGGTTCTATGATTCTATGACTTGTGTGGACAGCTGTCGTGGCAAGAAGACCACTGCACATTCATTCATGGCTGTGGGTACCCCAACAAGTTACAGCAGCAATTTCTGCTTGTGCTGCAATCCTTGACTGCAAGCACTAGGTACTTTTTTATTAAACAATGAAAGCTAAACATTTTCACCCAATTTCTAAAGCTTACCGAGCATTTAAAAAAGCACAGTCTTGAGACAAACTCAGAGTTGGTAACTTTGTTTATGTTCCCCTTGTGCATCTCCTGCTCCTGGGGGGACACGGCCTTCTCTCAGGCACTCTCCTCATCCTGACAATCCTCTCTGTCTACCTCTTAGGCATGCACATACCCTTCCCACCTCCCCTGCATACTACCATGATTTCACAACAACCAAAATCCGTTGACAGTGTCTTCCGTAAAGAGAGATGCTTTCCCAGCCACTTGTCTAAGTCAGCACTGTAATGTTGCTGTGTTACATCAGCTCTAGCATTGTGTCAGGCTACTTCCACTTTTTCAAAACTTAATTTTAATATCTTTTAAAGGTCATTTTCTAATCCTCATTGTTGCAGAGGAAAACTTGAAAACACAACTGGGCTGAACACCAGAAGTTTATACCCATAACAAGTCCATCATCTATTATTCCAACACTTATGCCAATTTGATGATTTTCATGAGACCTGTCTGGTGATCTTGCAAGAATTAACACTTCAGTGCTATGTCTAGATCTCCTTGTGCTGAAAGATCTCTATGTGCACATTCAGAAGGCTGCTTCCCCCTATAAAAAGTCCTACTTACACAGTCCAATTAAATACGTTATTTTTCTCAAGTATTATTTTACTGCATAATGTTCAGAGCAGATTGTATTGTAGTTATAGACTGTATTTAGTTACACTACACTGAGTTATAGCTTAATACTTATACCTGCAATAATCACTGTATATCCACAATCTCACAAGAAAACCCAACCTCTCAGCTAACATGAAAGTAGGTACATGGGGCTATGTCTTCTAGTTCAGCCTTCCCGAGCACAGAGGCGTAAGTCCTATAGCTTACCTCCAGCTTTGGGGATCTACATGGCAGCCACAGCTACAGCAGGTAAGATGCCATAGTGCTAGGATGCAAATGTGTTAGTTGCTGTGGCCAGGAAAAAGGATATAAGAGCCAAATTCTTGAGTGTCATATTGAAAACATGAAACTTGACAGGTCAGAGTAAAAGCTGCTGGTAGAAGTTGTTAAAATTGTTTAATAATACTTTATTGAAAGAAACAGAACAAATATTCCAATCAAAAAAAGGTTAAACAGTACAGCAATAAAAATGCATTTACAATATATTTGCACAGTATAAACTGTATGGTTTATATGGTGATATGTGGCAAACATTTACAAGGTGTACATTTACATAAGCAAAATGGGCTCATTTAACTTTTTTACTTTTTACATTTAAAGCGCAAAAACCAAGACAGAGGATATAAATAGACACTGCAAATATAGCAGCTACTTTGAATCCAGGGAACTGCAGCTTTCACGCATCTGTAGTTCATTCACAGAAGATACCTACCTGAATTTCCTATAGCATCAGTCGAATCCTGGCCTGCTTTCCTCCTGACACGATGCTATGTGATTCTCATGTCTGCCTGGATGTCCAGTCCTCTGCTCTTCTTTTCCTAGCAGTTTTCAACCTCTTGGTCAGCTGCAGTCAAGTCTGACTGACAGGTAGAGGTGTCCAAAAGATAATGAAGTTCAAGTCTTGTGACAGACAGCAGGGAGCCAGGTAGAGGAGAGAGACTGTACTAAGAAGGAGATGTTGCAAGGGGTAACAGGAAGGCATATTTTCTGCCTGTTGATATCCTGCCAGTTTATCAGTACCAACACACTGGCTAGTCCGTCCCACACAAGTAACTTGAAACGTGACTCGTAATACTGTTTCTGGCCCTGCTGTCAGTCCAAAGATGTGGGAGGGGGCTCATGGTAACACAGAGGGTTTAGTGGCTATGGGAGGGAACTAGAAATAGTCAAGTTATGGTGCATACCCTGGTTCCTACTATAGGTATCTTAAACCAGTTCATAGTACAAGAAAGTGGCATAAGCAACTACTCAAGTATTCCTGCTAAAAGAGACAGGGAAGCCAGCATGGCCACATTGCCCTTGTACTTCACAATCTCAAATTGCAGAACAGCCTTTTTGATGGCTATCACAATTAAAATGATCCAGGGCCAGCGTGTCCTTTCACTGGCTAGAGACCAAGGGATGGAAGAATGAAAGATGAGAGTTACCTTTGCCTGACTTTAACCAGATTTAAGGTAAACACAGAATACTAACTTCCTGACAACTTTCTTAAGATTTCTCTGTTTTAATAAAATGAAGTATTATAAGCAAGCAATGCATTTTCAGGAGCAGTTAGCTAGGCTCAGTTGAAATACACCTTCAGACTTGATATACCACGCTGCTGTACCTAAACAAGGCCAATAAAACTATATGTTATATTTCTTTTTTTCTCTAACGATACAGAAGCACAATATGTTTCAATAGCTTCTGTTTTCCACGCACGCTCAACATCAACTGAAGGGGTCCATTAAAGCCGTCTTCCGTACCAAGACAAGTTCTTCCCTGGTGGTCCATTTCAGGTGGTGCTGATGTTCTGTCAAGAATGCATGAAGGAAATGGGTTACTGAAAAATGAACTTTGTCTCCGTGTTCATTCAGAATATACAGGCACTGCAGCCTATTGTGATGGTGACTTACTGTCATATCTCACCTACGAGAAGGGGGGAGTGACTAAGGTCCGCAAATCCCCTCGGTGTGGATTAAGGTGAGATAACACTCAAGGTCCAAACATGAACATCAACTTTAATGGAACAAACACTTCTATAAGCATCAACCCTCTGTGTATTAATATGTCACATAAGCTAAGCGGCTTTATGAGAAGTTGAGGTAGGCCTTGTGTTACTTAGCAGCATCAAGGGCAAAGAGCAAGAAGGGGGGCCAGGGGGGAGAGAGAGATTGGGGGGGGGGGAGGGGAGATCACCAATCCTGGATCCAGCGTCGGACCTGCCAACGGGGGGTGTCGGTGCGGAGAGCGCCCCAAGGAGGCTCATGTGCGCCCCTATTTATTGGCCCCAGTCCAAGGTTTCTGGAATCTTCTCTCACCCCAGCTTCAGGAGTGGTTGAGACATTAGTCAGCCAAGGTGAGTGACACCGGGCCCCTCCCTGTGGCTGGCTTCTGGAGCTTTCTCTGGGGCATTGTCTGTGCTTACAGCACAGTCACTTGGGCCTTGTCCCTTACAGTTACCTGGGTACCAAACACAGCCTGGCCATAACAGCACATAGCAAACCATAAGCCAATTTACCTGTTTTCTCAGCAGAATAAGTTTGCCTGAGAAAGCCAAAGTTCCATGCTAGACAATTCCTAAGTTTATTTGGAACCAGCTTAACCATCTCTACATTGCACTAGAGGGTGCATTATACAGACATACATTTATTTTTTCTTTTGATCAGAGGCTGCAATTCTTTCTGTGTGACTGCAGATCTATTTTTTTAGGAGCAGATTCAGTTATTTTCACTATTGTTTGTTATTGTAATCAATTGCCTTTTAAGCATCTGATTTTCATTGGCAGGATCAAGTAGTGGAGATAAGTCATCTGGATGCATGAACAGTTTTCTTAGTCATAAGGGAAGCTATGCAGTTCCCATGCAAATTTGTCCTCTAGCTTACAAAGAATCACTTAACTGAATTTTTGGTTTGTTGAACAGAGAAATAGGAAACAACCTGAGGTGTTCTATGGATGGTGATAATGTGTCCTGTGATTGCTCCAATTTTTTGTCTTCTATTTTTAAGTAAGTGTAAAATTACGATTGAATAAAACCTTTAAATTAATGTAAAGGTGTTGTGATATTTGCCAGAGTTTGCAAATTTCAAAACAACAGGTGGAAGAGGTGTTACTGTCCAATTTGTATCAGTGCGATGTCAACTTAGGTGATCACAGACCATATTTAAATGTTAATATTACTGTTTTATTGACCATCAAAGTCAGGGAAAAACCAAAATTGTGATTCTCATCATCTAATAGCTGGGATGTTTATTCTTGCTTAATGTTGGTGGATCTGTCAGAGTACTAGCAGTTATTGTATTCCCTAGGCAAGAAATAACTGAGATGAAAAAGTAGCAAAAAATGAGAAATCTGACAGAAAACTGCTGTCCTAAAAGGGGAGAACAAGGTGCAAATGTGTGTATTTGCATTAATACACTGTTTTTAAGGCAATAAGAAGAATAAGACGGATGGATGGATGGACAGAAGGAAGGAAGATTTAAGTAGTTAATGAAATATATATTTCTGTACAGTTAATTACTCTAGTAAAATATAGCAGGATTTGTTCAACAATATGCAGTTTACATCTTTTGGAAGCATTACATGTGAGAACAAAGTAAGATGAATAACTTGGCAAAGACCTGGTCACTAACTGTGAGAAATACATGATTAACTGGGGCTGCTGCTCAGACAAAAATGTCACAGATTAATTAATTAATTTCATAGACAAGATTAATTCACTTCGTAGACAAAATTTTCCATTGACCTTCAGTATGTGCAAAATTACTAACTTAACTAGTTCCTGGTCTACAAGAACATGAAAATATCACTGCTATTTCGCCTATCCAGAGTGTTTCTTTTTAGTGAAGTTCATGAGCTATCTCTGTTAAGCTGGGGAGTGAAAAAACTCACTGTTAACAGAAATGACATATGAACTTTTTATATTTGGGTCACTGCTTGTGAGAATTTGATCGCTGTTTTTCTAAGCTAAAAATATTTTTTCAGCTACATACAGGCAAGATGGTGTTTAGTGTTAGCTGTTGAGATCTTTCTCAAGTTAGTTTGTATATCGTATCACTACAAAGGAATAAGCTGCCTTCCTAAAGGTTTTGATTCACAATTGAAGATAAATTTAGCAGTAGCAACTAAAGCTGTTATTGCCTGAAGCAATCTACACCAGCCATTTCTCTGAGATTAGTCATAGGATGCCAAGTACATTTCAAGTGGAATTTAAAATATAAATGCTCTGTAGTAAAGGTAAAAGGATATTGATTATAATGTGTTTAAACTAAAACAAACAAAATATATGCTTTAAGGATATAGTTTCACTGGGCAGGCTGAAGGTCAGAAAGGTTAAAAGCTAGTATGTTAAATAAATGAATAGGAAAAGTGTGTGAAACAGGCTATCAACACGTAAACCAAGGCTGGTGGCAGTTGCAGACATAATAAACAAATTCATCATCTGTCCAGGTACCATTTTTAACAGAAAAACCTTCATGAACATCTTCTATCATCTTCATGTTGTTCTTGGTTGGCCAGCCAAGTTTTTTCAATAGAACACTTAGATACTGTTTGATTCCTGTTTCATAAAGCTACTGGTTGTCCATCTGGAAATGGTAGGAATTCATAGACAGAAGAAATCTTTGGACATCATCTGAAGGAGTTGAATGAGTTGCCCTGAGAATGTCATCTGTTGCCACTAGCACTGTGTTTTACGAAAGTTTTCAACTCCTTTCCTGTGAGTGGAAAAGTGACAGTAGTAGAACCAGCAGAAAAGATGTAAGTGCCTACCAGGCAAAGATTTATTATGTGGGGATGACAAAATTTTTAAAGAGTGGGGTAGAGACACAGACTGCTTACTTCTGTCTTTACAGTGAGTGAAGGCAACAGCAGCAAAGGAGTACTGAAAGCCCCTCTTTTTTTCAGGAGCAGTGCTGGTGACTACATTAACCAACTGTGAAGGTCTGTTTGTGGGTTATCTCTCAGATAGTGGTGCTGGAGGAGATCAAAAGAAAAAAAATACTATGAGAGGTTAGAGATTGGCTAACGAGAAAGATGAAAAAAATTTTGTGGAGAAGAACTAGGGAAAGACAAGGTGCTAGAAGAAAGAGAAGGGTTATAAAAGAGATTAAAAGATAGTGAGAATATCAGGTAGATATCCAAGATATGTGAGCAGTGGAGCTGGGAATAGAAAGGACTCAGAGAAGATTCTTCTCTTCTCAGGAAGAGAAGGAGTGTTGCCAGCTTTCTCCTTCTGCTTTTAATTCGCCTAGTTCTTTCTTAGAATAAAGCCTTGTATAACTTACTTTGTTGCTCCTTGACTTAAGTTTTTATAAATTCCTATATCTTAAAGCACCACCTTCCAAATAGTGAGGTGTGGAGCGTACCTGGTGAAGCTGTCTTGGCCCTGAAGAAGCAGCTTGGGTGTTGTTGCGTGGTGCTCCTGGGACCAGTGTGCTGGGGAGCCAGGGCAGAGCTGGCTGCGATGCTGATGCAGGGTCCTTCCTGCCTGGTGAGCCTTGCTGCGTGAGAGTCCTGCCAGCACCAGCAGTACAGCTGGCAGGGCAAAGGAGAGGTGGTGACAGGTATGGGAGCATGAACAAGCACTCTGTGGAATACCGCTAATTTTTCAAACAGTGTCTTTGGCTAAAAAGACTTTGGGAAAGGCTGGCCTAGCAATTACAGAGGTTATTATTGGTTTGTGTGATAGCTAGAAGTCCCACAGGGATCAGGAGTAGTTTCAAGGGTCTGGATACAAGGGCGACCCAAGAACACACCTGTGTGTGCCCCAAAATGTCCTGATAAAAATTCATATTGCAGTATTTTGCCCAAATAATATAATAATTTTATTTCTTTCTCACAACTCTGCTCAAAGAGATGGCAATGAATCCTCATTTAGCGAATGAAAAAAACACCAAATTCCATCTGTAATCAGGTTGGATAGATTTGTGCTAGCTTTGACACAGCTGTGATTTCTGTGTGCCCTCTTATACTGTATGCTTAAGAAGAAATACAATTACTGATCCATTAGGATACACGGTCCCAAAGTGCTCAGCCATGATGACATAAAAATAGAGAAATTGATTGCTTGCATTCCAGCAAGTCATATTTGTAAATAATACTAAAAGCCACAATGATGACATGACAAATGTGAATTGCATGAAGTATAAGAATTACATTATGAAACATCTCAGTATTACAAACAAGGTTAGGTTGCTTTTCTCTTCTCTTTTTGATTTTTTTGTTATGCTTACAGATATAAAGAAGAGATTTTATGTGTTTCATGATTACAGCTTAAAATATATTACAATATCCAAGTCATATCCAGGTCTAGATAGCCAGGAAAGTTGTATAGTAAATATAAAATTATGACATCGTCCCTAACTAACTCTGGCTTCATCAAAAGCGTTGGCAGCATTCCCACATTTTATGTGGTGCTAGGAGACCAAAAGGCCAAAGAGCTGGGTTTCTCAAGGGCACCAACTTTTTAAACATGGGAATATCCACTTAGATAAAATCATGAGGTCAAATATTTAGTAAAATGCTTATGTTTAACTTAGAAAAATGATTCCAGAGGTACTCTGGGTGATTACAGTACCTTTGAAAAATCTAATAACATCTCTTGAGCAAGGCATCATCACTATAATTTAAAAAGCATCACTCTTTTTTCTCCCCAATAAAAATGACTGTTGAAATGATGAATTCAAAGCTGATTTAAAAAAATTAAAAGATAGAATGATGAACATGTGAGGCATGAGAGAAAAAATTACTTTCTCTCTCTACACGCCCCCCCCCCCCCCAAAAAAAAAAAAAGAGTAATCGGACTTGTGTTTACTTAGATATTGGAAATTTATCAAAGGACAAACATTCCTGGAAAGTGTTCCAGTACAAGCTATAAACATTCTTGCTAAGGAAACATGTTTAGAAGGGCATTAACTGACCTTTCCTGGACAAAATATCCCCCTGTAAAATATCAGAGATGAGCCTGAAAAAAACCTCACCGTTCTAAACAGTCATTAACTGAGCTAAGTTAATTTACAGTATGTAAGGCATTAAGTTTGGCTGAATGGCAGTGGAGCTCTTGCTTTGACATGTATTTCTTCATGATCCCCGGAGGCATTCTGACGGCTGGCCAGAATCATCCTGGAGATTACTGAAGGCATGTATTGCACAACCTTTCTTACGCTCACTGCAATGCACTCATTTGAAAGCAATAATAATTTCACCGTTTGTGACCAAATTGTGTCTGATCTTATTGCAGATATAAAAGGAGGGGTGGAGGCTACACGATGTCCTTTTATTCCTTTTGCATATCTTTGGGCATGGAATATTGTTAGTTCTCACCTCCATCTAAAAGGTGGAGGAGTGGGGAGGACGTGGTAGCCGTGGTCCTCTCCTTTCTACCTCCGCAAGCCTGGGCATTGGAAAGGATATTTCCAGGAAGGCACACAGAGGCTCTCAGAGAAGTACTTCATACTGCACCACGCACACTTCCCTTGGAGATGTGGGAGTTGAGAAAAAGAATATGCCCCGTAAGGGATGAAAGTCAGCTGTTTATATCTTTCAATCTTAGCAGCACTGTGTTATTAGATAATGTTTTCATTTACAAAGAGAAAGTCTATACGCTTAATCTATTTTTATACAGTCTGTGGCTCTCTTTCATTGGCTTACGATAAAAGGCTCCCATGATCTTCATCCAGTGCTATTTTCTAGTGTTGGTTGTTGAAAGCAAAAACAAACAGCCACAGGAGGCAAAATTTTATAATTCTGGATTTTTTTTAATTGTAAAAAATTAATATAAGCATGAAAAACTTAGACACCAAAATTTCTACTTTGAGTTCTTTCAAGGCTGTGAAACCCTATTTCTCTTCTCCAAGTTCTTAACAGATAGTCTCCAGTCCCAAGAGGTTCTACATGGAGAAATTCTTTAAGTGCCGCATGCTCTGTCATATTCAGATTGTGTATTTAGTTTATATTTAGCTCCTTTTGTCATAAAGGGACATCAGAATACTTTGGAGCTTGTAATAATTTTGCAGACCTTAGACTCTGTATCAATTCCCTGGCATTACTGCAAACTGTTTCCCACAGGCTTTTGAACTGACGGACTTCTGCCAACCCTCAAATTTTCTTGCAACCTTTCTTTGCACAGTTTAACATTAAATTTTTAAATGCCACATTTTGGTTTTTGCTGGTTTATATTGCTTCCTATATGTCTGTGACCAATTACGATGACCACATGGATCATCAGTGGTTTCAGTTTGGAAATCATTTCCCTAGACAGCAGCTAGTAGCAGAGCTTGACAGCCAACACGCCTAATCCGTAAGAAATATTGTGTACTAGTGAACCCATTTGTTTCCCAACTCTGCACAGGGAGGTTATCATCCTTTCTGCCTGTCATCTTTAAATAACATTTATATTCATCAAACATCTTCACTTCCCTAGCAATTAAAAAAGAAATAGTTACTGAAGTCTCTTCCCACAAAAGATTTATATTACTTCCCAGTTGAAGAAGTGTTTTTTTGTTTCTATAAAAGCTATGCTAATGATTTCTTTATAGATATAATTTTTCAAGACTGATTTACTGTTTGTGACTGTGCTATATCCCTTCTGAAAAATAAAAAAACCCCACATATAAATTAGAAAAAAAAATTGTTATGAACTAGAAAATGTGTTTAGGTACAATAAGTCAATTTATTATTTGTTTCGTTCATTCCTTTGGTATGCTGAATTTTAGAACTGATGGACAGATCGTTTGCTGTCAAGGGAAGAAAGATATGGCAGTTCTAGGTGAGAAAAATCTCATTTCTGAATACATAACAGAAAATGATTCCATATAAACTTCAGAAATGGCTTTATTTTCTTTTGGAGATATTTTTCAAATCATAATGTATAGCATACACAGAATGGTTGAGGTTGGAAGGGACCTCTGGAGGTCATCTGGTCCAACCTCCCTGCTCAAGCAGTGCCACCTAGAGCTGCTTGCCCAGGACCATGTCCAGATGGCTTTTGAAGATCTCCAGGATGGAGACTCCACAACCTCTCTGGGCAACCTGTGCCAGTGCTCAGTCACTCTCACAGTAAAGAAAGTTTTTCCTGATGTTCGGGGGGAACATTCTGTGTTTCTGCTTCTTGTCCTGTCACTGGGCACCACTGGAAAGAGACTGGCTCTGTCTTCTGTGTACCCTCCCTTCAGGTACTTATATACACTGGTGAGATCCCCCCTGAGCATTCCCTTCTCCAAGCTGAACAGCCCCAGCTCTCTCAGCCTTTCCTCATAGGAGAGGTGATCCAGTCCCTTCATCATCTTTGTGGCCCTTCACTGGACTCTCTCCAGTATGTTCACGTCTCTCTTGCAATGGACAACCCAGAACTGGACACAGTACTCCGGGTGTGGCCTCACCAGTGCTGAGGAGAGAAGGATCACCTCCCTTGACCTGCTGGCAATACTCCTCCTAATGCAGCCTGGGATATCACTAGCCTTCTTTGCAGCAGGGGCTCTACATAACAAATTGTTTTCTTGTATTGTTTCTATTAGGGACTTGTTTGTAGAAAATTAACTTTTTTTCAACATTTAAAGACATTCCTTTTGCTGTTGCTGTGCTTTTCTCAGCAACAATGTGATGGCAGTAATTTTTCTAAAATCAACCGTAATAGGATCTACTTCATTATTTAAATTGAATTACATAATCTGAGATCATTTGCAAATAATACCCCACCTCTAGTGCATCAGTTTTGTAGTTCAGCACAATTAGTAATTTCCCAGAACAGAATCCATGAATGAATGATTATTGACATGCACATTGTAATGTTGCCTTGCTGTTCATACAGTGCTTTGGAAATTTGTACCATGGTAGAACACGTTACATTGACATAGAAGGGTACTGAAGAAAACAGAAATGGAGTAACATGCTCTTGGGTGTTCATACGGGTAGTGGACTTTTAAGGGCACAGTGTCCTGGTTTCAGCAGAGATAGAGTTAATTTCCTATTAAACTGTTTTTATCTCAACCCATGAGTTTTTCTCACTTTTACCCTTCCGATTCTCTCCCCCATCCCACCGGGGGGGAGTGAGCGAGCGGCTGCGTGGTGCTTAGTTGCCGGCTGAGGTTAAACCACGACACACAGTCTTGCATATTCTCACTCCTCTGGGTGAGTTTTACAAATGCAAGTTATTCTTTTAGTTGCAATTCTATCAATTAGAACTGCCTGTCCTCAATTAGGACAAGCTAGCACAGAAAGTGAAGAGGTTGCGCAGTCATAGTGAACCAAGATGAGCATCAGTTCTCTGTGCGTTTCATCCATCAATCTCTACAGTGATGTCATCAGCAGGGAGGAGAAGTTACAAGGGAAGGATGGCCACCAAAACCTGTCTGTTTGGGGTTTTAAAAAATATTTCTAAGGCAGGCAGGCAATATAAGTTGAAATTATCCAGATCGAGTAGAATGATGCTATGTTAAGAGACAGTGAACACAGTCCCAGTAATGTTTGTTGACTTGTTTGTTAACCTGAAGCTGCATCCAATTTACAGGTGGGGAACCTCAAGCAATAGAGATTCTACTTGATGTCCATTAACCTTTAATGTATTGGGGGCCTTATTTGAGAGAATTAGAGCAAGATATTCTGAGCTGCTGATAATTTCTATCTCCCATTTGTTTCAAGCTTGTCTAAATGAAGAATTTTGAAAATGGATGCCTAGGTGACTTGGCAGCATCACCCAGGAAGTCTTTGGGACAGGTACCAACCTCACTTTAATCTATCAGCTCTGAGACCCGCGCTTTATAACCACAAAATTGAGGACTCTTCATTCTTATCTGTCACCAGGTTTCAGTCATTGTCTTTTCTTGTTCCAGTGTTGTCCATTACTTAACAATCACAGTATAACACCCGGCAGATGCTATTTGTGTTTACGTTTTTGTTCTTCCCCTTCATCACTGAGAGCAGTAAGAACCTTAATGCTTGTATGCCATTTGTCCTTCAATGAAGGCAGCTGATGTACATTCTTCCCCCACTTAGACAAAGAGCATTTTAATGAGATTTGAGTGCTGTTTCTGGTAAGAGGCTAGTGGCTGATTAGTGTACTAGCAGTATACTGACCTCTTCTTTTAACCTGCTTTACATTCACTGCATGTTGACATACCAGTGTAAAGCTTAGAGCCAAATATTTAATGATGTTTCCATGATTCCACCCCCAAATTTTCACTCACAAGTACGTTTATGCATGCAGCAGGCTTACTGAATGTTATTCAATTTCCACAGTTCATCACTGAAAGTGAATATGTAGACATAGATGCTAGCTGTGTAGAGATCCTATGCCTCACCTTCTAGAAATGATCTTTGATTTTACATATTTTGAAGTATCTTTAAAAATATTTTGATAATTAAGATTTATTTCTTTAACCATTTTTCTGTAAGTGGTTAAGCATGACTTAAAAACAAAATACTACGTGTTTGGATTTTTCTTCACATGATGGACCATACCGGTGCTGGTATTTATCATATTTGCAAGACAAAATTTTGGAGGAACACCAGAGTCTTTTAAACTCCATTAAACTGATTTTTAGACTTGGCTTGCATTAAGTAATGGGTAGAAAAGGGTTACAGCAGAATACATCTATAAAAATTCTGCACTAAATCAAACTATGCTGGAATGTAACAGTTGCTGTCTTTGTGAGTGTCAATGCTATTTGCTGACGCAGCTCAGTGCAGTTGAACCACCACAAGGGAGACATTTCAAGAGCTCGGTGTTCAAGCATCTCTTGGATGAAATCCATAAAAGAGCAGACATGAACTGAGTAATAAATCCTGTAGACATATATGCTGGTGCCATGAAATGGTATCAGTAATCCTATCCACAGTTACAATTAAAGTATCACAGAGGAAGTCTACCAATACTTTTCCTTTTAATAAAAAAACTAATCATGAAAGCAGCAAAGTAAGAGATGATAGAAATTTTTATATAACAATAATGTTCTATTTCCAGTTATTAATATTTCATAATGGTGAAATATATGACTGCCTTTCTCCCTGTAAAAGCTGAAACATAAAAAATATGCCAATAAAGGCCAGGCCCTTAGACTTTTTATGCACAAAGAGGCAAGCATGAAAAATTCTGCATATATCCACTAACGTGCTGGCATTCTTAAATTCCATAGGAGTGTCTAACAGCTGGTTGTATATACTTGAACATCTTAAGGCAGCTTATGACACTGTAGATTGAAGGCTCCTAACTCGTTAAAATCTACAGAAGACTTCCAAGCTTAAATAACTAGAAAGTTGCAGCCTGCTTTTTGCAAGGCTGTGAGTCAAAAAACATTGAGGACATGGTTTTCAGGACTGGGCATAATAATGGGCAAATAATTCAGAATTTCATGACCACTGTTACCAGGCTGTTACAGTGTCCTGGTTTCAGCTGGGATACAGTTAATTTTCTTCCTAGTAGCTGGTACAGTGCTGTGTTTTGGATTTAGCATGAGAATAATGTTGATAACACACCGATGTTTTAGTTGTTGCTGAGCAGTGTCTACATTAAATCAAGGACTTTTCAGCTTCCCATGCTCTACCGACTGGGAAGGCTGGAGGTGCACAAGAAGCTGGGAGGGGGCACAGCCAGGACAGCTGACCCAAACTGGCCAAAGGGATATTCCATACCATGTGACGTCATTCTCAGTATATAAACTGGGGGAAAGCTGGATGGGGGGGCCGCTGCTTGGGGATTGGCTGGGCATCGGTCAGCGGGTGGTGACCTATTGCATCATGCATCACTTGCTTTATATATTCTTTTATTATTATTATCATTATTATTATTATTACTACTACTACTACTAATTCTATTTTACTTTATTTTATTTCAATTATTAAACTGTTCTCATCTCAACCCATGAGTTTACTCACTTTTACTCTTCCAATTCTCTCCCCCATCCCACCGGGGGGGAGTGAGCAAGCAGCTGGGTGGCGCTCAGTTGCCGGCTGAGGTTAAACCACAACATACAGGAGCAAACCCATCCTGAACCACCTGTGACTCTCTTGGTCTCTCCCAGGGTGTCTGAGGTTGCTCTGATAGCCATCGTCTTTGACAGAGTACTTCCTAATGATCACATCTGAGGATGTGAAAGTTACTGTGCCAAAAACAGAGGTAGCATGCAAATTAAAACAAATAATAGAGAGAATCTTCAATGGCAGATATGTAAATGGTAATTAGATTGCATTAGAAATAATGAAATCCTAAATCACACATAGGTAAGTTACGAATAGCAAGTAGTTATTAGGCATGCATGGAAGAGCTTTCAAATTGTCTCCATCATGATCCATTAGTGTGTTTCTGTATTAACCTTGCTAACCTACCGATTATGGGCAACCATTGTTTGGGCAGGAGAAATGCAGTTCCTTTCACACGGAGTATTTAATGACTAAGAACAGAAAGATATTATTTTCATATACTTTGCATCTCATTCAACTTTCTTTTCTGAGTGGTTCCAATGATTTCACACTTTTTTTAATGTGAATTTGACTGAACTAAATTTGACCCTTCATTTCTAAGTCAGCATTTTAATTTAGTGGGCTAGGGTCCCACAGTGTGCATTCAGAGCAGCACTAGCCATCTCTGTGCTTACATTTTCCTGTCTAGCAATGCCATCATAAAGTGGAGCGTGTTTCTGGTGAAGAGTGCAAGCAAATTTCAGACTTAGTTTTGAATGTGTGTTTTGATTTATTTTCCAGTCCCCCAGTCAAAGGGTAACTTCTGTTATATGATAGATACAGGAAGGATTTCAATGTCTGGGTGTATAGATTTTAAGATATGTGCACAGGGCGGGACTGTGTCTTCACTACAATTTCTTGTAAAGTTATTTCTTCCCAGGAAATGCAGAGGTATCAGTGGGTTTTGCAGTGGGCTGCTGGTGAGTAGGGCTATTTTATGTGCCAGTCTTCCTCAGAGAATCCCTTGGAACGGACTTGCTTCCTCTGGTCAGAGCATGAGATCTTGTGGAAGGGGCATTTTTGTTCATGAGAGGAAATCCAGAGGCGTTCTTTCCCTTTGCTAGAGTTTTGACCCATTACACTGAATTTTGTATAGCTGGGGAAATGCATGGGCCTTTTTCTGCACTATATTCCAGGAAGAATCAAGGCTTCAACTTGCCAAGTGAAAATGAAGTTGGCTTTGTTAAAGCTGTTGGAGGAATGTTGGAGGAGGGGAAAATGGTCAAGATAAAGACATATTTGAAATTCATTTGGGAGTGGACAGGGTAACAATAGCAAAACCCCTACACCAAAACTACTTGATACAGTCAGTGCAAGATCTTTTTAAATTAATTTAAGAATTTGAGTTTTACTAGTCTTTTTGTGCTTCACTGTATTAACGATGAAATCCACACTAAAATACATCATGACTTAAATACATGTAGGCCAACAGTTGTTATCTTGACTTAATAATAGCTTTTGTAAAATCTGATTAATTTTTAATTTGTATCACACCTACATTACACAGGGGTAATCACATAATCCAGATAATCTGGAGATAATCTGTTGATGACCCTAACCCAGACTGCACTGTGTTATATTATGTATTCCTGTCCATTCATGAAGCTATTTTTAACAACATGATTAAGAAAACAGTCTTTATTATAAATAAAAAGGCACAGCTCCCCATCCCAATTGTAAAAAAATAGCTTTATACTGATAATAAATTAATGAAATAAAGACTGAAAGTAGCACATCAAGAAGGCCAGGTGACAGCAACATAACTGTATTGATGCCTTTTGTTTGTAATGGGACCCCTTGTCCCATTTCATCAGTTGAAGAATGCCATACTTATACAGAGTATTTTTTTCCTACTTACTGGTTCTCTTACTTTTTGAGTGGGTGAAGAGAATGTTTGGCCATAGGATAAGAATACCTTCATTTTTTAAAGATTAACCTGTTTTAGACTAACACATACAAACACATTGGCCTAATTGCTTGGACACCTTTTACCTCCAAAGAATAGAACGGATGACATTTACTTTTTAAAACTAACTTTTTAGACAGTATTTAGAGACATGATTACACATTCAAAAATGTAAAGAAAGGGAAGAACCACCATTTTGTTAATATACGAGATTTGCATTACTTTATTGCTAAATATGAAGAGATTACAATTAAATAACTAATTTGTCTTTTTAAGTGGTCTGCTGTTTTCCTGCCAGTTGCGATAATATCTGAGTTATCTCATCAAATCTGACAGATTGATTCTGTGGTTTGTTTCTTGGATAAACACTTCAACTATTTTTCCAAAAACATTCTTCCAACAGGTACCCAAGACACTTAAAACAATGTTTAGATCTGCAAATGTCTAGATATATTTGGGAAATTAATATGGAAAATATGATAAAAAAGCAGGATATAGTTTACCTGAATTCTGGGATAATTTTGTGACATAAGATGATATATAATTCCAGTTATTAATTTTGGGGTAGAAAATTGCAGTACTGAAAACATCATGAAGTGCTTGCTGAAATTCTAAATGCTGATAAAAGCAATTTTTTTTCTAATTTGTAGCTATCTGGTAATTAACATGGCAACCAAAGCAAGTCATATACTAAAATGACTGGTTAATTATTAAAATGATAATGTAGCATCATCTGCAGAAGTTTATCTGGAGCACAAGAACGAAAAAGCAGTTTTAGACAAATGGCCTTTTTTTTTTATTTTGCAGTTACTTTTCTTAGAAAGTTTGCACTTGCCCTGTGCTAAAGAATTGAGGCTTTGGGGCAATCAAAGATGAGCTGATGAGGTTTTGAATGGAACCAGAGGGAAAATTTTAAAGTTCTAAACCATTCAACTGTGGAAAGTTCCATCTGAAAAGAAGTGGTTGGGAATAAATTAGACATTCTGTGAAGCTGGGGTACATAATTACCTAAACTCAATAGAACAAAAAGATATATATTTGCTTTACTGGCAGAATGAGCCACCAGGGGCTGACTAAGGCTATAGGTATAGTTAATTACCTAAAAAATTATTTCAGTTTCTTTTCTTTTGTCCCATGCCCATCTACTCACTTTCTGCCTCCTCCACATATACCTTATCTTCTCCCTGTCTTTTGGAACTTCAGGATGCCAATTCTGAGCCAGCCCATATGCAACAAAACGCTGGGAAAACCATCTTCCAAAAGTGTTCCCAAAATATCTGCCTGCTGTGATGTCCAAAGGAATCACAAACAAAAGTGCTGAAGAACAGAAAAAAGTCTGGTTTGTGAAAGAAAAGGAGGTACCAGTTCAGATGGTGGGTATTTGGGAGGCTGGCTTCTGATAGTAAAGATCTCTCTTTGTAATAACCAGAATAGCAAATCCAAATTTTATTTCCTTACTGCTGACACACGCAGGCTAGCAAAATTCTTTCTCTGAGGCTATCAACAAACAATGACACATCGATGATATATCAGATTGCCAGACAGTGTGAATTTTTTCTTCCTCTTCATGTACATATGCTCGCATTACACAAGATGAGCAGAAAAGGAAGACTTTTATTTGCAGCCTTCACTCCATTCTCATCACTAAATTGCCTTGGTTAGACTCTGTTAATAAATCATAGGACCTCTTTGGGTTTATGAGCCTTCTGTCTGCCAGAGTGCCTTGAGCGTTTAAAAGATGCCTAACTCTTATCTATTCCGAAGAAGAAAGAAAAATTCGGCCTAACCCTTGCTCTAGCTGTTTATCTCATTAATCAAGCAAATCTGGGTCATGGTAGCTAAATGTGATTCTGAGCCCAGAAATTGTTCTGGCATGGGCTTGCTGTGCTCTTCTGAAGAGAGATTTGGGTACTCGGTGAAGACCAGTTTTATAAGGCTCCAGTCTGTTACACCCACTGTAATGAAATGCTGCGATGGATATCTTTGCTGTACTTTATCATACCAGCCAGCCCTCTGCTTTAATAATCCAATGCTTAATGGACAAGGATCTGTGTAACTGAGCGAGGGAGAGCAGGAAGGAGGTAAAATGAGAGGATCAATCATTTGAAATGCAAGGTTGCCTTCAGAAACTTCTCGGAAGCTAATTCCATTGTAGAAACCCTGCGAAAGATGTCTGTGCTCATAATACAGTGAAAGCCTGCTTGCTCAGTTGATGCCAGAATTACCATCCTCTGTTCATTTCTTTTCTCTCTCTGTTAGTCTCTTTCCCACCAAAAATGTCTGAAAGAGTAGAAGAGCCAATGAAGGGTAATAAAGCTGCTGCAGCGAAAAGGGGTCTGTTTCTACTACTGTTTTAGGACTTTCACGGTGATGAAAGGCATCTCAACTCCCACTCTGCCTTGAAGAGTATGGAGGTGTGTTAAAAAACCTGTTTGTTCAGACAGTTCCCTGGCCTGTCAACACTCACATTTCACTCCACATTTTATCTGGTGCTCCAGCAGCTGACTCCTTGTCGTGGTTTAACCTCAGCCGGCAACTAAGCACCACGCAGCCGCTCGCTCACTCCCCCCCGGTGGGATGGGGGAGAGAATCGGAAGGGTAAAAGTGAGAAAAACTCATGGGTTGAGATAAAAACAGTTTAATAGGTAAAGCAAAAGCCACACACGCAAGCAAAGCAAAACAAGGAATTCAATCGCTACTTCCCATCGGCAGGCAGGTGTTCAGCCATCTCCAGGAAAGCAGGGCTCCATCACGCGTAACGGTTACTTGGGAAGACAAACGCCATCACTCCGAACGTCCCCCCTTTCCTTCTTCTTCCCCCAGCTTTATATACTGAGCATGACGTCACATGGTATGGAATATCCCTTTGGCCAGTTTCGGTCAGCTGTCCTGGCTGTGCCCCCTCCCAGCTTCTTGTGCACCTCCAGCCTGTTCAGTCAGTAGAGCATGGGAAGCTGAAAAGTCCTTGACTAGTGTAAACACTACCTAGCAACAACTAAAACATCGGTGAGTTATCAACATTGTTCTCACCCTAAATCCAAAACACAGCACTGTACCAGCTACTAGGAAGGAAATTAACTCTATCCCTGCTGAAACCAGGACACTCCTTTAGCTATGTTGAGCCGGAAGCTTACGTAAGAAAAAGGGACAAGTGAAAACGCTCACTACAGCATTTTCAGCATTACATTTTCAGCATGGTAGATGTAACACCATTACCTGCTTCCTGTTGCAGGACAATATTTATTTAGATATGGGCAGATGTGGCCAATGACAAGGGATATGCTAGGACAAGACAGATGTCCAGAAGCCACTAGATAAATCAGGGTGAGCCCTGGTAAGGAAGTGAAGAAACTTGCACTTTTCCAAGAACTTGTGCAGGAGCTGTGGTCAGAGGCAAGGCTGCAGGTCAAGCAGCTACAAAGCTCACGTGCAAAACAAGCTCTGGGATGAAGGGGAAGACAGGAGTGAAGTCAGGCAGACAGAAGGCTGATGAAATAGAAAAAGGAAGCAAAAGATCAGCAATACCCAAATGACACACAGTGATGGGGGAGGACAGCATTTGGCTCATGGCCAGTGTTCTGTTTCTCTTCAGCCAGGTTTGGGTTTTTAGGTCTTATTTGCCATAGATAGTAGTTGTAGCTAGGCTGCCAGTTACCAGGCAGATGTATTAATATGCAGTTAATTAAAAAAAATAATATGCAGGACTGGTACATCCTGACACAACTTTTAAATGGTAGTTGGAATCTGACAAACACATTTGTTTTTGTAATTAAAGTTGGCATTTTTCTACAGACATGGAAAATGTAGCTGGGAGGATGGTGGCAATGAGGAAATATACTCACTCAAGATTCATACAGAAAAGTGAATCTCTGCCTAAAACATGAACAGTATGGATGACTTCTTGGGATGGGGACACTGAAGAAATCTTCCCTGCCATATTAAAAAAAACAGGTTAGAAAGAGTCTGTGGTGGTGTGCCTGTGGTGAGCAGAGAGGCTTCCCTGGAGTCACTGTACTCTGGTCCCCTGAAATCCTCCATGAGGATGCCACAGCAACTGATCCCACACAGGTGTTTCCTCTGCTGAGACGGAAAAGCTTACCTGTACCTTGTTGTGAGAATGACTTCTGACATACTCATGTTTATTTTACCCATTTTTCGCGAAGAAGCAATGACCTATGTGCACCTTAAGAGTTAGACCTGCCAGTACAGTCATCAGCCACTATGTGTTGGAACATACAGACTGTAACATGTTTGCACTGTACCCTTTTCTGTTGCTTTCTTAAAATAAAAATTTACTTATTTCCACTCAATGCATTGAAAAATGTGTGTTCTGCAGGAATAATACAAAAAATACCATTTTTAGTATCTCATTAAAAAGTATTAAATATCAAATGCCAACTTGAGGGAAAGGTCTATATTTAGTTTTCAGGGTGAGTGTGTAACTCCTGGATTTACGCACTTGAGCTGAATTTTGTTTTTTTAAGCCATTGCTTAAATTGGCCATACTCTGCAGAATTTCTATGAATGCATCACGTATTTTGCTGTTTCTCTTAATCGATTTCCCAGATTTTCCAAAGAAATAAAGTGTAGTCATATGTAATCCTCATAGTCCATGAGTTCAGCACCTTCCAAAGTACAAATACATAACGGCACATGAATATTCACAGCTACCATCAAAGCCTCGGTACATCACTGTGACATTAATACCAAACAGAAGGGACTTCCCACTGGAAAGCTTGTGCAAGTAGGCTTAAGCAGGCTGTTCATCTATCCAATCATTTGCTGTCATGTGTGTCATGCAAAACTGGCACAACAACTTGTTAACAGGCATAATGTCACTGCAACATATCACTACAACCATAACTACAAAAGCACATATGTACACCAGATTGCAGGAAATACAGAAGGCAAACATGTTAGGAACAAAATTCTTGGCCAACACACTTTATCCTAAACTTGCATGTTTAAGTATCAAATAATAATTATAAATACTTTGTATAATGCTCTTACCTCTTTAAATATCAAACACTTTTACAAAGATTTTTTTCAACACTACCAAAGGGAAACTGGCAGAGTGATAGATTTAGGTTGAACTCTCCAAAGGGGCACAAATCAGTGTCACCACAGATAGAAATAGTCCTGTTCTTCCTGTACTTCAAGAAGTTTGTGCTATGGATGTGACTGCTGCAGCTGTGCTGGGGAGGTTGCACCACTACAAGTGAGGGGACAAAAGCCCTGCTAGTCTCTGTTGACTGCCAGCAAAGCCACAGTTAAATAATGTTGGAAAAGAGTTGCATTTTGTGTTTTTGAAGGTTTCTTCCCACACCTTCAAGCTCTAACTCTGAATTAATTAGGTAAAGCAGAATAGTAAAATGGTGTTAAAATATAGCACACCAAAAAGAAAAGCATTTAAGTTCTATGCAGTTAGTTTCTGTGGCAGGCTGAGGGATATCAAATTTATGTTTCTGCAAAATGTGGAAATAATACTTTGTGTGTTAAGCCCATCAGCGCCAAATGTCACAGTCCTGTAAGATGTATTGAACTGCTGGGGATCCAACTGCTGCTAGAGTCCAACATGAGGGGATGTAAAAATGAACACTTGAGAGCCCATTCTGCAGTCCTTTGCTGGCTCTGTTCCTGTCCTGGCTTGATCCTGGCCTCCTCCTCTTTGCCTTTCATGCCCTGCTGTTTTCACAAAGGCCATTTTCCAAAAGTAGTGACTCAGTACCCTAAACTGTTTCCTCCTTCATTTCTTCTTTTTTTTTCCCCTTGCTTTTCTGCAGGTACAAACATGTTGTAACAAACTTACCCCTCTGCAGAATTTACTGTATTCTTTTTTACCAAAATTAACTTTTGGTTATTCACTTGACTCCGGCTTTTAAGCAAATAAAATGCATTGTTCTATGTTTAGATGACTAAAACGATGTTTCAGTTATTTATTAATAATAGGCAGACCAAGCCAGCCCAACAAGCTTCCTCTTGACAAGAAAAGCTTTCTTGTTCTGGATGAATAATGCAAATTGGAGAAATAACACCGCTCCTGCATTTTATGCGTAGGCAGATAATGTCCTATCCTTCAGCAAATGCATTAGGCAAACAAGAACACTTTGGGGAAACAGCCGTCTCCCAGAATAGAACATTGTGTTCTCGCCATAGGAGAAAGAACTTTCTAAGTAAGTTACAGTATTATCAACTTTGTGTTTTAAGGTTTTGATGTGCAGCTGCTTTGGGTGCCTTGCCTTTGAACTCATGACTGGAGTTGCTGCAGCAGGAGGTGTTACAAATGAATGGTCCTCCTTACTGTCAGCAGAAACACCTGGCTCCAAAGGGCTCATGCCATCCTCAGCAAGTAGGGAAACAGGGTGATACTTCAGGCTGATGAAGCAATGAAATAAAGCTGCAGGGAGGTGCAGAATGTCCCACAAGTACATGCTCAGTACCAGTGCTTGGTTTACTTACTGATAGTAATCTTCCCAGCAGGTCCTTAGAAACTGTGATAATGTTCTCTGGAAAGAGTCAAGTTATGCCCCTTTTACTGAAGAGCGTTAGTCTCATTTGCAGGCTTTGAATGCCCAGAGGTTCTCAGACTCTCCGAGGGCTTAGGTGAGGAAGTCCCCACTGCCTCAGCTGGCTCAGCGTATCCTGTATCCCAGAAAAAACTTGTTAGGCTGGTGTTAAAGCCATGGGTTTTTATACATATCAATAAAGAAATTACAGGAAAAAAATGTCCACAAGCCTCACACCATAAGCTCTCTAAGGCAGGGAGATTCAGGACAAGCATTCCTTTATATATTCACAGTATATAAAAGACTATATATTTATGCAACATATATGAATGCAGCATGCATGCTGCATACAACTGACACATTTTTAGACTGTTCTGAACTAGGTAGTAATTCAATTATTATTACTTATATTTGTTAAGTTACTGCTGTATAGAAAAAACCCAAACCCAAGTATCTCTGTCTGAACTATTTAGGAAATAAATGCAGACGCGGTAGGATGTTCTGACACTCCCATAGAAAATGTCACCATTTCTCTTTTCACTTTCTTCATCTTAAACATGTGGGTGGTGAAGACATCTGATTAATGTGTCTGTGAGATCACAAATAAACTGGGTCTCTGGAAAAGCTCTAAATAGTTAGACGGTAAGAAGACAGCATGGACAGAGACAGAGAGACAGAAAACTGGAGAAGGAAATAAAACAGTCAGCTACACCGGTTCTTTGACAGCTCCATGTTGAGTGTGGGAAAGATCAAATGCAATCTGAGATGGGGCTGAATAGAAGATTGAACGTTCAAATGTAGTTTGAAAAAAACCTCAATGCATTAGAAAGTTAATTCAAAGCTAGGGTTTATCTCTGGGATGGTATAATGTATATGTGACCTATGTGGCATAAACAAAACAGAAATAATTTGGTTATTTAGAACAATTTTCCCACAGGAGTATAATGAGAAGTATACCCATGCAGAAAACACCAGAGGTTATTAATGCCCCCAGGAAATCTGCCTTCTGGGTTGTGGTTCAGTCATGTCCAGTGAATTTTGCGTACTCGTTCATGAAGGTAGTGTGTCCCTTCCTCCTCCATGGCAGCGACTCCTGGCTCCCAGCCATCTGCTCAGTGCCCTGGTCTGTACCGTGTCTGCACACCCAGCCATCCTATCACGTCCATACTGGCATAGACTAGTGACCTATTGGAATTGTGTTTGGGGTCTTGGACTGGACTGCAGCATTGCCTGGTGACAATTTCTTAGCTCACTGCCTAGACTGAAGACTTACTAAAAATTTTACGAGAATTTAAATGAGACTCTTCAAAAAGAAAATACCCTAGAACGTCTGGCTATGATTTATCGTTTTTGAAACTCAAGTGTCAGAATGAGGCAGAAGAGATTGAGAACATACCAGGGAAAGTTCTTCCTTCTTGTTTCTCAGTTCATCTAGCAGGAAAGTAAAACTGACCCTCTATTGCCACAATTTGATTATTTTCTCTGAGTTACTGATAAACATGGTTTTCATCTTGACTCTAGACACAATAAGGTATCTGGCTAGCACATAAAAGCTTCCTGAATATCATGTTTATTCGTGAAACACATAGAGATAACAGATAGTGCCAGCTGCTAGTCTTGTCTATTTGTATTGCTGTAATGCTTAGCGGCTCAACCAAATAGTCTCTGCTCATACCCAGCAAGTCAGTGATAGACTGGGCATAGAAATCAGGTTTCTCTGTGCACTGTGCACTGAACTACGTGTCTCAGTCACATTGTTTTACAGAATTATCCCAGCTGAATTCACTTCAGTATGAATTATTTCAGGACATTATCTACAAGGATCAAAATAGAAATGTAAAAGCCTCCATATATAACCTATTCTTTGGCAACAATATATAAAAAGAGAACTAATGTATGGCCTTGGTATTTTGAATGGGCCAGAATGTTTTACTATTGTACATGTCTCAGCAAAAAGAAGAGAAGAGTTATACAAGAATGGAATAGTATGCTTTCATACCAATTCTCATCAGAAACTTGGCATTTTTGCACCTCAAGCCTCCCTGCTAAAACTGGAAACTAATTTGAGTCTGACAATGTAAGTGCTGCAGTTTTCTAACTTCTGTTTTACTTATTAACTGTTTTGTTAATGTTGCTTTTTAAATCTGATTTCCTGCAGTTAAGTCAACAGCAGGTCAGTTTATAGCATCTTTTGGGTGAAATTAAGTCATCTAAAAATGTGTAACATAGATTTATTTTACATGAAGAAATTAAGTTCTGTGAAATAAATAATCTGCTAAAGGGCTATTTGGAAGGGGTAAGAAAGTTCTGTGGCTCTGCTTATAGTTCAACAACAAAACAACTGCCCTCCCTGTCACAGCTCACATATTTTCCTTTTGTGGCAGCTCTTGAATACTATGAAATTTACAGCGGTAGCATTTTATGTGGAGCTATAGAGAACTGTCCAGGAACATAATAGTAAGAATCAATGTGCTGGTTTTGGCTGGGATAGAGTTAATTTTCTTCACAGTAGCTAGTATGGGGCTGTGTTTTGGATTCGTGCTGGAAACAGTGTTGATAACACAGGGATGTTTTAGTTACTGCTGAGCAGTGCTTACACAGAGCCAAGGCCTCTTCTGCCCCTCACCCCACCCCACCAGCGAGTCGGCTGGGGGTGCACAAGAAGCTGGGAGGGGACACAGCTGGGACAGCTGACCCCAACTGACCACAGGGATATTCCATACCATATGACATCATGCTCGGCATATGAAGCTGGTGGAAGAAGGAGGAATGGGGGGACTTTCAGAGTGATGGCATTTGTCTTCCCAAGTAACCGTTAGGCGTGATGGAGCCCTGCTTTCCTGGAGATGGCTGAACACCTGCCTGCCGATGGGAAGGAGTGAATGAATTCCCTGTTTTGCTTTGCTTGTGTGCGTGGCTTTTGCTTTACCTATTGAACTGTCTATCTCAACCCATGAATTTTCTCACTTTTACTCTTCCGATTCTTTCCCCCATCCCACTGCAGGGGGAGTGAGCGCGCAGCTCTGTGGTGCTTAGTTGCTGGCTGGGGTTAAACCACGACAATCAATGAGACAATTTTTGAGAGCAGAGGAAAATATGAAACACCCTCTAATAGTCGAACACATGTTTGATTTCTGTTAAAGCAGACCAATAATGTAATTATAATCGGTTTGAAACCTTCCTTAGGATATATGGTAGATACACATGAAAGTTTTGGTATAGTACTATAACAGCAATCATGAAGAGAAATACAGGAAAGAGAGAAAGCCAGTCTGAGAACTGGGACTTATTTTGCATTCTGGGCAGAAACACAAATTTCATCATAAGTCTGTCAAAACTGGTACAAGAAGCAGCTGAATAAAGTAAATCACAAAACATACGTGGTAAGACTCTCTAAAGATGAAATTTTCAAACATCCTTGGGGAATATTCTTCTAAAAAAATTATAGTTTTGAGATGAAGAGAGTTCTTAGATAGTCAAGGTGTTAGCGAAGAATTTTCGATATCATTGCATTACTTTTGAATTCTTTAATACCCACACAGTCAAGTCACGCTAAAACTGACTACATAGTGTCTGCATAATTTTAATAGAAGAAATTCCTAAAGCTGCAAAATACGCTGAGCACAGAAAACCAAACTGCACTGCTGTTACTCATCCTGAGTAGTAGTTCCTCCTTGAGTAGCCCCTTGAATACATTAGGAGCACTTGCAGAATAAAGTGCTACTTAGTCTGAGTAACATGTGAGTAAAAGGAATGAACACTTTGTCTAGTCAATCCCAAACCTTATAACAGGTGTGCAATAGTGCAATAGTTGTAGAGACATAGCTTTTTTGGCAACCGTTCAACAGCTCCAGTGCCATAATCAGCTTGCAGCCTTGGCATTTACAGTGGCCTATGCTGTTGTGAACACCAAGCCTTGCCAACAGTAGCAAATCAAGAGAACACACAACCTAGTAGAGCTTTGAGGTTGGAATGGTCCCACATTTCATCAGAGGCAAAACGTACAGCTGTGCCCAATTCTTCTTTTTAATCTTTGCCTTCATAGGTAGTTTGTGCCTACTGAAAGACCCCTGTACCAAACAAGGTGCTGTGGAGAAGCAACCTTCTCCGAGTTGCATATTAAAAATTAACGGTAAGTAATCTGTAATCAGGGCTAATTTAAAGCAGATTGTGCTCATCATATTCTAGCTATAGGCTCATAGAGTGGTATGCTGATCTAGGAGTCAGAGACTACAGCATGCCTATCAAAGCAGCTGGCTTTCTGCCCACTTGAATGAATGGCTCAAAAAGCCGGTTGCTCATAGCCTAAATGATGAGTCAATTATCTGGTACTGCAGTGGCTGTAGCTAATGATGCTAGCATCGTTACAACTAGCAGCAAATTACTCAAAACAACACATTGTCTCAGTTTAATTCCATCGCTAGTACAGACAACAGCCATGTTCACTTTTTGTAAGTACAGGGAATTTTGGCCATGCTTGCCCTGTCTAAATTTGCCTTAATTCCTTGCTCACCTAGCCTAAATTTAATTCCCTGTGCCTGGCGTTTCCCAATGCCTAGCTGTACACTTACTCAGGATGTCTGAACTTCTGAGGCCAACAGAAAATTCACTGCATGGCTCAGACCTGGAGATTTAGGTATCCATTAGAATACCTCTTGGCCTGAGCTTTATGGGGCAGCAGGTGACATCTGCTTAGGGCACTTCCATCTCATGTAATTCAATGGATAAATTAGGTGGACCTCTCAAAGAAAGCACACCGTAAACCAGCCATGTATAAAGAGTACTTTCTTGTGCTTGAGCTCTGTGTGCTCAAAGCCAGGTAAGGCAGACCTTGCAGCACAGTGCTTCTGGAGGACAACCCTTGCAGAATCAAACCAACTGGAGCAGCGTCCTGGTGGGAAGCATTGCACCATAGCACCATGCAAAAGTGTAGAAATACAGAAAAATCCCTCCCATTCGGGCAGTGGCACATGCTCAGTGTCCTGGTTGGAGGCCAGAGTCCTGGCTAGGTCCCAGCTTACACTGACCCAGGGGCTCTGCAGACAGAGGATGCTCTCAACCCTGCCGTGGTCTTCACAAGCAGACAGACTTGTGTCCTGCATTATTTCAAATTGTGAATGAAACAAATGTACCCTACTAAGTAACATAAAGGCGGTATGTGCAATGGATCATGTGTGGCAAGTAAGATCTTTCTCTCCTGATGTCTGCAGCCAGGTATGGTATTAGTGGCAAAGATGAAGAAGGAATAGTGTGTCAAGCTGTTAGGTGCAGTGATGATAACCTTTGGTTTTGCCTAATAACAGTAGAGAGGTGATGTGAGAGAGGTCTCACATTAGAGACGGCATGTGGGACAATTTCTTCTGATATTCCTTCCTCTTTCTTCTGAAAATGTAGTCATTGGCATTGTCTGTGAAAATGCATTTCTTTCTGAGGAAGTCTGGCATTCTTAGCTTTCCAAGCACTCACCTAAATCACAAAACCATAAACTGAAGCTGTCTTAAACATTTTGTGAAGTATGTTTTTTTCTCGCAGGGAAACCCATGCAAAGAGATGATGCAAACACAAACTGCTTAAATCCCGTCTGATTTGCAGATAACATGTTAAACCTGATTAACGTAATGACTTCACTAATGAAGATACCTTCACTTAAGCTTAAGGATATTTTTCAAACTATCATGGCTGCTAACTCTTGTGAAAGGTTATGGTAATTTTTCAGTGCATCTGAAAAACAGGACAATTAGTTTGTTGAGTTACTGAGTTATACATCTGGATTTTGTTTTTAAACAGTCTGGTTTTGAAAGTATTGAATGTCTCCTTTACAGTGCTTTTCACCAACTACTCAAGATTTTGAGAATGCTACGTGAGAGTGATTACGATTTACCACCTTATCTCAATTTAGGCTCAGAGTGTGTAAGATCCAGGTGCAGAAAAATTTTTCTTATTGTCTTATTTTTCCCTCATTCCATCAGTTAACTTTATTTGGTTCCTTTTTACTGAGTCTTCATTTTAATCACATTGCCTTGTTTCGCCCTCCAAGCCTCTTGTTAAGGGGCAATAAGCACTTTAAAAGACAATTCCTCTTCATTATTAATTCAGAGAATGAAATGCCCAAGTCACACAAATTTGTTCAGGGTTTCAATTTTACCTTTATCACTACACTTACTAAGCTCAATGGGAGAAATACTGTTAATATAGAAGTTCTGTTTTGTTAAATATTTCACCTGGTATGATGGCCTCCCTTATGGTTCCCACTGTTGCTCTAAGTGATACATTACTCTGTAAAATCCTTTTGTTGGTTACACTGAACATTTTGTAAAACAAAATAGCAAAAGTTAAATCCAAAGACATTGGACCAAATAACTTGTTCTACAGGTCCACTGAAGTCCATCACCTGAGGGATGAGCTTGGCCAGCTGGTTCAATCTTTGCAGTCACTTGCCATATAGTGGTCCAAATTTCCTTTGATAAATCATGGAATCATAGAACAGCCCAGGTTGGAAGCGACCTCAAAAGCTCATCTGGTCCAACCTTTCATGGTTCCAGAGCAGTCTTGCATATTGGAGCAGTCTTGCAAGGATTCATAATTTGACATAAGGTTAAATTCAGGTAGTATACCACAGCTCGTCTGAAGAGCATCCAGGAAACTGTGACATTCCATTCTTGAAAACGTACTTGCATTTATGAAAATGATATGATGGGTTTACCTGTTATTGTTATTATGTCAAAGCCAAGAGTTTTCAGCTAGTTTGGGATCCCACAGAGAAAAGCATTCTGCAGATACACAGCAAGCTCTGTCAAGAGCTTGGGATTTACATCATTATCTAAATAGAAAACAAAGAGTAAAAGGAAAACACAATGACTTTAAAAAAGCTTGTAGCAGGGCCAGGAATGAGAATATTTTCCAAATACTTTTCTGTAAGCCCCTCTATCACGCCACATTATCTCATCAAGATAAGCAGATTAAGTTAACATCTTGTCACATGAAACAGCTTCTACATGTAAATTATATGTATGTGTGTCTGTGTATGTATGTATGTATGTATGTGTAGGTATGCAGATGCATACCTACATATTTCCATACAAACTTTTCAAAGTTTTCTTGGGTAGATGGCATTCTTTGCCCATGAGCTTTGACTTTCACATGAAGCTTGACTATCTCCTTTCAGGATAAATTGTGGTACGTTTTTATCCTTTCTATTTCTTGTTTATTTTCTGCTTCAGTAACTTCACTTGTCTTTCTGTTGTCTGCAAAATACTAAAGAAAAAAACACGAGCACTTCAAGAGCAAGCTTAGTGCCACCCCATAGCTGCACGACCTTTGCCTTACCTCAGTCTGTATTTTTTCAATAATGTTACACAGGCTCAAACCACTCTATTGCAATTATTTACACACACAGAGGTTTTATCACTGCCCTTGCTGATATATAGGCATGTGAATACATAAACTACTGTCTTAGTACTTTCGAAAATGGTAAAGAAATTAGGTATCTATTTACATGTTTGGACAATACATACCTTAAAAATCTGATCATGAGATATCAATACATAATTTCTGTAATACATAAAATGCAATACATAATTGGTGTAATTATAAAAAATATTGACAATTTATATATGCAATTATTTGCACTAGGGGAACAATGCCTAGGGTTTTAAAAACTATAATTGGGACAATCAGGATAGAAACTTTTCCCTTCATGTCTGTCCTGATGCAAGAACTTATGAAATCCTCAGTTCTGGCTGCTCAAGCCATCACTGGAGATCTGTTTGGTTTGTGATGACAGGGAAGCTATTTTCAACCCCCTTTTTTTTTTTAATGCAGATGAATTTATAGTGTTGGATCAAAATTAAACATTGTTCATTGATATACTGAAGGCACCTAAAATGTGTCTACAAAAGGGTAACAACATTCTTGATCCCCTCCCAGCTGCTCTCTCTCATCTCAATGTCTCTCCCTGCCCCTCACCCTTCCCCTGAGCTTGAGCAAAGGTGAATTTGTATGTACCAGTTTTGAAGGGCCCACAGAGACACTAATGAGCTGAAAGTGCATAGACTTTTAGCTATGGAGGATGTGCATTTTACCATTCAATATCATGCTTTCTTAAGTATTTACTTAACTTCCAATGACTAATATAACCCCTATATCACCAAGAACTGTCTTTAACAGTATTTTTGCTAGTAGCACATCCCTGAGATGAGACCAAGCACCTGCGTTTTTAGAGGTTTTACTCTGCTCTGTAAAACTTCGGCAACTTTTTTGCTTTTCCAAAGGGATATTTGTAAGCAGGATTCTGGCAGGTGTGGTTCACTGCAATGAGCTCCAGAAAAATCTCAGGTGTCAGCGCCCGGCTGTCTAACCTTGTACCTGTGCCAGAGGTTTGCCATCCGCAGTGCCGGCAGCGGGGATGCGGGTTTGTGCAGTTGACTGCCAGGTGTGCCAGCTTCAGCTGCCGTTGATGGCGACATTTACCAGGCTGTGACAGAGCTGGCCCAGGTCTCTGCCAAAACCTGTCGGAGCAGACGCCAAACCACCTCTCAGCAGACTCATGCTATAGGGAGTTCTGATTGCTTGCACATGCATATGCACACTCATGTGTGCACACACTTATGTACACACACAGAGCATTTTTTTCATGAATTCTTACTGTTGCTGTGGCTTTCCGCCAACAGCGGAGCTTTGAAGTACCAGTGTTCGGATGAAAGCGCTAACAATAAGGTAGCCAACACCTGCCAAAATTGCTTACAGAAGTTTTCATGTAATTGGCAACTTGAGGTCATGCACAAATCAAGCTCCTGTTTTGTTCCAACAGGACTTCAACTTTTGATAAATTTTGTAAGCGATTACTATAAAGTATAACTGCCAGCACAAAACATAGCAATGACCATGAAACTCTGTAGTACCCTGTGCTGCTGAACCAGTCCATTTTGCATTTCTCAGAAACATTTGCCATCTGTTTGAAGAAGAGGATCCCCTACAGCATTTTTTTTCATTTTGATGACGGAAATAGCATAATGATTCAGTCCAATAGCTCTTCTAATGGCAAACTACTGGCATGCAGGAGGTGTGAGAAAAATTAGGTTTGACACCTCACCGTATTCTGAAGCTGACAGAAAAGACCTGCAAGGCTTTTTGAAGCAATAACAAATGGCCATAAATTATTACACTGGACATGAGCACTGAAACTTCAGGTGTAAAAGCTGAGTTTGAATATCATGCCCACATAAACAGATGCTCCAAAACTTTGGATTTCCCCCTCGAGGGCTGGAAATTTGGACTGAAATACAATTGTAGTGAAACTCCTGCTATTTGGATTTAGAGAGTGTGACTTATGCCACTATGATTGTTTCTGCTTTTGGTATGCTGCTGTTTTGTGTTTCTGAGAGCTCTGCTCTGCAGAGATCAGCAGCCATTTTACAGGGGGCTGTTACAGTCTGCAGTAGGAGACAGACATAGTGTTGATCCTATTTTTAATACAGTTGAAAATGTTTAATGGAGAAGTTGTTTGCTTATTGTAGAGAGACATTTGTACTGTGAGCAGCAATCCAGATAAAGATATATATATTCAGGTATATCTCCAGCTGAAATGGATTTAGATACCATTGTTACATCTTGTAATTAAAAAGGAAATTTGCTGTCTCTTATGCTGTCATTCTCTTTCCAGATTTAGAAAACATGAGCAGGAATTTTTAACCACCTTAGCCATCTGAGAATTTTACATCAAAATTTTTTTCATCCTTTTCTTCACATATAATTTTTCATTAAAAAAATATCTTTTTTCTGATTCACAAGGAAAAAAAATCCATTTTGTTGCAAAGTGATTCCCTTCTGGTCATCCAGAGTATGTAATGTTTTATTTTGTTTTAATTTCATTTAAAAATAGCTTTATCAAAAGTTTTTTTTTTTTTTCCTGGAACTGGCTATAACTAGTAATGACATAAGAAATAGACATTAAAAGCTCAAACAAAAATCAGACTGTCAATCTTAATGACACTTAAAAATCACTAGCTTTTAAATAAGTAAGCACTACGTAACTAGAGCGAAAGCTGTTATCAGGAGCTATAGCGACAGGCTACAAAGCTTTCCTTCCCAGGGCCGAGAAATACAGTTGAGTTTTGTTGCTATTGTTGCAAAGCACTATCAAATTCCAGGATGATAATAACAGAGAAAATTGGTTTTGAAAAGCTTTTAAGGACAGAGTGTTTAACAACACTCCCGCTTGTACTGTCCAGAAGAGTGCTTTGATAACCATAAAAGCTGAAGCAGCTGAAGATTTAGAAACAGACTGAGTGTTTAGACATCGTATTACATACTTCTTAGTAGAAAACAGTTCACAGTTTTGCCTTGTAGATCTCTAATCAAGAACCAGCTGGACTGGGGATGAAACAGCTCTGAAAAGATACAGAACATCAGAAATTAAAGAATTAAAGCCAGTGCTATATCTCAACTGTAATGCAACTGTCAGTAAAATGAGGTGATAGTAATAATATACTTTGCATTTATATATTACAGCTCCTTCCCACCAGCGTCTTAAAAAACCTTTCTAATATTAAACACGTAATATTGCCAGTTGGTTCCTGTGTTTTGTTAGTAATATATATGCCTGGGGACTATGCCATTTTTCTAGCTGGCTGTTCACTATCTCAGATGACTTGCTGTTAGCACATTTTTCTGTCGCAGGTTGGTGGGGACTAGAAGTAAATATACTGGTGACTTCAGTGAAACCTCTACTCTGAATAAAGTCTATAGGGGATAGACAGGCCAGTGAACATGTTGCCCAGGGAGGCTGCGGAGTCTCCATCTTTGGAGATTCTCAAAACCCAACTCTGCATGGCCCCAAGCAGCCTGCTCTCAGTGACCCTGTTTTGAGCAGGAAGCCCCTTCCAACCTCAACCGTTTTGTGACTCAGCTGAGGTGCGTTGGCTTTCACAGCTCTGAAGGGAATCACATGTGACTTGGGAAATGAATGTCAGCATCCTGGTTGTTGCTTGCTGCGCTGAGTAAACCTGCAAAGGCTCCTATAGCCATAGATCTTATGTGATGGGGCCCAGTTTTCAAAACAGTTTGGTGTATGGTTGTTGCCATTTAAGAAAGCGGATCAGGAAGCTGCTTGATATTTTGGCAAATCCCTTCCATGTCAACAGCTTGTCTTAACTTTAACGGTCCTATGTTTCTTATCAAGCATTTTTCTTTGCAACTATGATTACATATATATATAACACTATGTAAATAGTATATATGTAACTATAAATAGCATTGCCCACGTTTGTTGTAATGTAATAGGCCCTGCAATCTCAACCCACCATTGTGTCACATTTGACATGGCCCTTAATACACGACTCCTGTGGCACTATCCCACACAGGGTTCTTCTTAAATGAGACTCGTAAATCTACCTAAGTGGACAGTCTCCATTAGCTGTATGGTAAAAAAGAACAATGAGATGCTTATGTTGTGTTTGTGTTGATTGCTTAGTTAAATGGTTACATCTGAGTTAATATTTAAACACCCTGGTTCCCAAGTATACTACTCCATAGCAGAGTTGTCTCCTCCTGTCTTAACAAATACAACGATGTAATGGGGCCTTTGTGTTGGCTGGGATACAAAAGCTGTTACATTATAATGGTTTAACTAAAATGATTTCTTTTTCTTTTTTAAAATAGCCTAATGCGCAGAGCTGGTTTGAAATGAATAGCACTTCACACATTGAATTAGAGATTGTACTGCATGGACAATAAGACACAGAAATAATAAAAAAGCTCTTCTTAGTAATGAAAAGTGAACACTCAGGTCTTGAACAGCTACTGCGAGTACTCCTGCAGAACAGCTGGTGCATATCACAGCCTCAGAGTTCTCTGTAATTGCAAGACATGAGCATTTCACAGAACACATCTTGTGCTTCTAGTCTAAGGAAATTGTCAGGAAATCAATTAATTAAAAGTTTAATTAATTGATTTTGATCAATTTGATTTGATTGATTTTATTGATTTGATTTGATTTGATTTAATTAATTGATTTTTAATTAAAATCAATTAAAAGTTCAGGTTTTGTGTAAAGTGAAATTCTGATGAAGGTATCATTGTATCAGCAGAATTTTTTTTAAGTTATGAAAACAGTGAAATAAGAGCAGAGGATCTGTCCTACTCCTAAGATAAAAACCAGCCCATTAGAACTTAAAAACAACAGGCTATCCTCAGACTGTAGTCAAGTTAGATCTTAACAACCCAAGGAAAAATAAAGATGGTACTGAAAGGTATCCTGTGAACAGAGCCTTATCTGCTGCCTACCCCAGGCTGCAGTGACTCTGAGTCTGGAAGTGAATATATTTCGAGCTCTGCCAAGACTTTGCAGCAAATTAAAATGGAATATCTGAATATATTTGTCAGTATCGGAACACTCAAGCACTTGGATGATCACTATGTTGTGTGAATTTTCTAACTGGTATGTGGAATTTGGCTGCCATTACACAAAGTGGTTTAAGAGTTGTTTTCTGGATTTAGTCCAGTTATAGTCAAGGCTGCTGCTGCTGTAAATCATTTGAGTGTTATGACAGAATCTCTGCTAGGCTGACTACACTAGGAAGGCAAATGAAGTGCTTCAATCGTGAAAGCTCTTCCCCAGCTGAAGAGCAGAAGCAGCGATATGAACTGCTGAAGCAGCCCTGACAAAGCTTCTATGGAGTCATCTTCATATTCCCATTCATCCCGGGTCCTCCAACAGCTCCGTTCTCCTGTCTTTTTAATCCCCATAAAGATCCCATGTTTCCAGTATTTAGGTGATGTAAATGGGTGAAATGTGAAGGCCAGTGGGAGTTTTGCCATTGCTATTCACCAATACCCCAGTGGTGACTGTGTTAAGTTCAGTTTGGGCTGTAGGGTTGCATGAATTTGGCACAGAAGCAGATGCACAGCCTAGCGCCCAGCCACTCGTGTCTTGGGGCCTTACCAGCACAACGCATTAGACAACGGATCCCGATAGGAATGACACAAGGCCATAGCCCTGTGCATCACAATAATAGGCAGAGTGGAACATAACCAAGCCACCAGCTTCAAGGCCACAGCTCTTTCAAAGGTCTCCGCACGTGGCTGGGATTTTAAGTCCCTCACCTCACCTCGCAGATCACATCACCCCCTCTCAACTGCTGGGAATGATTCCAGCTCAGCAAAACCCCATCGTGCAGAACCCTGCTCATCTCCTCTTGGTCACCCTCACCATGCAAAGGTGCAGCCTAGCTCCTGCCTTGGCTGGGCAGCCTTAAGGCTCAGTCTGGCACCTTGCTAATGAAAATAGTCCAGAATGGGTGTGGTGGAACAATTTCTGTGCTCTGGCTCCTTTTGTGGTCACATTTTTGCTGCATCAAGGGTGCCTTTGTGTGGTTTAACTTACACTGCCAAAGGGGACTAGAAAAGCACAGTCACTTCTCATGACTAGTGAGTCTTCTGGACAAGCTCTCTGTAGGAAACACAGAAGGTAGAGAGTGTGGAGATTCTAACTAACTTTACCGGATAAAAACTGTAATGTGGGTAACTAGAGGAAGCATTTCCCCTGCAGATTAGTATTTAGTGGGTTAGCCAGACTCTGTACATTTTGTTAATGGACTTCATAGTCTAAAAGAAAATTCACAAATAAAATTATTTGTGGAAATTTAGGGTTGGAGGTGCTTTTCAGTGAGTCTTACTGGCAACACAAATCGCTTGCACAAAAATTCAATATAAGCTCCTTGATAATATATAAGCCTAAACTCTAAAAAAATTTAAAAAAACCCAACACACAAATAGTTGCTAGAACTCAAAACTGCCCTAAATTGTGCTGTGCGATAGTCTATTAAGGGTCATTCTGTTAGCCAGATTTTCTGGAATATTACAACATATTGGCAATGACTTTCCCCTTGTAAACCACTTTCTAAACTCAATTAGTGTAACTATCCTTTAAAGAAATTCATCACTACTTTCTAGTCAAATGTTTTGTTGTTTTTGCAACCATTGTTTTTCATGAGATGATTAGCTTCCTTCAAACTATTGCAATTTTTCACTGCACATGTAAACAGAAAATTGAATTTCCCTCCTCTAGTTGAAACACTTTTTGGTTTTCAGTCTTTAAAGAAAACTCAAATTTTCAGTGTTTTTTTTACCCACAGAATAATAAATTTACCATTTTTTAATAATAGGAGTAATAAAGTAATGTCTATAATGTGATCCAGTAGATCTTATGTAATGTCAGAAATATCCCTGTTTGTGTGTTACCCAAATGAAATAGTTATTGGTATCACATATATTTATGTGAATTCAGTATTTCTTAAAAGATCTATATAAATAAGCTCCCTTCCATTAGATTAGTATGAACATTCATTCTTCAGAGGTACTCATGCTACATAAAATGCAGAGGACAAAACCAATCAGTTCTTCCAGGCACCGGAAGGAATACAAGAAGCTGATGCTACTGTTTCTATGTCATTCACTTATCATGTAGCCAATAATATGCATAATGTGATATTATTTTAAATGCTGGCAAAATTTACTTTCAAATAATATTTCATAATGAACTTTTTTTAAACTGTTTTGAATAAAAATACCTTGGACAAATGCTCCAAACACATAATTAGAGATTCACAGTGACTATAATTTTAAAAAATACATTAAAATTACCAGAACAACAGAACTTATATTTCAAAGAAGCACTCTAGGAGCACATACTAATTATTTTTGACTGCCTAGCTCTTTCTGAACTTAATTCTTAGGTTGGATCAAATATCTGATCTGAACATGCACCCAAATGAATAAGTTATTACCAACTAAGTAAACATAGGCTGAAAAAATACTATCAATGAGAATGCTTCAGTGACATAAGACAGCTGGAGTTCAGTCTAGGTCATAATTTTAAAAATAAAAATGTGTGCACTCTACAATCTTTCCTCTATGGACAGTGGGTAAAAAACATAGTCAGGGAGAAGATCAGTGCTGGCTGCACTGTTCCCATGAAGGAGCTCAGCGCACAAAAACCTTGTACCTCTCTAGAGAAGATGCAGAGGTGATGAGAAGGGAGGGGATGCACCCCTGAATCAATTCAATTTTACCCTGCTTTCATAGGGATGGCTTTCCACCCAGCTCAGAGTTCTGAGCTGAAGTGTTATGTTCCACAGCACTGTCCTTTGCAGAAACTGAGGTTTACCATGAGAGGGCTAATTTAATGGGCAGTTCTATTAGTTTTCTCAGGTAATGCATGATTTCTCAGCCTCTTTTTAGTGTATTAGTACCAATACACTAAAAGTGAGCAACATAAAAAATGAGACTTTTGGGAAGGAGCATACAGCTTAATATTTCTCTGTGTCAGAATGTGAGTAGCATGGATTTCTCTTTCCCTTTCAACATTAAAAAATGATAATAGAGTATAACAAGCAAATAATTGAAAACTAGAATCCATGAAGTTATAGCACCGGTGTATAAGCATTACATAGATCCTTCTGTGCACAACAGCATGTTCTCTTTCCATATAAAAAATGATGACTCTAAAAGCATCACATTTTCTAGACATTGATCCCATCCCTTGACACTGGGAAAACCCCCTGTGTTTTGGAAAAGTGCGTAAGATCTAATAATGCTCTATTCTTAGAAATCTGATGATGTGCTTCAAGAAGCTTAAAAAAACTAGCAGTGATACATGGTCAACAGAAGCGTAGAAGGGATCTTGTGTTCCTAGGGGAAGTTAAAGCCACTCTTTCCTCTTTATTAAAAAAAAAATGGAGGGAAAAACAAAAAAAGAACCAACGCCCCAAACTTTCTAGTCACTGCAATACAGTCATATGCATGCTGAGCAAACATGAACATAGCTGTTACAGCTCTGCCATGCAAGAGAAAAAAAAATCATCTGTACATTTACTTACATACTCTCTGCTCTGACATTTGGCCAGGCCACACAGCTCCAAGCTGAAGCGAAATACAAAAAATCATATACTGCAGACACGCGCAGTATGAGAGGGCTTCTCCTCCACAGCTGGCGTTCCTGTGCCGCACGTATAAACAGACAGAGAACTGAATCCCAATTAACCTACGGTCATCTTAGCACGTTAACTCCCAGTTCAATGTCCAACAGGCTGAAACCTTCTTCTCTCCAGGGTGCTGCTGGCAAGGGAAGGACGCAGGAGGTCGGAGGAAGCCCAGCTTGGGAGAGAGCCCCAGCAGAGCTGGCTGCAAAAGGGACGTGGGGCCCTGAGAAAGGAAGTGGGGACCTGTGAAAGCCCCCGAGCTGCACCCTGGCTGCTGGCAGAGGAGCCGGCAGTATGTGCAGGGGGGAGTACGCATCCCGCTGCCTGCAAGCAGAGGGGCAGCACACAGGGGTTACGTGGGGACTTTGGTGTTTTGTACCGCTGTACAAACCTGTCCTATGGCTGAACGTGTTGATCCAAGTGTTGTCCCTTAAAAAAGGAACCTCCAGTGCTCCAAAACTCAACCTTTGAATGATTTCACTATTTACTTCTGGTGGCTTTTCTGAGATACCTTCATTCTGAAGTAGGATAAAATGGAGAATTATGGTTCCACTGGGTGCAGTTTCAGGATCCCTAAAAATTTCCCAGGGGATGTTGAAAGAATATAAACCTATTGATTGCAGAGCTGCCATCCTTAACTCCTTTTCTCAGAAACTGTGGAAATAGCCCACAGGTCCCCAGGGTCTACAGACCATGGATTGAAAGTGTTGCTAGAAAAAAATAACAAACTTATTTCTGCAAATTATTACATCTACTCATTCATTCTAATTTGTGTCTGTAGGTTAGAAAATGCATGAAAACAAACTTGATTATATCTAGGTCTAAGAAGTTCCAGCTACTTGCTAGAACATCATGGTTCAGTTATTTAATTCCTGGACACGGTTCAGAGAGAGGTAAAATCAACATCCACTTGGCGGAATTTGTTTGCTTTTCTGTTCATCCCTCCATTGTTTTTCCAGTCCATCAAGATTTCTACAGGAAAACTGTATTTGTTTTCTTTTGGAGTTAACAGAATGTACAATGTTACCCATAAAATAAGAGGAGGCCTTATGTGTTGCTGTCTTCCTGAGCTTCGTGAGCCAGATTCTTCCCACAATTAGTTATGAGTAAGTTGGACCTATACATTGTGTATGCATACCACCCCTCCCGACCTCTTCAAATAAATTGACTGTAGAAATAATAATGGAAAAAATCTTAACAAAAATGGTCCACCTTTTCTATTTTTTTCATGGCTTGTTTCTGATTCTGTAGGCTTTGATCTAATTTGCGGGGAAAGGAATGTATAGATCAAAGCAAAACCTGAAATGAAATTCTAATAACATAATGTATCTACTAGCCACATTAAGAATACAAGCAGGAGAGCTGAATTTGGATATGATTTAAAGACTTGTTGATCAGAATATATATAAATATGCTTACATACACATGCTTTTGCTCAAGTCCAAGCCTCTCTGAGCTCATTTAGAATTAGTCCAGAGACTTTGTGGTGCAGTAGATCAGATTATGGTCTAAATGACATCATGCTGGCCAAATGGTGGCAGTGATTAATCTCTAAATTAATCATTTATAAAAAAAAATTGTAGTTGAGATGCCAAGTATGTTAAACCCTTGAAGAGGAATGATCTGAAAACTTGTCTGGAATGTGATGATTTCACCAACCCATGGGACAGAGTCTGCACACAGTTGCAGATGTAGAAATCTGTTCATGGCTTTATGACAGAGCACTAACCTGACCACGGGCCAATTTCAGACTTTGCGTAAGGGATTGCAGAACTGATTTAAATGGATGGAGTTGCACCGAGGGGGACTTTCTCCCCAGAGGCGCAGAAAGGTCCTTGGTGAGTATACTCCAGTTAACAAGGCTATGTTCATTCAGAGCCAGGTTTTGCTGATCTCACTCCTGCTGAATAACATCCGTTTAGGACACTAGCATCTCACTATATTTGGTGGATAAAGTAGGAGAGCCACACTGGAACCAGCCCTACAGATAAGAGTACCTTTCCAGTGCTTGGGCCTGGGGGAAGGCACACCCCACAGCACAGCACAGCCTGGGAGAGAGGCCCAGAAGTTATATGGTCTATTTAAGCCTCCAATGAAAACAGCTGACAGAAGATAAATATGCATGGTAGATCTTGGGACAATAAATTTTCACTCTTTGTAATTAAAAAAGATTCACAAAAGTCTTTGTTAATGGTGGTTTTAATTTCATTTAGCATATTTTGCAGCATTACATAATTAATGTCCTACTTCAATGCTCAGTAAAGAAAATAATAAAAATAGTGGGGGTGGGAATGATAGAAGAATCTGAAATAACTCGGGGATTATGCTTATCACTCTTGACTGAATATATGGCTGTTGAAGAAAAGACCCAATATCCATATGTTGAGATTATTGCCAGTCTGAGAAATGGCTGAGAATATACATGGTATATACAAGCATTAAATTTGTCTTTGTAGTTCAGGACTCAGAGGTAAAAGCCCCCATCATTTGGACACAGATTACCAGGGAAGAAGCTATGTGGTTTTGATTCCGCCGTTATTCCATGAAAGTTATTCTAAGCGTGCTAAAAATGAAAAAGTGAGATTTATGTAAGTCTCCTTTCCTTTGTTCAGAGCAAGAACTAGCTGCTCCCCATGGAAGTGACTCTCTGTGACAGTGTCTCCTGCCAATGCAGCCATATCCTCAGCAGGGTCTTCTGCAGGGTGGGCTGTGTGTTAGAGCCTCCTTATCCTCTGCAGAGAAGAAAAAAGGAAAAGATGGGGAAATTGCTCTGCGAAGTATCATCCATAGTGTCTTCCAGGATCTCCTAAACTACTTCACCTTGAGGCACTTGGTAGTACTGAACAGAGATGAGCACCATTCTTGCTGTCAGGGCCCTGACCGTGTCCCCCCAGCAGGGGATTTGGCGGTGGGGCTCAGGGCAGGGGCCAACCCCTCGCCCCAGGGGTTGCTCCATCCCTGCTGCCCTGCCTGTGCCCAGCCATGGCCCTGAACCAAGCCCCCACCCCATCCCAGCCTTGGCCCATCCTCATCCCCCCATCTGACCCTGGATCCCCTCGCTGTGCCTGATTTCCCAAATACCTCTTCAGACAGCCAAAGCCACTACACTAAAATGAGGTAGATGTTGATAGCTCTCCTTTAACACTTCATAGTTTCACAGAGTTTGGCTTAGGTGTCCTTTTACACTACTTCTAACAAATTACAAAACTGATTTTTACACCACTTCTTACAAATTACAAACACATGGCTGTGGTGCTCAGTTGCCAGCTGAGGTTAAACCGTGACACAGTACAAAGTCTGATGAAGAGAAACAAAGAAAATAAATTCTGCTATCAAGAAAAAGACAATACTCACTAAACAAACCAAGGACCATAGCTGTCCAAAACTGTCAAAGAGTGAAGATTTGATCTCAAAAATATATGGTCTTCATTCTACCGTTTGCCTCATGGAGACAGCAGTCCTGAAAGTTACGGTTATGTATTTCCACTGCAAGTAAGAAATATCTAAAATCTAGTGTTTGGCTGTGGTATGCATACTGAGAAGAGATTCATTCCCACAACTGTCAACACATTTCAAAGTTTAGTGCTTTTACTTGCAGTACGAAGGGCGTAACAATAATAGATAGAATAAAGGAACGGAAAGTCTTTTTGTTTCTATCAGGTTAATGGCAGAAGGATATGCTGAAAGACAGGTTAAGACGGTTGGAGCCATTCAAGAAAAATGAAAGGTCCAACTCATCACAAAATATGCCCTGGTTCACATATTCACTTGGAGCCATACACTATGATGTTTTAACTTAACTTTCGTTTATCTTTGTCCTGGTTTCGGCTGGGACAGAGTTAATTTCTTCCTATTAGCTGGTATAGTGCTGTGTTTTGGATTTAGCATGAGAATACTGGGATAACACACTGATGTTTTAGTAGTTGCTTATTATTATTATATTATTTCAAGTATTAAACTGTTCTTATCTCAACCCATGAGTTTTCTTGCTTTTGCTCTTCTGATTCTCTCCCCCATCCCACACAACGCGTGGCCGTGTGGTGCTTAGTTGCCAACTGGGGTTAAACCATGACAATATCTTTTACATCTGTAGCCCTTGCTTTTCAACTTAAAGAAGAATACAATGTAAATAATTTGCTTTTTAAGTTATATGCCCCTGATGAAGCAAGTATCTAATTGTTTGGCTTTTTAAATTGTTGTTTCATATGTTAATTATCAAACTCCATTAAAATAGACAAGGACACTTACACAGCAAAGCAATCTTTTCCTCTTGCTGTAAAATCACTTAATCAAATTCACTATGTCAAAACTATTTCAGTAGCAACATCTGATTTTGCAAACACAAGATTAAGCATTTGCTGCTAGAATATGCAAGCGCAACTCAGCTGAACGCAGTGGAGCTGTGCCTGCCTGTGTCAGCAATGGATTTGGCCCCAAGGCTTTATTATTTAGATTGCGAATTCCTGATGTGAGGAACTATGTCTCTGAGAGATGCTTCAGATACGTTAGCTGCTTTATAAATAATAAATAAAATCATAACTAGAAGCCTCAGGGAAGAGGAAGACTGATTATGAGAGAGAGGGGCTTTGTACAAATACAGAGAAACCTCACTCCAGCTACCTTCCAGGGACTCAGAAATAAAAAATAGCTTAGGCATTTATTAGGTATGTTGGTCTTTAATTAAAAGCTTTGGCCAGTGTGTATTTAGGTCTCTGGAGATACTATCTGGAGATAGGTGCCCCGGACAGTGAGTTAATCATCTATGGATGGTCTTACTGCAGATCTCAATGTATTCATCAGGTTTTGGGGAAATACACAGAAGGAAATAAATTACAGGAAGAACTTTTATGGTCCCCTTTTCAGATGTGCTTGGGAGAGGGTCTGCTGTGAAGGGTCTGGGAAGATAGGATCCTTTACTACCACCTTCTGGGCAATGTGTCTCACCATCACATGATGCTGATGAAACCATCAGCTATCCAGGCACCATGACCATCCTTGTACCTTCCCAGCTGGAGGCAGCTCACCCACATGCAAAGCCACCTTACACAGCCCAATCAACAGCCAAAAATTTGCTTTGATTCATCAATACTGAACAGCTAAGCTGTGCAGCCCTTAAGAAGTAAGTACAATCAGTCACACTGCAAGTAATTGGGAGAATTTTTACTGTAAATTTAAATAAACTAGAATTTGGAAGATCATAATCTTTATGAGGGAATGAAGGTTTAGATTTTTTGAGCCATAACATAAGCATTTAATGAATAACCTAGCCAAACAGGCTTTGTCTGTGCCATTAGGAGTACCAATTTCAAGATGTTAGCAGTCTAGGCAAGCATCACTCTGTCTTTGAGCATCCTGAGAATATGGCTAAATAGGAGCTTCAGTAGTGTGACGAATACAAGCAGATCCCAGAGCAATGGCTTTACAGGACTGAACTCATTTGAATACTCATTAGGTAAATGTATAGACATTGCTATACAGTCAAATTATTGGTGGGAATTTGCAAGAGCCCTCTTGCTGCAGAAATTATTGGAAGACGACAATCACAGTGTCACTTTTTCAGCACAGACCAACACTATGCTAAGAATTATATACGGGGGAAAATCCTCAGGGCCAAATGTAATTGAAACTTATTCCCACAGAAAATATTAACATGAAATGTGTTACCTATAAGGGCCTCTGGAACAATGTGTACAGTAATAGCTTTGAGACAGATAGAAAACTAGATGCATTTGCAGCTGAGAAGACAAGGACTACTGTGGGATTTCAGGTCCTTCTGCTAGTTTGTTGAATCTTTGAAATGACAGATTCATTCAGAAAATACATTAATTTCTTATTTCAATTTATCTAATCTCAGGAAACCTCTGAAAACCACAGAGATTTTGTGTCAGTACTCTTCTACTGCCAAAAGCAGTAATTTGAGCTCTCACACAGAGCTCCTCTGTGCATCGATGCATTGTACATCAATGAATGTGGGCCTCATTTTAGGTTGTCTAATCTGACACCATTTTTATGCATGTATATTTTATAGATTCAACTTTGAAGGCACAGGGAAAGAAGTTCTGTGTTTTGGGGATATGAATGTTATTAAAGGCTGGATGAATCAGCAACAAACAGTGTGTACTTAGATGTACAACAATGAATGAAATGCATTCTTCATTATTATTGAGAAGGAATTTTCAGTGACTACCAGTAATGATGGTGCTTTTACTACAGAACTGATTCAATCACATAATGTCAGGCATATGATAAATCTAACTTGTTCTCTTCTAATAATGCAAAAACAGATACTGTAGAATAAAGTAAAATGAACAACTGCTGACAAAAAAAATGCCTGCCCATAACATATCACTTCATTACTGATCATCTGATCAAATCATCTGCCATCCAAGGTATTTGTAATATTTCTTGAGACACAGTAGTCTTTTCCACCACCCTGTGGGACAGACAAGGCCTAAAAACCATCCTCCTCTTGAAAAAAGACACTTCAATAGGGCAAGTATTTTCTTCTATACATAATTTAAAGAGAAGAATGGAATGTACATGACTGTGAGTGGAATGAGAATTGTGTACTTTTCCACAAATTAGGAGACTGTCCAGAATACATTATTAGTGAACGACCAACAAGACCAAGCAATTTAATCAGAGAATTTAGTTCCTTTTCCTGAAATGTCCAAGAACCAATTTTTCTCAAACTTATTTAACCCATTTCAGTTTGTGCCGTTTACTTTAGGGGTTACACAGAAGTAAGTTAAATCTTAGTCATTTTACCCAGTTGTTACAAATCAGTGAAGTTATAGCAGTAACATTGTTTCTGTTCCCAGGTGTGAAAGCATTTCTGATACCAATTATAAAATTCAGTTTTTGGTTAAGCGTGCAAAAAAGCAAGCTTACATATGAAGTATAAAGGGAATAGCTTGTATAAAGAGAACTCCCTACATGTGTAAAACCTTGTGGGTTTTAGGTTTGAATTGAAAACAACATATAATAGAAATTTTTTTTAATAGGAATTTTGTTTGTTTTTTGGTTTAGAGGAATGGGAGCAAGCTAATTTTGTAATAGCCACAACAGCATTTTGGAACGCAGTCTGGCAAAAAAAAAAGATATATTATTTGATCGGCAAACACATACTACCATATGTATTAGTGTTTCAAATAATCTTCAGCAGAATTTGGCTCTATATTCAAGTATTTTAAGCTGAAGTAGTAGCTTTTGCTCTCCCATGCTATTTGTTGAAAATTGTCTCTGCTTCTATTTGGTCAAAGAATGCAAAAATAGAAAAAACCCCCCGACCCTTTCATGCCTCCAAGACTGCTCTGCTCTAGCAAAAAGGCAGAGAGAAGCACTATTGCTTCTAGTTTATTCAATTCCCCAGGGCGCAGTACTTGTAGTTGATTTTGTAGTTGTATTGCCAGGCAATAGGAGGTTCACAGAGTGCCTCCTGACCTATGAAGGTCACTGCACTCCAGGCTCAAAGGAAATTGTTCATGACCACAATATATAGGCACCGAAGTCTTTGTGTCCGTGATACGCAGAAGGGGAAATTTGGGAATGAGAGGCTGACACAGAACACTGGTTATAGCAATAATAAGAGATCATACTGTGGTTTTGCGGTCTGGGTGCAGGCAGAGTGCTTTGTACAACTTCACAACCTCCCTCCTTCATTGTCCCTGTATGTATAATGGGAATAATATCTCTCTGCATCAAAAGAGAATGGAAGAATTTGCAGGGTGTTTGTAAAGCACTGTAGAAGTGATAAAACACAGACAGTCAACAGAAAGCCAAGTTAAATAATTGTACAGAAAATGAAATAGAAATCTTGAGGAGGAAGTCCAAGAAAAAACATCTGGTAAAAGAGAGAGGCATAGGAGGCCTAACAGAAGGAACAGAAAAGCAGCATTATTGGTTTGTTTTTCCCTTTGTAGATCAAACTGGCATGTCAGATGCAATGCAATCTGTTGTTTGTACAGAAAAATTGGGGGAAGAAAGAATGGGAACATCTGAACTAAAAAGTCTCTTAAAAATTAATTGTGCTGTGCCAAGAAGTAGATGGAGGGTGTGGATGGACACACAGGGGTACATGGGAGGATCTGGCTTTGAGCACCAGCAGTTTCCCAGGACAGGGACGCTACCAGCTCTGAGATCCAGGCTGGGCTGATATGAGCAACACTCGTGGGTGGGTGGAAATAGCTTTTTGAGTCTCTACAAGGAAGAGAAAAAAGGTGGCAAGAGGCCTAACTTATCCATCAGCTCAGCTTCATAATACAGTGGTCGTCATTCAGGTACATCAGTGAAATGAGTTTTCAGAGATCATAGAGACTGGAGTTTTTCCTGTTGTCTTCTCCCCAAGCTCCCTGTTATTCTTACTTCATTTTCAGCTCCCCTCTTTCCCTCTTGTCTCTGTTATATTTCTTCATTTCTCCTGTACTCTTCCTTAGTCATCTCCTGTCCTATTCCTCCTTTTTCTCCCTCTTTTCTCCATTCCCATGGTCCTTTCTCCTTTGCATTTCACAGTGTAACTATGTACTAATTTTCCTGAAGTCTCACCACGTGTTGTTCCTTCAGGAAATAATAGCAATGACAACTGTTCAGCCTTGGTGCTCTTCTCCAGTTCTTTTGCCTGTAGGTAATGTTCCTGTTCTTAATATTCCTGTTTAGGGAACCAAAACCAAACTCATAATCCAAAACCTACAGCTACATCCTGTACAAACAGTAGCACAGAGAGACTTCATTATCAAAAAATCGACACTTAGTTTAAGACAAAAGAAACAGATGAATATTGTCGACAGTGAACTACAAGGGAGAAGAACCAGCCTGATGAGTCAAAGTCTTAGCAACTTAGCTCTAAGAAAGAAGGAGGTTTTTGTAAGTACCACAGTCAAGAAGATGGGTGATGAGGCTGATCTGAGGCAGAGCAGGGGAACCCCTAGGAAATGTAAGGAGCAACAAAACATAAAGCAGCGTCCTGGTCGTGGCTGGGATAGAGTTAATTTTCTTTGTAGTAGCTGGTATGGGGCCATGTTTTGGATTCGTGCTGGAAACAGTGTTGATAACACAGGGATGTTTTAGTTACTGCTGAGCAGTGCTTACACAGAGTCAAGGCCTTTTCTGCTTCTCACCCCACCCCACCAGTGAGTAGGCTGGGGGTGCACAAGAAGCTGGGAGGGGGCACAGCTGGGACAGCTGACCCCAACTGACCACAGGGACATTCCATACCATATGATGTCATGCTCAGCGTATAAAGCTGGGGGAAGAAGAAGGAAGAGGGGGCATTTGCAGTGATGGCATTTGTCTTCCCAAGTAACCGTTAGGCGTGATGGAGCCCTGCTTTCCTGGAGATGGCTGAACACCTGCCTGCCGATGGGAAGGGGTGAATGAATTCCTTGTTTTCCTTTGCTTGCGTGTGCGGCTTTTGCTTTCCCTATTAAACTGTTTTTATCTCAACCCACGAGTTTTCTCACTTTTACCCTTGCAATTGTATCCCCCATCCCACCGGGGGGAGTGACTGAGCGGCTGTGTGGGGCTTAAACCATGACAAGCAGAAAAGGGCTTGTGTGAAGATCCAGCATGGGAGCACTGTAAGATAGCATTGTGAGTGATCAGATGTGGGAGCTGATCTTGTCATTCAGAATGGGAGAGAGAAAGGCTATAGAAGACCTGTGAAAAGGAAGATGGGCAATTTCTGTCCTATGTGTTAGAGAAGGAAGAGCCAGCAGAGTTACATGGCTGAAATGCTTTAGCTAGGTGGGTAGCTGTTTTCCATGCACTTACAGTTCCCGTTTCAAGCTTTTTTCTTCTTATAGTTAAAGCAACTTTAAAAAAAAAGGACATTGAGATTCATACAACAACATTATTTCAAAAGCTATAGCTAAGGGTAGCACTGAGTCTTGTGCAACTCATAATAGAAGAGCCAAAGTCCAAAACGCTAGATGAAATCATGAAAGTTTCTGTGTAGAGTTGCAGTTGGATATGAGATTCTCCCTAAATACAGAGGACAGAGAAGACATGCAAAACACGCACCTTCATCTGAAGCTATCCTGTAGGAGAATGTAGATGGAAAATACCTTTAGGTGACTTCTCTAGAAAAGGTCCTCACATGATAATGTACCTGTTTCTGGGCCACTTGTCTCCAAGGCTCTCTCCAAGAAAGTGGCAAGTCTTTTTCCAGTGTTGTCAGGGACAAAGAGTCTGAAGTATCTGATTCCAAATGCCATCACAGCTCAAGGTCCCTGCTCAGACCTCAGTCTAAGCCTCCTTACCTATTCCATCTAGCTCAAGGTCATGTCCCCATCATATTCACTAGATTTTTTTTTTTTTTTCTAATTGAAATCACTAAACTTATAGTTTAAGAGGCATCAGGTCAGTTTGAGAACACATATAGTAGGCACCAGAAATCCTTTCATCCCTTCCTCCAAAGTATAATAGCTTTAGCGAAACTCTTATTCTACTTCTGTCAAATCCAGATAACTTTTCAAAGCAAAGAAATTATTTAATCTAAACAGGATAATTTCCTTTGTCAACATCTCCATCATATAATTTAATGTCAAGCATGCATGACTTTAGCAGCACCTCCTCATCAAACTCCCAAAACAGGAGTGGTTGGCAATCAGTGAAATTTATGAAAATCAGTAACATGTTCTTGTACAAACAGCCTGCTTAGATTAAACATATAGCGTACTGCTCTTTAGGTGGAAATCATACTGAAATGAAACATCAGAAGCAAAGCTAAAAGCGTGTAGTAGCTTTGTGGTGTGAGCTCTTAAGTCTCATTAATTGACATTAATTGTATGTATGGTTCCAAGAGATAATATACCCCAGGATATTTAAATTAATGTAACTGATTGAAATACAAACCCCACTACAGGCAATTACGAGTGAAAATATTAAGGGTCTGATTCTGCAAGCCCTTTCCCATCTAGTTAACTACACAGTCACAGTGAATTTACCTACATGCAGGAGGGCTGACTGAGCCAGGCCCTAATTTTCAAAATCAAATCTTTCCTTCATATTAAAGGAAGATAGCTAACTTTGAAATTATGGTTTTGGAAAGACATTTCTTGGCTATTTTTGGCAACACAATTTAATCTTAACATTGTAGTGTTTGGGAAACTTATTTGGCTCTCCTTCCATCCTCAGTTACGATGAATAATAAGTAAGAAAAATATCAATAACGTGTTGCACTTACACAATACCCTTCATTTCACGATCTTTAAGGGCTTCGTGGACATGAAGAAATTTAGCGTTACGCCAACAGTCTGGAAGTAAGCAATGTTGTGCTATAAGGAAGAAAATGAAGTGTGAGGAGTGACATGAATTACCCAAGTTGAGTCAGTTGCTGATTGGGAAGTGGAACTTGGACATCCTGGCTCTTGCTTTTCTCTTCTAACCACTAAGCACATTTTCTGCACTCGATCACTAGGATTGTTTTGTATTAGCAAAATCAAAACAAAAACTTCGTCAAAATGCTACAGAAAGAAAATAATGAATCGTGAATCAGAAAACATCCGGATCGTGAGAGTGCTTGAGGAGGCTGCCTCCTGAAGGTCTTTCTAGATACTGTTCCCAGGCAAGCAGAGAGAAAACCAGGAGCAACTATTGTCGAGAAAATGTTGCAAGATTCCCCCTGTGTTTTTCTACCTGGCTGCTCTGAAGATATTTTTAAAGCAAATTCCATGCAAAAGTCAGAGACATGTGTCTATAAGGGGAGGGGAGGAAGGGAAGCTGTGCACTTACCCACCCACCGTGCTCCTCATAGGTGCCACCAGCTGTGCTCTTCACCTTAGCCTCAAGATGAATGAAAAATAATCCAGCAGGTCTTTTTTTTAAACTCAGGTTTGCCTTAAAACTGAACTTTAAAAAGACTCCATCTACCAAAGGATTAACTTTCAGACTTGTCCCAGTACAGCACTCATTGCAATCAATACAGACCTTCCTGTTACCTGCAAAGCCTATGGCTATGCATAAGCACTGGAAGATGATGGCAGTGTTTGATAATGACAAAAAAAAAAGTGTTTCCCTTAGACATTTCTTGACTTTCTTATAAAAAATAATACTGAAAAGAAGAAAATGGGAGAATGAAATAACAAAATGACAGTGTAGCTGTAGCATATAAAAATGCCTTTGAGAGTAAATTAGTGACCTCTATCACTTTAGCTTGTGATACAGTGCTTTCCTCAGAGCAATAAAAAACAATTAAAGTGGTTCAATAATCAATGGCAAATGATCAGCCTCAAATCTGGTAATTCACCATTGATATAAAATGTGCACACACATACCCAGGTACAGGTGCATATTCCCTCGTGTGGCTAATTTTATAATGTTCACACTTAGGTTTTTTGGTGGATGGTTTCAGGCCTGTCACATTTTGTGATTACAGGAGATCTGAGCTGAAAGATGAGGGGATGCTTCACTCAGCAAGCACTGATGCTTAGACTTGAAAAGAGATCTCAGTCTTTGTGCTTGGAGGACTCTGTCCTAATACAGGCCTGAAGAGGCTCAAAGGATTCAAGTAAGGCCAGGCAGCACTGAAGAAAAGACCATATAGGGAAGTAAAGAAAAGAAGAGGAAAACACAAAAAGAAAAAGAACATGGAAAATTTCCCCTCTCCCAGTTACAGAACAGTAAATACGGAAAAAGTGTTGACTTAAATGGACTTATGCTGAACATGCTCCAGTTAACAGAAGAATGTGTGATCTGAGGTGCTCTCAGCAAAATAACTTGTTTTTTTTTTTTTCTTCTGGTCACTGTTACTGTTTCTTTGCAAGGAAAAAGTTGACCTAGCCTTAATTTTCTAACATGTTTCCCTGCATCTCATTTTGATCTGAGATGGAAAGCATTCATCCTCCTCTACACCCGTTTTAGCTTGTGTCTGTATTTCTGTGCAGAGATTTCTTGACCAAAGTGTTCTTTAACATCCAGGTGAGAAAGGGGAACTTTGTGGTGACCTGTTTGATAATAATTATGGTTACTATAACCATTGCTGGGACCTGGGACAGCCGTAGCCAGACACTGCAGTAGCCTTTTATTCCTCCAGGTGAAGAGGTTGGGTTTCTGCCACCACTGCTCATCTCATGTTGTGACCTGCTGGGAGACATGGTTGCCTTGGAGTTTCACCCACTGCCTGAGCGCCTTTCCTTCATTTTCCCAATTTTTTTTCTTGCCTTTAGGAGTCCCTCCATGGAGGTATGTTATGTTAGTCTCCAGCACTTTTACCTACCCAGGTACCCACTGTGCTCAGAGCCTGGTTTGACATCTCAGAAGCTTTACCAGAAAGTCCTCAGACTCCTAAGATCTGCATTTGGCCTGTTGCCAGGCTGTACATTATAAGGAGACACAGGGTAATGCATGCCAATGAAGTTTGACATTGCTTGTGAAATGTACAGGCTTGGGACAATACAGCTTCTGATCTTGTTTAATGGAAAACATTACACTGAACTTGACCTTCTGACTGAATGCAATGCTGCTCTAATAACATGTCTTTCTTGTTTGTATCGCTCAAGGAAATCCTGCTCTCTGTGACATTAGGTTTTATCTGCACCATCAATCTCTAGCAGAAAGACATACAGAAGCTCTGCTTAGGGGACTGTACAAATCTTTTTTATTATTATTAATGCTGAACATAACCAGTTCAGCTTTGTAGTCATTATTTTCTGAATTCATCTGTTCATTTTTCTGGAACTTGAGAAAAATGTAGGTTTTATGTCTTATTTAACGAACTGTGGTTCGCACCGTAATGGAATTGCAAGCTACTGTCAAATCACAGATAATATGCCATCTGTGATGTTATACTAAGTTGTTGGGCCAAATATTCTTCTGGTATAAGTCAGCACAGCTTAATTTACATCAGCAGAGCCTTTCAATCAAACCTGAAATAACAAATTCATCCATCCAAACGATCTTTCCCTTCTTCTAATTCCAGAGCTAAAGTGCACATTTCAGAAGTTGTATTATAACCTCTAGGAGTGTGAGAGCACTACAGCAGGAAAGCAAACAAACAAACAAATGAAGCCAATCCTTTTTAAAAGTTTACATTTATCTTAAATACCTGTTATTGTGTTCTGTCTGCCTCTAAACATTAAACCGGTCAGTCTACAGCAGAATTTTTATCTCAAGTCCTCAAAAATTAATGCAGGAACTGAGCCTTTCCATCTGTTGGTGTTTAAGGTCACTGTTTTTTTCTTGTGAAAGCAGATACTGTACTGGCTCCAAAGCACAGTCATATCTTGGCTATTTCCAAGTACAATAACAAATAGGCTTTCTGATTTTATTGTATTATTCTTGCACAAATACCTGAGGTAGTTCAAGTACCTGCAGCAGCCTGTCTGGAACAATCACCTTTGCTTTTCAGTGAGGGCAGAATGTCACAATAAAATGGTTACTCTGCCTCCATACTATTTCTTATGGGTCTAGCATGAGTCTCTAAAAAAGGCACATATGAGACATACCTCTCAAGAAGGGGGCACTGACTGGGGCTAACTACCAAAACACCTTCTCTACTCTGCAACCTGCCCCCCACTGCCCTCTGTGCTGGGGATCCTCAGGGACAGGCAGGGAGATTGCTGTGGGCAGACAAATCGTTCAGACAGTCCACAGACAGTGTTATGTCCCCTCCAATAATGGAGATGTTATGTGACCAGATTTGCACCAGACACGTGACGGGGGAACCAAAATTTTGGTAATGCTAGAGGCACTTCCAGTCATTAGACAAGAGAGAACATGGCTTTGCAGTGCCACCATAGGATGTTACATGACCTGTCTTTGCTGCAACATTTTTCACCTTGCCTTAAAATCATGTGGAGTCACAACTATTGTCATTATCAGGCATTGGCAAGGGTAAGCACAATGCGGATGCTGTGGCTGTACTGCCCCGTGACATGATGAGACAAGAACCTCCAAACAGCTCAGCGCTTGGACAAAGGCACAGACAAGTAAGAGATAAGCAGCACATGAGAAGAGAGCAACACAGGTGTGTTCAAAACTTTCCCAAACTCTACACTTTATAGCAAATTGGAAAAGGTAAATACCCCAGCAATTTTACAGGAAAAAAAAAACTGATCTAGGACCTTTTGGAAAGACACAGCAATAGTTGCAGATACACTCACAGTTTGTTTAACATGCATTGGCAATAAAAGTTCTGGACTGAGAGAAAGTGAAAGCTGAAGCTCTGCCATTTTTATCCTCTGGAATTAAAATAGCTTTCCTTTCACCTTGCAGAGCAGCAGCACAAACAGGGCTGCCCACACCCAAGCAGTCAGAACTGCGTTGCCGACACTCAATCACTGTTTGGAAAACAAGCAGCTTTGGGAAAGAAAGGATGGGAAGATTTTTCCACAACGTTTGGGAATGTTTGGCATGTAGAAAACCCTTGCTGGCTGCCTGCCGGCCTGCCTGGGAGCCAGTGCACAGAACTGCAGATTCTGCTGATATTGTCGAAATGTGTTAATTTTGCTGCTGCTTTGAGTGTTTTTCATCATCCTTGTCCAAAGCAAGAGATAGACAGGAGGGGCGTTTTCCTGCTCCTCTTGAAGCCCGTGGCAGGTTTCCCTTCAACGGCAAAGTGCCAGGATCTGTACCTGACCAAATAATTTTGTGTTTCTGCAGCTGACTGCATTTTCCTAAAAGCGTTCAATCTGAGCCATGGTTCCCAGAATCCTATGGCTCCATAAGGACAGATTTTGGCCCTGGAGCTGGTACCAGTGCAGATGATGCTCCTTCACTTAGTGTCACTCTCCGTAGAGAACCTTGGGTGTCCTATTGGTGGCAATGCCCTCCTTGTTGCCTGTGGGGCTGTGCCTTCCCCTAAAGCCATACCTTGGCCCCTCTTGGTTTTCACTTTCTGACTCATGCTCACACTGGGGCACCAGCACTAGCCATATTAGCACTTTGTCAGGTCAGGAGAGATCACCTGGGTGGATTACCTTCCTTGCAGTCCCCTCAGTTCTGATCCTGCAGCAAAGTGTTGCCTTGCAGGGGAAGCCACCACAAATGGTGACCTTGTTGACAGGTCCCTGCCCTGGTTCTGGTGCCACAGGCAATGGTTCCAGCGGGCACAGTTTGAGAGATGTGACCCTTGAGCTGCACGCCCTAAGGAGGCAAAGGATTCCCATACCGTGTACACCCAGAGCGAGTTTTATCCTCAGACAGAAAGGACACTGGTTATGTTAACTGGAAAAATAAACTCCAGCCTTGAACACCGCGCTCATTCTGGCTGTAAGCACAAACTGGTTCACACCGATATGCAAGGCGTGTGCACGCTCCTGTGGTTCCTTCCCGCTTGTGGCAGGAGGGATCAAGGAAGAAGCTGTAAAGGTGAGTAAAGAAGAAGCCTTTACAACACTTACTGTCTACTTTTCAAAGTAACAGTCTGGACCTGGTTCCTGTCTCACTGCCATGGGCAAGTAAGATGGGAGCAATGGAAAGTGGTAGCACTCCATCTTTAAGCTCAAAAGCATTAAGAGGAGTATGGCACTGAAATGAAAAATAATATTTGATTTCTGCCTCTAGGAGATGCATGCTTTCCTACCAGGGAGATCAAATTTAAACAGGCACAAAGAAACATTTACATAACAAGACTGTGAGAAGCAGCATACTGTAAAAGAGATCTGTAAGGCCAGAGCTGAAGTGGCAGCGGTTTTTCTGGTGGTAGCAATACTCAAGCGAATAAACCACAGGGCTTTGAGAGCTCATCAGAGATACACATTAATGCTTAAGGCATTCAGATGAGAGCAGAAATGAGTCTGCTGGAGCTATTCCATATCTGAACAAGATGCAAAGTAGTAGAGTTCTCAAGATGCTTGTGTGCACAGAGCTAACAAACACAATCAGGAAGCAGGAGGCCCTGTATTATGTGTTTTCACAATACATGTCATACATATTGCTTTACATCATGATGTGATAAATCATTTGTTTGTATCCACAGCCTGACATACTTTAAAACAATCAGCAAAGGACTGCATTGCAAACCAGCTTGTCACTGCCGATTCTCTAAGCTTTCCATGACCACTGTTTTGTCTTTTTAAAAAACATGTGGCAATATAGCAAGTATCAAAGCAGGAAGAAAGGAACATGGCTAAAGTAGTAGTTTAACTGTATCCATCCTTTCTCAAAGCAGAGCTGGTGTTAGACATCTGCAGCCTGGACACTAAAGCACTGCACCTTTCCCCTTCCTCCCTTAACATCATGCAACTTGCAGTGTTACCTAATGGCCTTGCACACTCCCGCAGCTTATGGTCCCAAATCGTGCCTCTGTTTAAACAAACAAAAAAAAAAAGTAGATTTTCTTGCTGCCTTGTCCCATAGTTAAAAAACAACAGTGGCAAGTCAATTTTATTTTGCTTTTTATCCAAAATTTGATGCAGCTTTACAGACAATTGTTAAACCTCACAAACTTCAAACAAAAGAATGTGCCTGTGCATTTTGTCAAGATGGGAACACAAGAACAGAGAGGTTAAATGACTTATTGAAAACCATACCAGAAAATTAGTGGCAGTATCAAGAATGAAACAAACAAACAAAAAAGTCTTATCTCACCATTTCTTGTACCAGCCATTGTACCATAGACTCTTCATCACTGTCCTTGTAATGCAATGCTATGCAATGCATAGCAGTGTACGACTGCTTCCACTGATGCTCCACCATTAACAGCTTCATTGCTTAACATTTTCTTTTTTTGAAGATGGGAAAATGTTGCAATAAAATTTTTCAATGTAGATTATTCCCTGCCTGTAACAATTATCTCTAAAATCCTTATGTGATTCTTCAGCATTTTATGCTTTGAAAACAGCATGTCTTCAACAATTTTTACTGCACAAACAGGAATAATTTAGTATTAATTTTTTGGGGTAGGATATGGGGATAACCAGAAAAGATGACCCTCTTCTTAAGGGAAGTCTAGTAAGGGCTTTACTTTTCTTAAATTATTGCCATCCAAGTTGAACACTAGGGGTCATATTTAGATAACCACTGGCATACTGCAGAGCACATCCAGGAGAAAAAATAACCACGCACTCACCAATGGCCCATGAATGTTTTAGAATTCACAGAGGAACAGCAGTGATTTTCATAGCACACAGCACAAATGCTGGTTTGCTGTGAAGTGCTGGGTCAACTCCTGTACTTCTGTGCTTTCAGCAGGAATTTGGAAACAAGGTGAGAAGGCTCACAACATGCTCACAGCATCAGACGAGCTCTATCTTTTCCCCTAAAGGGGAATGCCCCTGCACAGATGTCTCAGGGTCTGTGCTCTCTCCCTTTTGTATTTTCAGTGCCACAACAATTTCAGTTCAGGAAAAGTGGGACACAAAATTTTTGTTGTTGAGCCAAAGTGCTCTTGAGAAACCCAGGAAGTTCATTCAGGAGCCAGATTCAGAGGCAGCAATGCCAGTTTTTTCATCAGTTTTACTAAGCTTTTGTATAATTACACATTTCTTGAAGTTAACTTTCACCACCTATAATCCCCACACAGAAAAGAGCTGACTCCAAGCAAAGTACCTTGACATTACATAGATTCCTGGAAGCCCAGATAATGCCCTTGTGAGGAACAGCCGTAGCGTAACATTAACGTTTCACCATTCTTACAGTAGTGGAAAGAGACTGCAAGGAGATACGTGCTTTTGTGGAAGTGCAGCTCTACCAGTGCTGAGAGACAGACGTGTTCCCTTGCGCCGAACAAGAAATACTAGAAGTGCCCTGGAAGATGTCTTTGCATTCCCACTATCCCCAGCTGTGCTGTGGTTCCCCGGCGGCTGCGGAGGGCTCACGTGCTTACGCTGTTATGAATTGTCATAATTCTGGGTTGATGTCAACGTGCAGCATTGTGCTCCTGCAGTTCCATATAATGAAATGCAGATGTAGAAAATAAGCATTAGTTTGTGCCTAATGCCTTTCTGTCCACATGGCTTGCTTGTTTCCTACGTTATACTTTACACTGTGTTGTCCAGTCACCTTTAAAAGTCCTAAGTACTGGAGTTTCCACCATTTCCTTTAGGACACTATTTCACAATTTGAAATGTCTTGCTGTCAGGGAGGTTTTCCTGACATTCATCCTAAAATTTTCTTCTCTTAATTTCATCTCCTTATTCCTAATTAAACACCCATGTAAAGAATTCCTTTCCACAATTAGAGCCAGATTGGAGCTGTTCTTTCATGTACATGCAAGATGAAGAAGGAAAAGGGAACCTGAATTTACCTCTGCCCTGTAAGGTAAATGCAGAACCAGCACCAGCGACTCTAGAGAATATTCTTTCAAATTTGAAGTGATGAACATATTAATATATACAGTTAGTTTGAACTTGGATGTTGTAGCAAATGTGAATCAGAACTGAAAATAAATAAGCAGTTCAAGACAAATAGAAAGTGTAGTGGATTTTCACTGACTTAAACCTTTTTTAAGAATATTTACTGCTATTTCATATTAAAGATATGGTGTCACATATATATCTTTCAATCTTTCTTTGAAAATGTACTGCCACACTTAAGTACCCCCACTGTTTTGTTGAGCTTCTTGTGAAACTCCCTGACCACTACAACAACTCTTAAGTGGTTAACAAGTTACTCCAAGGCCTTATTGCTTGTAACTTAGTAGTAACAGGTTATCCCTTGAAGCAGGGATTCATGATCAGGCATGGTGATAAGAAACCCTGGATTCGTAGATTTGACTAAAACTCATCAGCGCTTTAGGCAATAATAAGAGATTAAGTCCATGTTGTCCTGGTTAAATTCTGATTTACCTGTCTTGTGCTGACATTTCGTTCTCCTGTAGTTTCAAATGGAGTGTGCTGTTTTTAATTTGCCTTCTCAAAAATGGTTGCACAACATTGGTAGTACACAGCAGCTGCTTTGGTTACATCTATCTCAGACACTGAGCCTCGACACTGGGTGGAATAACTGGTGAGATACTTCAACCCCTAAATATTCTGCAGGAAAACAAAAAGCTCTAACCATATAGAAATTTAGCAGTATAGACATTTTTTGTTAAAATGCATATCTGGTCACAAAGTTTGCTCTTCAGAAACCCATCTTTTTCCTTGCTTATATCAAGTTTATCTGATGTGATTTCAGAAAAGTCAGAACAGCATCAGCTGAGACACAGAAGGACTAAACCAACTTTTAGCAGTCAAAAACCTACAGAAATAAAAAGGAACTTTAAAAAATGCTCCAATTCAAATTAAATAACCTACATTTAAAATATTCTTGTTTTCTTTAAGATCTCTGGGAAGAGGTCAGCTTTTCTTAGGAAATGGCTTGGCTATAAAAAGCACACCAAAGCACACCAAATACCAACTATTGAGACTTGGGTCTGTTAACTGGGATACCAAAAAATTATGTTACTTTCACGTTTTTTCCTGCTCGGGACAGAGAAGCCCACAACTCACACAACTGAGAGCCCAAGCAAACATGGCTTTTCCTATTCTGTGCACACCTGCATTTGTGGGTTCATTTCTAGCACTCGGGCACGGCAAGGAGTGCTGGGTAACCACCTCCCCTGGCTCGTCTCAACAGGATGGATTTGATCTAGAGACAGGTAGTAACGTGATGCTGACCCTGATTTCAGGGTAGGCGACGAAGGCACAGGTCCAGCTCATGGTCCCTGGGGATGGGCTGGGGCACTTCTGTGGACTGCAGGTGGAAAACCTGCTCCCTGCTCTGCCTGTGTGTTGGAAAGGGCCTTGTCTGGAGAAAAGCAAAGCAGGCAGGGAAATGGAAAGAAAAAAATCTGGTTTCTTTGAGGCCTTACAGACAGTTTGGGTGCAAAACAGGTATAGTAATAGCAATATCTTTTTCTTTCTTGGGTGCAACGCAACAAGAGAAGTGTGTAAAGGCTGAGGCTAGTAGCTGGAACAAACCGGCCTCTCATGTGAGTCTTCACAAAGCTTTATTGGTAGTATTTTCATGCTGGTAGGTTTTAAATGATTTGTTACAGTCTATCATTATGACCCGTTTTAAATCATAAGGGGTGCCCTATTAATTCTGTAAAACGCCATCCTGAAAAGGGGAAAGTTTTTCAGACTGTCAGAAGTTCTAAGTTTCGTTACTTTCCAGCCTCAGAAACAGATTTTTAACAGGAGGATTTTTTCCCCCTCTCTCATACTATATAGAAAATTATTTTGAATGAGCAATTATGTTTATTTTAACATAATCTATTCCTAAAATCAGATGGACTATAAAAGAAGGATAAATATTAAGCTGTAGAGTTTCTATCCAATAACTGTAGAGAACTATTTTTATCAAGTATGTAACTTTGGGACAAAAAAAACACCTGATGTGTTACAGTAAGGCAGATGGGGCAACTCATCAGAGGGAGGTCAGAGGCTGGAAGAATTAGCACAGGAGTCTCATACAGATCACCTCTACTTAATATGTTTTTGTATTCCAATAGGTAATCACATACATTTTTGTATTCCAATAGGTAATCACATAAACATCGTCTGCACGCTTAAATGTTGAATTTAGCATTTCAAATCACAAACTGGACACCTTTTAAAAGCTGGTGAGAAGGACATAGCTTGGGAACCACAGTTTATGCAAAACACTCAAGCATGGGCATTTGCTGTGGAGATGAAGACATGGCTTGTCTTTGGGGTACTAAGTAACAGTTTCCCTGCTTGGGAGTAGCAGAGGCCCCTATCAAGCATGGGGCTGGACATCCTCACTTCTTTTCAATGAGGATTGGGGAATTCAGCACCTTGCAAGAACTGGATAATGTTAAGGAACTACAGTGTCATATTTTGCTGTAATTTGCTGTAAAGCTGAGAAAACATTCCTTTAGTAAATTGTAGTTGGAGAATTATTTAAGCATACTGCAAGTCAAATTTTTGATGCTGTAAGCACTAGGACCATTTTCTGCAACCTATTTATCTGGGGTTTTGTCCAAAACACATTAACAAAATTTACTGATTCATTAGGGAATGCACCACAATGCACAATGCCCCACAAGTACCTCTTGACAAAATGTAATTGTTTTGCTTTAGCAAACAAGGATGTAAAAGGCAAAGACTGCAATACATGAATATGACTGTTCACTTAAGGCCATGCTTTTCAAAATGTAGTCATCATAACTATTTGTTGGCAGTATGCTTGCTGCTCTGCAATAGCAAATAAAATCATATTTTAATATCTTTGAGCCAACATAGCAAAAACCAGACATGACAGAAAGGAATGAAGATATTAATATTAATATCAGTTAATAATAATTTCAGTTATTGCTGTTAAGTTCCAATTTTATGGCTACTGTAGAAGAAATGAGTTGTCAAAATGGATTGAGTGGAGAGCTATAACTTTGGTGAGATGAAATCAGGAGGATTCAAAGCACAGTTTCCAGATTGTGTTGGTCCTGTCATATGGCTCAGGCAATGGTCATGCCATGTAGTGGGCACTGGTTTTATAATTTTACCTGAAATCTACCCTCTCAGAACACCATATAATTTCTTGAAATAATACTTAGCTCTCCTAAAACTGTGGGAGAGATGTTGCAAAGGCTGAACCCCAGCATTCTCAGGTTGTTTTCTTTTATCATTTCCAGGTATCATGTTTAGCCTTCATCTAGACAAAACTACAGACGAAAGGTGACTATCCATTGATTTTCCCCCCTTTTCTTAAATACACATCATACAAAATATGGTGTGGAATTTAAATCTGTTTTGGCTTGCAAGAAAGCCCGTAATGGTAGCAGGAATCCAAAATAAGGAATACATAATAGATAGGATATATGAATATATATCATAGATAAGAAAACCTTTCTTTATTTTCAGGATCTGAAAATAAAGACCCTGAAAAAAAGAGGTCTGAAAATACGAGCAGGCAGGGAGGGGAAGTCCCTACATTTTTATGGGCTGTTACACAAATATGCCAAGACACATACAGCAAACTAGGAAGAAAGCTCAGGACAGGGATAAATAAAGAGCGGTTCACTCTAGCTTTGCCTAAGGGAGAGAGAGGGTGGGGGTCTCTGGCCGCCCTGGGAACTCTCTTCGCTGAAGGCACAGAGGAGCTCTTGATCCGAGAGCTCTGCAGGACTGCAAGGTGGCCTTTGGATGAGGGGCTAAAACGTCACCTTTCCCCTTGCTTCCCCACCCACCTTTCAGAAGGTGGTTGATTCATGAGTCTGTGGCTTCCTGACATGACGTTTTGGTGACAGAACCTGCTGTCAGTGCTGCTGCCCCCATTGCCCCACCCTACATGCACGCTGCATGGCAATGCTGTGGTTTCTAAGTGACCCAGGAAACAGAGACTATTCCTTTGCTTTGGGATGGATGAACCATTGTGCCAGGCGGGACTGTTTACTCACAGGGTCTCGACACCTCAGCACTGCCTGTGGGACCCTTCTTGCCCTAAGCGCTGCAGCTCTGTCCTGGCTTTTCATTCCCTCCACCACCAGTAGCTCGTTGCTGCCCCTCCACAGCCCAGCTGGAAGAATGAGTGACAGCACCGGGGAGCCTGCTAGGAAGATCACATGTGTGTACAGCAGGTTCTCTCATGCTCTTCCTCATATTCCAGGAGGTCCCAGGGCATGGAGGTGTTTTAGGGCCAGATGAAGAGAGAAGTGAGACAGCCATGAGAAAAGTGTGGGTCTTTGTGGGCCCAGCTTCTCCTTTGAACTGTGATCAACCCCTGGGACGCTTCATAAGACAATTAGAGCTTATCTGAGGCAGCATTAACACCCAAGAGATGTATTCTCACTGTCTAATTTTAGACATCTAACGTATGTGCTCTGACTAGTCTTCTGAACAGCTCTGTCTCTCTCTCCATTAACTCTGTTGGGAGCTCAGGCATCCAGGCTCCCCTCGCTGTTACAAGCCCAAAGTGGCCAAAATATTGAGACTACACAGTTGCACAAGCCACAGCTCTGCTTTCCTGAGCTCAACGCCAGGAGCTGCTAGGGGGTGCGTGAAGCAGAATGCCCTCAGCATTTCTTCTGCTGATGGACCAGCCCCTGCTGTGCATGGGGAGGGACCAGGGTAAGGACGTCTCCCCGTCAGCGAGCACTGCTGAGCGTTTGCACCCACATGTTCTCTGTGGTGCTCACCTGGACAGACCCCTTCTCCACAGCCACGCTTGAGCTTCCTCTGTCTTCCAAGGGAATGGCACAGGGACCCATGAGGCTAGGACTGTTATAATGAAGGCACACAGAACACAATAAAAAGCCTAGCAAACCAGCATTTCTAGTCTTTTTCAAGAATGGGTGATATTTTTATGAAGTGCTCAGCTCCCGCTTTATTCTCTAATAGGATGTGATCTGTCTTGCAACTGCAAAGTACTTCAAATCTTATCCTTTAGTGACATTGCGTTTTATGAAGCCTGTGAAAATGATGAGACACACCAGAGACTGAGGACTGTTTGCTTAGTGGATTACAGGACCAAATCGTTAGTGCTAACACACAGAGGATCTTTCTGTGGTTGATCTCTCCATGTATCTGGTTTAGTGACAGCTGTTGGCAAAGAAGATGAAAAGGGAATCTATGTTACAGGTGGCCATGGGGGAATGAAAAGAAAAGAAAAATGTCTTCGTAGTCTGTGAGTTAGTTTTTCATTAGTGCATTAAAGAAGTTTTAGGAGTGTGCTATTTGCTAGTCACAATAAAAATGTTAAAAGTAACCAACAGTTAGTTCAAGTCCAAATTTTACTGCTCCCAAAACCAATAAAATAAAGGTTTACAAAAGCTAAAGATTACTGAAGTATCTTTCAGATGCATGTGTTACCGAAAGATAATTTTTACTTTGGATTTTGTAAAAAACAATAAATGATACTAAACCTGACTTATAAGAATGGTATATCTGATTAATCTTATTTTTCTGAACTGAATGAAGGCAAACACTGAGCAAACATGAGAAATAATGAAAAATATATGGACTTGAAAAAATACTACTGAAATTCAAGAATCAAATTCTAGATTTGCCAATGCAAAAATGGTTAACTGATTTGCTATGAAAATGTCTGACTGTCCCTTGCTAGGGAGCGGGGATCCTCACTTGAACAGACATGCGGTGGCATTCCCATGACACCTGAGCACGTGCTACTTCCCACTCCTGGCCATGCATGTTAAAGGAGTGGTGCAGCCATTGTACGATGTGGATGCAAGGAATCAGTGTGGTGTGGGCAGCTGTCTGTCAAAGACTACAACCCTTCGTCCCCCACCCACCCTGCTCAGCGTGGCACAGAGATCGTCAGTGATTCTAGCCGCTGGAAAAAAAAAATCACCTTCTTTGAGTGTTTTTTTCTTAATCCTGTGCTGAATCACATTCAGTATACATTCCTGATCCTGTGGAAAGAGATCCAAATCATGTGCTCTTACAAGGACAGTCCCTCTTTCCCCTGCAAAAACTTGCCTAATCTTAGCTCCCCCCTGCCCTTGCAGAATGACTTAATTTGTATCTGATTTAAAGATCAAATTCTACTATTTTTCTTTAGCTACATCGATCCTGCAGATATTCAGATGGTATTGTGGAAACTGAATTTTGATATTGTTCTCCTTCACTCAGATTTAGGGTATATTCCCTGCTGTTCTAAGTTGCTACATGATAATTTTCACCCATGGAGAATGTGTTTGCTAGGTTCTGAACCAAAATCAGACCCACCCTAAACAATCTTGCCTTTTATTTCTGTTCTTAGCAGAAACCTCTCACTTCCCTCCTGGGACCTTCCCTCTCCCACATGTGGGACATTTAAGGCTCCATTTTTTCCCCTGCATGACTCCAGAATTGTTCTGTTTACTTAGAGTGAAGAAAATCAAGACATAAGCAGAATCAGGCATTCAGTTTCTGATTTGGTTTCATCCTGAAAGCAGGCTTTGCATGAAAATCAGCCATTTCAGTAAATCCAGCTAGCTTTTTCAACATACTCTCTGCCTAGGTTAGCAGTTGGAAAAGCCAGGTGTATTGCTCTGAGTAGTTCCTAGCATGCACACAAACTGGAAGATACTCAGAATAGCACAGAGCTTTTCGGTGAGCTCAATCTCCGTGAAAAGTAGACATCCAGACTGGCCAAGCAGAGATGTGTCATAAGCCTGCATATACATTCCTCTTGCACACAAAATCAAAACTCAGGCTGTTGGTTGGGAATATACATGATTTAGGAGATGAAGCCTATATAACAACTCTGAAATTTTAGCACTTTATGTTTTAGCAGTTTAAGTTTAAACTTTTGTTCATCTTAGACTTAAAGACAAAAATAATAAACAGGAACAATTTCATAAGTGATCTATCAATTTTCCGTAAGAATGCAATTAATTCGGGAGCCAAAGAAAACCTGGATTTGTTGTTATGTTATTTCTGCAGTATAAAATAGGTTTCTAATATCCGTAATTTTATTTTCTTGAAATGTGGAGGAAAACAATGATTACAAGAAAAACAATTAGTGATGTTTTTTGCAATGCTCTAGCAGCACAGTAAATCAAAAAATACTCAGTAAATCCAAAATACTTTGGTGGACTTCACAGGATTCATGCTGATGTAAGAGATTAAGATCATATTCACAGTTATATAGGGCAGGCTGGAACCAATCTTGCCATGCATTATAAAAATCTTAATCCACATCGTGACTTTACATGTGGAAAATTAACAAAAGCAATATTGCAGTTGAGCATGAGAATTATGTCACTACCAGTTGCACCCCATTGACAGCTATTTACAGTATTGTCTTGAGAGTGCTGATTCACTCCCACAGCCTGAATTGTGGCGTTAAAGTTATTAAGAAAAAGAACAGAGAAGAAACCTGCTCCTTATGTTATTGCTATTTGTTAACCATCTGATTTGGAGCCACTTGGGCACGTACTGTGTGGCTATAACCTCTGTGGATGGGACGGCTGCCAAGCAGAGAACATACGTACAATCTCTCCCCCCCTTTTCATGCTCACTGCCTGGCGCATGTAGGTTGCAGCATTATAGAAGCTAACAACCTTTGCAATGTAGGTGGTTTCAGACAAATAGAAGAAAGGCAAACAGCATGTGTGAGAAGGGAACAACAGGTTTGTCTGATGGCATCCCCACGCTGAGGGATGATTCACGAGCTCATTTGCATTTCTTTTCTCTTTCCCCAGCTTATTAACCTACTCATTGTCAGACGCCTTATGACAAACTGAAAAGGACAATGCTGTATGTAGACTGATTGTTCAGCTTCTAGGCAGCTTTCCCCAAGCTGGCACCTACTGGAGCTCGCTGCGGTTTCTGTCCAGGGCATGTGTCTGGGTTCGCTTTACTGCTGTGTTGTTGGTCTTGCTCCTAAACAGAAAAGCAATACAGGCAGAGTGTGCCAGGGCCTGGGGAGCAGCCTGTGCAGCTGAGGGTGCAGGCTAGAGAACTTCTGCAGCCAAAGAATTTGATTTTCTTTTGATCTGAGACTTCAGTCTTACCGAAAAACCCACCAACCACAAGAAAGGGAATTATGATCGGACGTTGTTGTCTAGGTCTGATAGTGTTTTAGACTGAGAAAGTCTCTCAAAGGGACAGTCCAGTGAGGAGGAAGCCATACAGCACCACTAATGATGCTTTAGTGGGCTAATCTATCCCTGTGAAAAGGGACCAGTTGTGATATACATTAGTGAGAAAGGAAGAACCAGTCCAATGAAGTTAGGAGGCTTGGAACAGTGTAAAGTAATCAGACCTAACAGCAACTTTTATGAAGGATTTCTTCTTGGAAGGAGACAGCAAAAGGCAGCAAACAGTATGCAGACTGTCACTGTGAACAGTGCTTCTAGCTGCAGTCCATTTCCAATGCTCTACCTAAAGCAGCGAGAGAAAATGTCCAGCATTTCAAGCCTGTGGTTGACAGGAGAAAAAAAACCTGCAGAAAGTTCAACACACAACCACGCAAGCCTAACAACCCAGAGATAATACCTGTTCTGTAACTGCAGTCTTCAGTTCTGCCCCATGTTGTTCTTCCACCCTCCTTTTTAATGACTGTTGCCTATGACCAAGTATTGCGAAGTCAAAAATCTCAATGGACTTTAAAAAATAATTAAAACTGCCCCACAAAATAGCGCTGTTGTCAGTCACTACACACACACACAGACAGCTTCTCCAGAAATATTCAGGAACCATGCAACACTGTTTACTGAGTAATAACTTCTTAGAAGGGATATTCGGGCATTATGCATATACAGAATGACCACCAGCAGTGTTGTATCAGGGTATGCTTTTGGTGTATGAACTGAAGTGAGCAGCCCTGATGAGCAAAAGGGAAATGTACAGCTGAAGAAATCCCAGTGGCAAGACTTCTAGTGTAGTCTGAGGTTTTTCCTGTAAATGGGGTTTTTTCCTGTGCTTTAAGTTATAACCAAATGCTTTTCTATGAAACAATAGCAGTCTCAGCAAAAGTGTTTTGTTAAAATAAAAAAACAAGGACCAGAAACAAAACCCGTTTAAACTTTTTGAAGAACAGAGGAAATCTAACAGACCTAAGAGCTCTGCTTTTCTTTTCCCCTAATTATTCTTGGCTAGATGTCTTAACACTCACTTTTTATTTATTGATAACTGCTTTGAACTCCTGTGAGCTCACGTGTCAATCCATATGCTCTGTCACATGCGGTCAATTAGTTTACATTGTCTGACTACTGGCTGTAGCCTTTAGTACGTGTGGGACCTAACACAATTATCTCCAGTTATGGGGAAGTAGTCAGTAGTTACAGCAGTCAGTAGGAGTATCAATGAGGATGAATGAGGACTGCAGGAGTACAGTGTTTGCTTTGCCTAGTATTTCCCAAGTGTCAACGTACAAAACAAACCCCAAAATACAAGAAAATCCCAACTCAAACCCAAAATAAAGAAACAAACACCCCCAAACCCCAACCTGAACACAAGTAGAAGGATTCTTCCTTTCTTTCTCTAAAGCACAGAGAGTTTAAAAAAGCCTTAGAGACACAATTTATCATCATTCACACAGGTGTGGAGAACTGATTTCCCAAGAGTTTTCTTGGCTCTACAGCCTAGCAGCTATAAATCAGAGGTGCACTACTTGCTAGCAGCGGTGGTAGGTTTTCACTATCTTTAGTTTGCTCCCAGAAAGGGCCTTTTTTAAGTGCCCACAGCACTTCAGCTGTAGCACAATCACTGAATACTTTGGAAAAATATCACAAACTAAAGGACAAAAGCATATCTCAAAAATCATTACTATTATTTACTTCATATGAGACAGAGAATACATTAGCTAAGTGACTAAAATAATTAAAATGAAAATGACTGCAATTGCAGACTCATTACGAAAATTAGATAAATTCATATCCATGTCAAATTCCTCCTGAAATATACTGTCAGGCTTCCAGAAGAAATACCGTCCTATTATCAGAGCTAACGAAGTAGAAACATCACTGCACAGGGAAGAATATGCAAACTGCCTTTTCCTGATATTGTCTGAAGAGTGACACATTTTACAACATTAGATGCCCAGCCTAAGCCTGTAAAGATGTTAAGTAATTTCAGGTGTTACAGTACACTTAGTGGACATTAGAGTACATGAACACTCTTAATCAAGTAAGATCACCAAGAAAGACCAGAACAAATGCTGGATTAATTTGCCAGTCTAAGCAGAGGTAAAACTGCAGCCTTTACTGCTGTCAAATGGCCAGCTTTGAGAAACCACCAAAAAACCTGGTGGATACTTTGGCAACTTTCCACATGTTAACAGCTCTTCAAATGTGACACCAAATTCAAACATACTGACCAAAGCCAAGTTCTTGTCCACCTCTGACCTGAATAGGGCTCACAATCCTGCTAACATAACTTTATGTATGTTAAAAGATGAAAACACATCCTCTTAATCATACCATCTTATTTTAAAATAGCTTTTGATGGTATTGTTTTAATAAAGGTAGTTGTGATGATTACATACAGGGTACAGGAAAAGCCTGTCTTTAAATGACTGCAGCTAATGTCATTTACCAGAAATGAGTTTGGCCCAGGATGAGTTATAAAGGCCACTTTAATTTATAATAAGGTGTTTATTGCCAGGAAAGCTCCTCTCTTTAATACAAATTCCCACTTTTCTCTCCCCAAAACAATTAACAAATGTGGTTGATCCAAAGGTTATAGTCTGCAAATGCTAACAGTTCATTAAAGTGGTGATTAGACATTACCTAACTCAAAAGTAAAGAGTATGTATATGACAGGGTAGTAAATCTAGCTGCTAAATCACATAGTCGTGAGAATACTGTGATCATACTATGATCATGAAAGACAGGTATTAGTGTGAAACCTTTGGAATATTTTCTAATATTCTAATATTTTCTAATCTGAGAAACTAAATAAGATACATATGACTGCAATAATTAAAAAAAAAAACCTGGAGATATATTATTGTGTAACAATGCATGCAGGCTTAACGCATAGCAATACCACAAATTGCAATACATAACCAAATATTGGTAACTAAAGCCACATTCTCCACATGCTGCAGCACAGAAGGGGGGTCCTTTAGACTCTGCTCCGCTTGTCTCTGGTCCCATTAGCATTCTGCCAGCTCGTTCCTGAACAGCCTACAGTAAACGTGCAATGCAGAAAAGAAACCAGGAAAGCACAGCAGAGAGTGACTTATGGAAAACAATTCAGTGTCCTTCAGTTTTTTTGTCTCTGAGAAGTGTATTATTTTTACTCAGTTAAAATGCCACAGGTATACTGTAGACGCGAAGGAAGATAATAATCTTATTTTTTCACAGACAGTTCAGATGTATATGGTTATTGTCCTAAAGCAATCAAGCAAAACAGTAAATGTCTCTGTTTTTTGCCTCTGGTCTCATTTTCTCAGGATGAAGTGGAATACTATTGCTGCTGCAGTTACCTCTGTGTTCTCTCCTATCTATGCTGGATAGAAGCTCAAATTATTTTTAGCACGCTGAAGTTGTTTATTTCGTTCTTATTTTGAACATATAGGAAAGCATCCCTGCTGTCATTGGAAAGAGCCTGTGAAACACAATTTATTCCCTACTGGAGCTAAAAAAAAAGAAAAAGGAAAAAAAAAGAAACCAAGGCCTTAACATCATAGATGCTAAGTCTGGTTGAAGATCTAGTCTGGTCATACAGACTGGTAGTAGAGGAGTCTTCCTGGTCCTCAGTACTTACCCGGACCATGACCACAGGAATGTTTTTTTTCCTGGCCACTCCTTACAAGAGACTATGTACTGGACCTGGGAAGCACTTTTACACTTGAAGTTGTTCACTTATCTGCATTGAGGCTGGCACTGTACCTTTCTGAATTTGTATCAGTGGCTTCATTTTGGTAACAGCACAGTGAGAAAAAGTAAAAAAAAAAAGGCGGCTAACACTTCTTCCGGAAATATGTTCCGAAAAACAGATGAACTTGTCCCTTAAAATTTGGGTAAATATAATAAATAGTGTAATCTGTTGTGACTTGGTTTGCATGACTCTAGATACCCATGATTTCAGCCATGCTTTTATTTCTCCACAGTCAGTAATTGCACAGGCAATGACCTTGCAAGGTATTTTTCTGGCGTGAAAATCACAGTTTCAGTGCCTCTTCCTCCTCGGGTTGTGATTTTCTGGCAGCAGTTGGGAGAAATTGGCAGAAGTAAGAGCGAGTCAAGTACTACAGTGGCCACACGCTGGGAAGCAAGATTACTCTACCTGGCCTCGGGTGGGGCAACTAAGTAAGTCCTGAGCACTTGGGTGGTGGAAAGGCTGCTGACAGGGACCGGAGGTAGGTTAAGCAAAGACATTACATCTGCTACCCTTGCTGAAGTGGGGGGCTCTCACAGTCTCCATCAATCAGAATAGCAAAGTCTTATAACCTGTTGAAGATGCCATATGGATGTTTGTGGCCAGCTTCTTAGCTTTGCAATCCTCAAGAAAGGGAAACCTGCTGTTTGAAGAAGTATGGGACATCTGTGACAATTAAGTCCTTCATAGAGGCTACACAGACTATCACATACCCTCAGCGACTTAGATAAGAATGATCCTAACTTGGTCGGTATAGGTTTTCAACTAAACTTCTGCAATGTGTTCCCAATGGAGAGAAACAAAATGATACGTAATGGCAGTCTTCAGGGTCTCATTAATCTGGCAGGCCTGGCAAAAAAATAAATAAAACAAACTTAAAAAGCCTGGAAACTGCTACCATCTTTAAGATCTTGAAAAACAATTTCAAAACAAAATCAAATTTTTTGAGCTATTAGCCTGACCCCACAGGACAATACAATTTGGTGGCTTCCCACACCTCTTTACTTTCCTTGTGCTTGGTATGTACTAGAGACCTGTTTGATTAGGGCCTCCATTCCCAAGGAAGTATCAAGCACTTAATTTCCAGTATATACCCTAAATGCATTGCATTCTTTTGCTTTTAAAATTCACCCTTCTGTTAAGCTTTCGCCCATTCCAGAAAACATGGTGATGTTCTAAGGCCAGAGATCACTCGTAGCACCTGCACTGCTCTGTCAACTACTGGTGTCCATTATCAAAGCTTTCAGTTTGTGAATATTAAAATAAAAGCCTCTCCAGCCAAATCATTGCTAGACATCTTCTGGAAATAGCACCAGGAATTGCATGAAGGAACACAGGTGCCAAAGAGCTACTTCCTATGTTGGTTTGCAACTTATCAATTCTCATTATTGTACAATAAAAGAAATAATAATCTTTATGGGATGGTGTACCAACTTGTCCTCCCATTAACACTGGATTTATAGCAATAACTCAATTTACTTCAGCAGCATTCATCTAGCTATTGCTCCCAGAGCAAAGTCTGGATGCACAGTTTATAGGAGAGGGCCATTTGAAATGGCTTTTTGTTCTATGCCTTTCATAGAACTCAAACCTGAATTGCTCGTCGATGAGCAGCCCCACCTTCAGGACTACATTACAAGGCCAGCTGAAAACGCAGCCCCAGCGATAGTGTGAAGGTGTTTACTGGCAAGAATATTAGAATGGAAAAAAAAAGCGGGAAAAAAAAGGGAGCATCTAATCACTAAAAGTGGACCTCAGATGACAGATAAAGTTAGAGGAAAACATACAAGCAAACAAAAACACAGTGGAGCACAATGGACTAAACTTATCCCAAGTATACCTCCAGCCAGCTGGCCAGTATCTGGTTGTGAAAATATGTTTAATGGGGAAAGAAAGAAATAAAATAAAGTATAAAATCTGTCCTAGAACATAGCACGTTGGTTTTGTTTGGAAAAATCAGGATGCCTTCTATAATGCAATTCTTTGAGATAAATTACTTGTTACTGCAACTCCAATATCAAGCTATGATCCTTACCATTTTTGTGACCCCTTTCATCCCCCTTTTTATTTCACAGCATTCTATAAATATCCAGCATGCTATTTTCTTGTGATCACAGTAAAGAGTGGTTTTAGGAATTTTTGTACCTATATCACCATGGAAACGAGATATGTGTATACATCTACGATCACTCCTTCTCTAGAGTAAAAGCCTACATTATCTGTGCAAGCTTATGGCTAATTTTTCTGCATAAGATATGGGTGTCTTATTCCTACCCACTACTTCGGAAATTCATTTCATGTAGTTGCACATAGCAAGCTGTAAAGTAGGTTTTATGAAGCCAATAATGCCGATATAATACTTGAAGAATTCCCTTTGGTTTGGATATATTTATTTTTCCAAACATTTTGTTTGAGAGAAAATGAGATTGCTATCTGCTGTTTCCTTATTTTTTTGCAGGAAAGCAAAGGGTTGTTGACTTCCTCTCCCCTCCCTTCCTTCCTTCTTTCTGAAGGTACTGTACTCATCTGAAAAAAAGAGAACGAAATGATTGTTCCTGTTCTCTTTCTTAAGTCATTTGAAACACTGTCCCTGCTAGTTTTCTAAGTTTACTGCAATCTCTGCACGGGGGGAGGGAGAGAGAGGGAGAGAGAGACAGAGATTACCAACATGAGAGCAGGTAGAGAGTTTAGGGCAAGACTCCTTCCAGCTTCAACAACTGGTAAGTTAAGCAAAAATGCTTTTACGGTTAACTCTTTAGAAGTGCAATATATACGCTTTTGTATTAAGAAAAGGCATTAATCAGATACACATTTAACTGATAAAAAGGTAATAACCATATGCATTGACAAGCAGTATATTTACGCTATAGATACCTGTAGTCTGCTTTTTAGATACTGGTGATAATAGCATATGGTTTAACCAACGCAGGCAAAAAAGTGTCTTCCAGTGAGGCTGATAATATTCATAACATAATTTGCTGTGAATTTTGCATATATGGCTTCTGCGATCAGAATCTTGTTACAGGCTTCACTAACTTTATCCTGAACGTTTCAGCAAGGTTCACTGGGCCATTGCTGAAATAAAAGAGAAGCTGTGTCATATGCAAATTGATGTATTTCATATATCATCTGCCACTACTGAAGTCTGCTCCAACCCACCAACCTGTGCTATAGTGGGAGAAGAATTGCTAGGGCTTTTTTTTTTTCCTTCAAACCATGTTGTGTTTATGATTACACATGTTTATCTCTGCTCCTCTGTGTATATGATTAGTCTAGGAACAGTGACATTTAAGACATGGTAAGACAGTTCCAGGTTCTCACTTGAAAAAAACAAAGAAAAGTTCATGTTGTGTAGTATATAACAACACCAAGGCAGATCACCAGCATCAGTAATAGGATGGACTCAAATGTTTATTTGTTGCTTGCATTGTTGTAGATACCAATAATATTTTTTATGTCGGGCATGAATGTATCAGAATGATCAGAAGTGGCATGTAAAATGAATGATTGAATGCAAGAGTACGTTCCAAATATTGGAAGAGAAAAATCCCCCCCTCCCGTGCTTTTATAAAAGCAGAATGCAGAGGTGGGGGGAAGAATTAGGACAGGTGTCCATTTCTCTGCAGAAGGTGAGCTTGGTCATCTTCTGATCCAGTATTTCTTCAAGCTGCAGCTCTGAAGTGTAGGGTCCTCTGTAGGACGCCTGGAGCCCAGGCAGAGTGGCTCCAAATGGCGGGCAGGCATCGCGGAGGGCCGGCAGGCAGCTCGAGCTGCCCCACTCCCGCTCCTGCTCCCGCTCCTGCTCCCGCCAGGGCACCTGGGTTGCACTTCCGCCCCGGGACAGCCCTCTGCTCCCACCCCTCGCTGAACCAACGGGTGGAAAGGATTTTCTTCCCCCTCTATCTGGTGTCTTTCTGCAAGTTTTTCCATAGGAAGGAGTGATCTACCCCAAATTCAGCCTGTGTTCTAGGTAAGTTGTAGATTCTCTTCGCTTTAGGAGCAGCAGATGGGTTCTGCCAAAGGAGGTGGAAATAACTCATTTCTTGAACTCCGTAGCTTAATGTTGCAACTCAGTCTAGTTTGGTACCAATTGTTAGGTTTATTTGGTTATACTTAACCCACAAAGAATCCTCTGCTAATAGCAAGTAAATGCCAGGTGTTGCCATGAAAACTACTTGCCACATCTTTCGCTCGGGATACCTGGGTTTATGTTTTACGTGACTAAATACTGATCCAAATTAAATAGATGATTTGGACAGCTATTTTGACAGTTACATGTCAAACATCTGGAAAACCACTTTTTACTTCAAGTGAGAAGTAGAAGAGTCTCCCAAACATTAAAAAAATACATAAGCACTGTATTTGCAGTGGTATTTTGCTCGAACTGCAGAGTGTTGGTCTGGATTGCAATCACCTGTAAGTTCTGATCTGGTTAGTTCAGAAGTTCAGTTTACCATGTAGGTAAGAGCCAGCTGCAGCCTTTCGGTACAGATTTTGTTTCTGAAGATACTAAACATTAATGTATTCTTGATTTGGACCATGTATACGATAAATTCTTTCTCTGAGAGATTGTCTGAAATACATAAAAAAGAATAAATGTGTTCATATTCATAATAAGTGGCCAAGAGCAGTACATGCTATTTTTAAACCCATTCCCCAATAATGAGCACACAGAGCATTTTTCAAGGAATGCTAATAATCTGACAGTAAAAAAATAGACCCTGAGTTTTGAACTTCATTCTTAGATGTCACCTATTGGGTTTACTTTTCCTTCAAGTAATACATTTTTGCAATCATTTAGAGTTTATTTGTTTTCACATTGTATAATTCATTGCTGGGATAACTGTAACATGATTTAGTATAATGGTAATTTGTAACACAACTAATACCTTTCTCTAGGTGTCAGGAAGAGGAGATTTTTGGCTGATATGTTATCCTTATCCCACATTGCTGAGATATTTACAACCAGAGAAGGGTATAGTCTGAGGCTGGATTGAGTACAGATCTACTACCAGCTTATGGCACAGATTAAATGTTTGTGAAATGAATTTTCAGTTATTCACCTCAATGTTATTAAAAAAAAAAGTTGAAGTAATAAATCAAGAATAAAAAGAGAGAGGCTCTGTTTATTTTGCTTAAAGTCTTATTGCTTCTATTGCTAAGAGCCATATTTATGTATATAGCATACATAAGTAAACGGTCAGTCAGTGTATGTATTTTCCCAGAGAATTTTTTAAAACCATTATTTCCATTTGACTTGTTCTCAGTTATAATGAAACAAAATATAGACAGTTTTTGCTTTTGTTCTGAAAAATAAAAACAAAACTACAGCAATGATGGCAAAGATGTTACAGAAACAAGTTGTAGCCCATGGAAATCCCAAGTTAACAGGTCTGATTCAAAAAGCATAGAAACTGATAGAAGTCTTTCTGTAAATGTCAATTGCCTTTTTATATTCAGGACCAGCTTCTTTAATGGTGAAAACTGTTCAGAATGTGAGTTTTGGATGTAGAATAGTAGCACTGAGTTACATTCCTAGTAACACTTTGGCATCTCTAATACAGATTTTTGACCAGGAGCTAATTTGAATCTTTGAATTTTAAGGAGTTTTTTATTGTTTTCGCATTCTTTCAAACAAGCACATCAATAAGCCTTGCCTTAGGACTATCTAGATGTAGAGCAGATACTGGTGGACTGAGGCACGATGTGCATCTCACAGATGAACATATTGGCATGTCTTTTAGGTGCCATTTCTAGTAGTGCCAGATAGATATGCAGGATTTAGAATGGGAGAAGCGCAGGGGGATGAATCATGGAAGTAACCCAAGACAAGCCTCATATACAGAGGCAGAAGAGTATGGATTACCCCAGATAGCACTTACATTGTTTCCAATCTTTGGTATTGCAAAACTGCGATGATGCAGAAAGACACCTATCTGAATGAAGCACTCCACTCAGTCAGACGTGTCAGCAGAATACCACCCTGAGAAACAAAAGCAGTAAAGGCTGCGTAAGGTGATAGGGTTTTTCTGTGGCCATGGTTTAAGGACACAAGTCAGGCAAAGGTGTGTAAGGAGAAGTAGCTTCTTATTAGTTGGTAACAAATGATCCATGGCTTCTGAGCACTAATGCATGTTCCCCAGTAGTAACTGATCCAATGAAACAAACTGCTCCTTCAAACAGACCTTACAAGTGCTGTGTAGACTGCTACAGATAGTTGTAAAATTATTCATTTGTTTGATGGAGTAATTTTATAACCCAACCAATTTTTGAAAACAGACTGTCTGTTAAAACCAAACAAGCATTTTCTTCTTAAATGCAGTAGTTTTCCCCATTCTAGTTTACCATCCCAGAAGACCACTGAAAAGGAAGGAATGTCGTCTTGGAGAAGAAAGAATTATAGAGAGACAAATAATGTGAAGCCTTTAAAAAGAAAGAAACAAGTGTGGAAAAAAGATGTCTCGGGTTATCCTCTTTCTGCTGAAAAGCTGATATTCTGAAACTGAGACCGCAGCACTCCACTGCTGTTAAAATGCAGTGGAATTTTATGGATGATATTCAGATTTTCATCCAATGAAAAGGCCCAAGTTAATACTTAACGGTTATTTAAAACACATCTAGAACTGCATGCTGGATGTCTGATTTTTCTTTATATCTATCTGGCAGGGACTAGTCCTTCTTGCCTGGCTTCTAAAATACTACTGATCCAATGAATAATATTATTTAATCTTTCTTTTAGTTCCTTCCTAACTTAATACCTTTGTGACTTGTTTTTGTAAAACAAATGGCTTTATACTAGTGTTACCCTGATCTTGATAAGCAAAATGCAGCATTTTCCTTCTAAACCAACAATGTTTAATGTATTATAAAGACTTCTAATGTCACTGGAAGTAATTAAGCTAAGTAATCATATATTAAAAGAAAATATTTTCATGCTCTGAAGGTTACGGGAAGAAATTATGTGAATGCTTGTGGTTTTTTACTTTCACTCCTTATTTCCTGCTTTGTATGTTAGAAAGACACATTATTAATTATTTGAATGAAGGATGAAAAAAAATATTATTCTTACTTTCTCTTCCCTCCCTCTACTACTATGAAATCTAAAACACTGACACATTTTCCATCTACTTTGTGGGCATGCATGAATTCATGTGATTTAAAAGAAAAAACTTAGGATAAAAAGTGTGTTTCCTGAAAACCTATTTCCCCCTTGTCAATCTTCATAAAAAGTAAACCTGGAAACATCCAACTTTCCAGCTGCTTAGGCTCATTAACAGCATTAGAATTCAGAGAACACTGAAAAATACAAACGTTCATTGAATCCGAAGGTTCATTTAATTACAAAATGCTACAAGGTAAACTGAGTCTCATACATTGATAACATCACTTTTCACTAATGAATTAGAGAAAGGTACAACTGATTTGAAATTGAAAGCAAGGCTGTGAGAAGGGTCATATGTTTTTAGTTGTTATTCTTAGATGATGCTGTACTACAAGGAATACTAGTGCACAGCAAGCAGGCATTACCCCCGCAGTCCTGTGTCTGGAGGCCTGATGAAGAATATAAACCACCTAATTTCTCCGCATGGAAAGAATTTTGCAGGGTGGTGTTCCCAGGGTGGAGGAGCAGGTGTGGCGGCTCTGGGATGGGAGCACGTAGCTTTGCCCCTTCTCAGGGAGCAGCTTATTCCGACACCAGGCCCTCTGATAAACCACAGGTGTGTTGTCTGGGAGGGACAAGATGACTTCCAGTCTTCCTCTTCACTGGTTTGTTGCTATTCCTGACTGTGCAAAAGCCACTTAAGCTTTAGTCTTCTCTAGTTAGGGCTGCAATGTAACTGTTAGACTCTTTCTGCAGTGATGAAAGACCTTTTGTTTTGTGGAGGGGTCTATGCTGGATCTGCTACTAAAGACTTTGTAAACTGGAAAGAGTATGTGCTCTTACCAACACCCAATACACTAGATTTAAACCGAACTTAAATATACCTACTCTAAAGATATCCAGGAAGAACACATTGGAATATAGTTACTATTTCAGGTTTAGCCCTCTCTCTGAAGTGCTTTCTAAAGCAAGAAGTGTTTCAGCTTGGTGTTTCAGTTCCAGGTAAAAATTATTTGAAATCATTATTTGAAAAGGGGGTGTCTTTCATACAGTACTTCCAGGTAGCATGATATTTTTCTACCTGTCTACTTTTTCTTAAAAGTACTTATAATACGTGTGTAATGAAAACAGTATCAGGAGGTAAAAAGGAAAGGGATGACCTGTTTTTAAAGCATCTGTCAGCTTCTAAGGAACAGCAGAACTTGTTTGAAACATCTGGTAGGCACCGGCCCACACTGGGTTGGTTCCCTAGTGCACGTTTCTGAAGCTATGAAGAGTGTCCTGTATTTGTCCAAAACTATTGTCCTGTGGTAGTAATTCCAGAAAACTGTAGAGGACCTCCTGGAAGGGCAAGTTGACAACAATGTGCTCGTAGGTTTAGCAGAAACTAAACCCATCCATTTATAAAGGTGCAGGAAAATAATATTTTTTATGCAGCACCAGAGCAAGGAATCACACCAGCACAAATGTTATACCAAACAGTTTTTCTGCATAATGCTGCACTCACAATATGAAGTCACCAAGGTTTCCAGAATAATTTTATATATCTGTAAGTAGCATTTTGTCAGGATGCAATGGAAGCAGTCATATGCATCAGAGAAATGGTGCTGACTGACTCCTCCTCCGTATCTCCTCTTCCCTCTACCAGAAAAATCAAAATACTAATACATTAATTTCTTTTTTCATGTCCCACAAAAAGGGACACCCCCCCAAGCTTAAGCCACAGGCAAAGAAATGGAATTGAACCGATGTCACTGGATTCTGTAGGCAAATGATCAGGACGCGGGGTTCCCTCTAATGACTGCTGTGAGGATTTTCACTAGCTTGTTCACTACTAGACACAGAAAAAAAGCATGAACAGGCACCCAGTGGAAGGCACGGAACATGGTTAGGACAGTAGGTTGGAACAGAATTTATACAACTACTTATCCTCCGGGTAACGTCCCCCTGCCCATACCACAGCCTTGCCTACTATTCCTTCCAAAACACAGCAATAATTTCTATCAAATCTTCCAGGTTTTTGTATGTGGCACTTAGCATTTTTCCAGGGAAAAAGCCCTGAATAGGGATTGAGAGAAAGAGTTATATTAATATATAAGGTGTTTTTTTACAAAACTTCATTTTATGTTGCTGGTTGGCCATTCTTAGTCATGGAGTAGAGTCACAGTGGTTTGATGGGGTTTTTTTGTTTCCTTTTTCTTGTGATGAAAATTTGAACTGAGTTAGTATCCAAACCAAGCCTCTGGCATCACTAATTGTGAAGGATTAGTACTAGGGTGGTTTGGGAAATGTTCAGAATTTCAGATTTCAAACTATGTTGAGTTTCTTCTCACTCTTTTTTTTTCTTTGGCAAAAAGTAATTTCTTATTTGTTTGTAGCTCTAGTCTCTGTTCCAGTATCTGCTGATGACATTTGGCTAAGTCTGAGCTGCCATTCCCACTCCGTATGCTAGTTTATTGAATTCAGTAAAACTGGCATTTTAAATCTGTTTCAGTTTAAAATAATTAACCTCAAGAATTTTTCCCTGTTAGTTGATTTACATAGATTTGTTTTCCAATTGATCAAAATCACAGAAGCAATATAATTTTTTTTTAAATTTCAGATTGTCTTCAGTTGTGGCAACAAACTAATGCTTATTTTTAAAATTTTCTAGAAGTTAACAAAATAATTAAGAGCAATATGCAGGATGCATTTTGGGGATCAGAGAGGGAAAGCATTTGCTTTTTGCTGTTCAGTCAAGGAGAAGATTCAAGTTTGGCATCACAGGTAAAGGGCAAAGCCAGAGAGGAAGTTCTTTTAAATTACTTCCTTGCAGGCACTTCATATGATCAGTCAAAAATACCATTTTATGCTGGAACTGAAGAACTAAGCACATTTCTCTTTCAACAAAATAAACTGATTTTTAAAAATGGACCCTCATTTGAATGCAATTGTGAGATGTATGTGAAGGTGATAAATTTTCTGAACAATAAATACATATTCAGCATGGTTTCAATGCATTAACACAGATTTTATGCTCTGGCAGTCTGGAAAGCAGAGCTCCCTAATCACAGTGCAGATATATCAAAAGTAGTTTCCTCCTATGCCTGAGTAATTTGGCTTAAGAGCCATTTTTAACTCTGTCTCATTGCTCATGATTCTTAGTTTTTTTCTATTTGGGTATCAATGGAATAAACACAGTGGTGTCCTACGAATGGCACTGACATCTCTAACTCCTTTGCTGTGTTTCCTATTGAACTTATGTTCAGAGGGAAATGTCTAAGCCACTACTGAACCAACTTAATTGCAAGTGAGTAATAGAGGTTGATAGGGATTAATCAGTCTTTTCAGCCAAGCAGCTTTTCCAGCAAGAAGTCTGCTCAAACTTCAGCTGAAATAAATTTTATTCATCTTTCCTAAATGATTAGGAAAGCATCATCTGGTAATTACTTTTAATGAACTGGACACCAAGAGAAGTGTTCAGTAGCAGGTATATTTTTCCTAATTCCGACAGTTTCTGGATGAATTCCTTTTCTTTCAGTTATTGTAGGATATAGCGTGTCTTACTGGAACACACGATACCTACCATTTTAGCAACCTTCAGTTTCACTATGAGTTTTGAGTTGTGTGAAACAAAGAATTGAACACAAAATAAATACAAAAAGCAATGGTCCTGCTAAAGACTAATAATACTCTCCCACGTTTAAGTAAAACTAGACTTTCATTAAAAAACTAACCTGTTTTGGAGACTATATGAAAACTCTCCCACACAATCCTCTTCTCCCTTGGCCCTTCTCCAAGCATACGTTCACATTTTACCTGGTACTTTCTTTTTTGAGGTACCTGTTGCTTTACACATGCAATGCCCAGAAGGTGCAATTAACTGCTAATGGTGTAGGAGGGTGCCAGCAGGCTGGCTTGAAGAACCAAGGCTGAAGGTGGCCCTTAGCTAGCCTTTAAGATAACAAAGAAGTGGGAGGAGACCAGACCATCCCTCTGGCCTCCATAGAGGTGATAACGACACTGGGACTACAGTAGGAAGGAAAGCTCAATCTATTTCCTTTTTAAAGGTCATGAAAGCCAATGAAAGGTTTACTTTCAAAACAACAGCTCAAGCAGGACAACATGAGGGTTATGGAAGGCCATGCTTTTTTGATCATTCTAATTTTGGGTGTTCTGCATAGCTCTGTTATTTGTTTTAAAATAATACTACTGTACAGCTCAAACCCCCTCTGTCTCCACTTCACTATAGTCTTCAATGATTGTGCTTTGTAGGTGGAAACATTATGTCCAAAGTGTTTCTTTCAAGGACTCCACACTCTATTCAATATTACTATTTTGCTACCAGATCCTTCCTTATATTGATATTATTTATTTGTTCTTCTGTTCACCCTGTCTCTTATAATATCTGTATGGTGGGAAAAAAATCCTAAAACTGTGTTAGTGTTATTTGATAATTTTCCAGAGGAAAAACTATTTAATACATAAGATTCCTATGGTGCGAGAAATGTACTTTTGTAGTGGCAGATATGGAAGTAGACAGGAAACAGGGATGGAGTGATAGGACTTCTATAAACAGTGATTAAAGTGACTCCACATACTTTATAAAGGCAGGGGCAGATCCATGGTTCCAGCCTTTGACATGGGAGTTCCTTATCCACTTAAGGAAGAAATTTGTCTTATTGGCATCACCTCATAACAGCCAAATCCCAAATCTTGTTCTCAGCTACACCCCAGATTTTCCATAATGATTTCAGTACAATGTGGATGATGCCAGGGAGAGAATTAGGATGAATTACTGCCATTGTTTAATTGAGAAATTAACTGAGCTGGCCAACCCATCGTTAATTCCAATCACTAGTGAGGGCAGGATCAAATTGCATTTCCACCCGGTCTGCTGGCACCAGTTAAGCTTTGCACATTTAAAGCTCTGCTACTGTATGTGCTCCCAATGTCACTATCATGGTCAATCTGGTCTTGTCAGCCCTGAACTCTGGGCAGGGTCTGGAAACTCAGTATACCTATGCCCAAATGCTCTTGGGGACCCAGTCTTGTAAGAATGTTTATTTGAAATTGAATATACACCAATGACATCAAATTCAGTGCAAAATATAGCAGCCACAAGGTGGGAGAATTTGATTCACTTCCTTCCTCCCTCCCCCCTGAGGAGTTTGGACCCACATCTCTAGCTTCTTAAGTGCGTGCCCTAACTAGAGCCTCTGAGGGTAACCCTGCTCTCCTTTGTCTGGAGCCGGCCCATTACACAGACAAAAAAGCAAGCGCCAAGGGGCAGGGAGCAGAGAGAAGTCAGACGAGGTAGTCAGGGGCTGCAGACTCCATCCCTCTAGAGATAGGTCTGGGGTCGCCTCCAGGCATCACTTCTCCTTTAGCTTTCAACTTATTTAAAGTTAAAGGCACTTCACCCTCCTGAGTGATTGTGTTTATGCCTTAGCTATGGTGTCAGGCTCCCTTCAGTTCATTCTGCCTCGTAACCTTTTCTCTGTAGTGCCAAAGGACTGAGGGTCCAGTATGGGTGAGCGCAATTTGTTAAGGTACATCTTCAGCCTAAACTCAGACCCGTACTCATTTCCTGGACAACAGCTCTCAGCACTCAGCCTTGCGCTTTTGTTTTCAAAACAGGTGAAACTAGTCTGGGGTACCTAAGACAATTTCTTCTTGACATGAACACAGGAGCACCTTCAAAAGCAGCCCAGTGCCACAGATTGGTTAGCCTGCTTGAGGCAATAGTTCACCCCCGCATATCCTCTGAACTTCTATTCAGAATATGAATGTATTTTGCTTTCCTGTTTTGGTGAATAAAAAAAGAAAAAAAGAGAGGCATTGTACATTTAAAAAACCCTAACCAATAAAGACTATGCAGTTAAAGGGTTATCAGCAAAAATGAACCAGCTTCACAGTGGCAAAATAATGGTTTCTAAACATGGGAGAAATTGAAGCAGGACAGGGTCAGCTGTTCAGGGAGTTGGTGGGGAGATGGAAAGTGGGGCATGAGTGAAATAACCTACAGTACACATGGGTTTCAGGGGACTTTAAGGAGAAGAAATAGAAGTGTTTCAGGGAGAGGTAGGTTGAGAAGAGCATGGGTGGGCATCTCTCCTCCTGCACAGTGCAGCTCTCACTGCCCTGGGTCCTCTCTAAATCTCTGGAGGTACAAGACCCTCCATCAAAGCACTCAGAGATATCTCACTTCCCCAGGACACAGTACCTATCTCCGTATGCCCCTCAGCCCACAAGAAGCCATTGTCTTTGGATTTTTATATTAAATAACTTTTATCCACTCCATCCTTCATGGAATAAAAAAAAAAATCAGAATGCAACATCTTTGGATCGGGAAAGCTCTGGGCCACAGACAGCTGGAGGCCTGAAGAAAATGCTGGAAAGTTGTCATGATACTCTTTCCTCTTTCTTATGTTCTTCACAAGACCAGTATCTTGGGTTAGCTACACTACTAGCCTGAGCTGATTTGTCTGGTTTTACATCCTCCTGTACCTCACCAGCAGCTCTGTTTCAGGCTGCACTTAACAAGTTTCTGTGGAGGGAAAGAGAAAGGCAAGAGGCTGGGCCAGAGCCCACCCTGCTGTGGGCAGAGATGGGGCAGGGCTGCGCTGTGGACCTAGAGGTAGACATCTGCCAACAAACAACTGTTCTGTCTCCCCTTCCCCCCCACTCCAAAGTAGCCTTGAATTCTCTGTTGGTACCAGAGAATCAGGCAGGTGGAGGTGCTCAGCTGAGGACATACAATCTTTGTCCCTTTACACACTTTTAGACCAGATAATTTGCTGTGCCTTGCAAGCTCCCACCATGTGTAGTTGTGGTTTGGGGTGACTTTGTGTGAACAGCTAACACTTCAGAGCCTGTGGACTTAACATCCACTTCATTATCCAGGTTATCTATGTGTTGCTGACCATTTTAGCAGATAGAATAGAGAAGCAGAGAGGGAGTGAACCACAGATGGAATGGAGAAGTGAAGAGGGAAGGAAACATAAGAGAAGAACTAAGAAAACTCACAAAGAGGAAGAAAAAAGGAAAAAAAAGGAGAAAGGAGGGTAAGAAAAAGAGAAATAAAGAGCCAAAACAGCAGCACGCCTAAACTGTACTCAAAGGGCACTTCATATGTACATCGAAATGACTAGAGATGGTCCATGAGGCTTAAGTACTGCTAGGGGCATTACCAGTAAGGCCCTATTGCAGAAGTTCAGTGGTTAACCCAGCCATACTGCTCTGTGACCTCCTCCCACTGTCTTGTTAGGCAACAGAAAAGTAGTGAGAATGATAGCAGAGGTTTTGCTAAACTAAGGACAGAGCACACACAAAAGCAACAAGAAGGATAGCAAATGATTCTGCTAAACTGAGAACACAGCATTTGTACTGGAGAGAAGGAAAATATCTACAGCTACCTCACTACAGCACCAGGCAAATTTTTTTTAATCTAATCAATGCCACCATTGAAAAGCAAATTATGCCATAAACCACTCTATAAGCACATCTGATGCCACAAACAGTGCCCACAGCTTTGGCAGGGTGGGCGGTGGGACTCCTCCAGACTTTCAGCGGAGGAAGCCTCAGAATCTAGTTTAACACTTTCAATGATTATCAGAACAAAAATTATCTGTAAGTTATGGAAAAGTGTATGTGCATTCATTTTGATACTATTTTAAACATTTTCTATATTACAAGAAATACAAAATAATTATAATCCTATAAAAGTGCTCATAGTGTCTTGCTCCCTGAAAATTGAGTACAAACCCAAGTTACACATATATCCAAATGATTCCAAAATCCACTCTATAGGCAATGCAAGCAAATGGGTATGTTTCCTAAACTTCTGTATTTCCCAGCTAAAATAAAACAAAAATTATGTCAGTTAAAATGTTAAAATTCAGGAATAACAAAGACAATGCAGTGAGGGTATTTCTATTGCACAGTTTTCTGAGAGATGACCCATTTCTTTTTATTGGTGTCATCTCCCAGGCAATATTAATGCAGCTACACTGCATAGGAAGCCCTTAGAGCAGAAGGAATATCTAAAATGATCAAACTTCAAACATGAAGCAAGGAAGACATGGCAAAACAGAGTCAATGAAGGAAAAAAATGATTATTTAATATATAAGATATCTTTGAAAGTTCATTGCTTGTTGCATCTGTTTGCTGTGCCATGTTAAGCTGTTTAAATGTGTCAGATTTTTTAATCAATTAAGTTTCTTAGGTGTGTGATTGTATGACTTCCATTAAGTTTGTCTGCAATGGTTACCATCTGTTAATATATTGTCTCAGGATGTACGTTTTTTTTTCCATATGTATACAATACATTTGTCAAAAGTATCAAATTTTGGTCATGGCATGGAGGGGTTCGTATCTTATCAGACAACAGAACCCATAACAAATAACAAGGAAAATTGTGAAGGATTAGTTTCAGAGTTCATTGGAAGTCTTTCCATAAGCCTTAGTGACCTCTGATTATGCCAAAGGAAGAGTTACCAAGGTTGTCAGTTTTCCTTTACCCAGCATTTGCTGAGAAAAACACCACATTTGTTGATGGAAAGAAGAAGTTTTATCCTGAGGCCTGATATCAGCAGATGAAGGTAATTTCCCAGGGAGAAGTGAAAAGATACCGAGCCTCTCAGTACTATCATGCTAATGTAGGAAGAAAAAACCTGATCTGGTTCACTTCTCATTTTCAGTCATTCCAGATCATTTTCATGAGCAATTGTTTACTTGTTTCCAACTCCAATTCTATTAATGATGGCAATCCAAAAGGGCAAGAGAAATATTTGTGGCAATATCTTTATCTTGATAGTGTTCTCCATTTAAGCGGACCTATCTGTTTCATAAAAGGCATGGGACAAGAAGCCTTATCTCAGAAGACAATTAAGCTGATGGTTAAATCATGGACTTCATTTGACACCACGTCTACATGCATGTGAGAGAGAGAAAACAAGTGTTTGTAGAAGTGGTATTGGAAAAGATTTGACCAAACTCCACAACAGCTATTATTCCCAGCTCAGGCCTGTTTTTTTAAGGCTTCCCCCAAATTTGTGTCTCCTTAATCAGTATCTGCACTCATTGATTTTTGATACTTTCCCTAAATCCGTGTTTATTTTTGTAAGGTAGTCCAAATTTCTGTCTTCTCCCAGCTCCACACTGTGGCAGAAAAAGTGCTCTCTTCATTTAAAATGTAAATAATCTTTTAGGTTAGCTTCAAATAACGTAGCATAAGGACATCAAGGCTGATTTGGGTCTATTAACAGGTACCCAGTTTATATACTCAGCTTGAGTATATTAACATACACTCAGTATATGTTAATGGAGTCCATTTTTCAAATTTGTGTGCTTGAAACATGGATATTTATGCCTGGAGAACATAGATGGGAAACACACCTTGCATGGACTTCTCTAAAGACTAAGAGAGTAGGCTTGACACTGATTTTAGAGAAGTTCTCGTATAGGTTGAACATGGTCTTTTATCTTCTGCCCTCCTCTAATGACTATAGTGACTGAAGCTTAGAGTAAATAAAGTACCTTAATTTGAAAAAAACTATACAAATAATCCATTATTGAATAACAATGGCAGTTTGAGCCAATATCTAGTGAACCTAGTATTGAAATAACTCTAAATTTTTTGAGCATATTTGGAACTTCTGCATCATTCACCAAGGCAGCAGCTACAAACAAAAAACTGACTGTACAAATGACAAGCAGGTGCATGGATTTTACAGATGCGGAACATTATTATCATCTAGTCCAACTTCTTACTCAAGACAGGCCATAAAACCAGCAAAACAGACAAGATACACTTGAAAATTACAGGTTAAAAACATCCACATGATTGTTTTCCAACTCTCTGAAACTATGAAATTCCCAATAGAAAAGGAAATGAGGAACGGCAACATTATTGCATGACTTCACTCACACACTGGAAGCAACAGAAAAGAAGTGGAAGAGAAAGAAAACAGGGACTTATGGAGGGTTCATGCTGCCATTGAAGGAAACTAGCAGGGAAAATCGTAAGGAGGGAATCAGATGTGTACTAACTGAAAATAGCTGGTTACCAGTAATGGATACATTCATGTTTGTACAGGTATTCCTGGCATTTTCAGTCTGACAAATAACTCAAAGCAGTGTTGATTTGGCAGGGAACACTGCTTCGCTGCTAAAATGAGATGAATTCATCATAGTAAATGATTTCGTCAGCTCCCGAGACTGATGCGACTTTTGCATAAATAGCAAATTAGTGAAAACTAAGTAAAGAATTTGTTGCTTAGTTAAACAGCAGTATGACTGAATACATTTAAAACCGAAACATATTTGGAAGTGTGAACTGAATGAAGGAGATCCCATTAAACCTATTAAGATAACTATAAACCTGTCTATTATAACAGTTTACAAAAGTCAGCGATTGAAAAAAAACAGCTGGTTGTTCAATAAGGCTGAAGCTCTCCAACTGCTCAACTTCAGCTCAAGAAATGTAATACTGTATATTTGTCACTGATCCTCACCACATCCAACACAGAAACAGCTGTTAGATTTCATTCTTTCCTTATAGATGCCAATATTTCAGGCCCCAAGAGGAGAGCAGAAATGCGCTCTTACAGGGCACGGTTTCTGCAGTCGTACATGTTCAATTAAGCGTGGAATTTCTCTTCCAGCTAAGAGAAGCTGTTCAGTCTATTCAGCCACCTTTAGATTTCCTATACTTTCCTCTGTTTCATCTTCTTCTGAAGTAGCAAACACAAGTGCAAACCTAATCAAGTAGCTCATTTCCCTTTGTGAGAGGGTACATATCACTTTCACTCATCTTGGTCTCATTTCTGGTTTTACCTTTGTGTTGCCCAAGAGCAAAATCAGAACAGTAGTAGTCAGTGTTTAAGCTTGAAAAACTTCATAATCTCACATTTTTTATGTCTGGGCTTATTATCAGTCTGTAGACAGAAGGCGCTTTCATACAGGAAGCAGAATTTCGGTTCTACTGAAGCCTAAAGAAAATTTGCTCTTGACTTCAGTACAGAATATTAACTGGAGACTGTAACAATGCATATGCTTGTAGAGTGAATAGCATGATTTATATACTTTTTAAAATCCTTTGTCTGTAGAAATAGGATGAGTGGAAATGAGAAAGTAAATGGTGGTTCATATTCTGTATTAAACTCTCTTCCTCTTTAATGGAAGTTAACAACTTTATTAGCTGCCGCATAGATATTCTATTTTGGAAATACCTCAACAACTATCTGAACTCACTGTAGCCTTTCTTTTCTGGTTTTGAAAGGGCAGGGAGAGAGCTTGTTTGTCGTTCTATTTTTCAAAATAGTGGATTGCCAAATATACTTATTTACATAAAGAAAGAAACTGTAGGGATGCTTGTCTGTTCTAAAGAAATTAACTTTTTTATAAGCTCTGGAGTGCTAGGTTTAGGGGGGGTTTTATGTTTAAGTGCCAATACAGCATGGAAACCTCTGTCTCAGTGAGCTTTCCGGACCAAGTTTTTAAAACTGAGGAGCTGAAATACTGCTGATAAAAGCTAGAATTTTTAATGTCTATCCAGGTTTAAACTAACCTTAATGTTTAGAATCACACCCTGCTGTGCTACATAGCATTACATTTTAAATACTAAGTGCCGAAGAAAGAAAGAAGTTTTAAAGTGCTTATATAGGAAACACAAAAGGTCCCTAGGAGATATTTAAAACAAAAATTTTTCAATTCTCTCCCCCTTACTTGTTGTTGAGTATTAAAATGAGATCAGCTACTCCAGAGTCAGATAGAACAAAATTATTGGGAAACTGTGCTATTAAAAGGTTTAAAGTTCTCTACTGAAGTTATTTAAAGAAGGAGGGACTGCTCCTTAACTATTTCTTGCATGGAGGTAAAATCTGTAGTCTCTTCTACGGTTTCCTCAGGATTCACATTTTTATGGAATTAAGTTCTGGTCAAGGTGAAGATCATGCGTCCATTCAAATTAGCAAGGGTTTGCTACCAACATGAAAGGAGATGAAAGGAGAGGCTACATTTAATCTCTCCTCAATTAATTTCTACGTCATGGGGGTTGACAGATTGAAGGGAAGAAAAAAACCAGCAAGGTGATCCATTTTTAGACTGCAAATCCGTACTTTCCCTCCCCTTTTAGGTGCTCTTTTGTTGGATTATATAGCACCTCTCTGACTGTGCTGGTCACTGACTGGTTAAACACTTTCCCTCGTAGGCTTGGTTCCATGATGTGTGTAGCTGTGGACAGTGGAATAAACCCATACGGTCAGTGAAAGCAGCCAAAGGTTAGTAGTGCAAGGAAATTATTTCTTTCTAGTAATTTCAAGCAGTTCTACAGCCTCTGCCATAACTCCGTGTTCCAGAGAGATTGAAATTTTGCATAAAACAGGCTGTGGAAGAAGGGAGTAACCGGCAGCCAAGAGACAAGAGAGCAATTATACACAACTCACTGCAACTTCTGTGTATTTTTGGCAGCATTTCAATAATCTAGTAAAAGCAGTAAATAACATAGCTGGGTTCTCAATTGCTATGGGCTTTCTGAAGCATTTTATACCCATATTGCTGGGAAAGAATCAGATGCACAAGATGAAAGGCATTTGAGGGACAGGCCCGTACTTTGAAGGGAAGATTTTGGTCTACAGGCATATTTTATGTTCAAATTTTTTAAGTTCAGCTTAGCTTAAAATGAATTTTGAAAATAAACTTTTTCCCTTTTGGAAAGAAGTGGAGTCTTTTTCAGTATTCAGAAGATTCCCTTCCCCTTCTCCCTTTTTAATAAGTCAAGCCTTTGTACCTAGAGTCTTCAAGATCCAACTGTTCCTTATTTTGCCCAGGAAGTTAAGGTGACAAGGAAACACGGCAGAATGCATACTCCCTAACAATCCTCTCTGATGCAACATACACACTCATATATATATTGCATATATATGCATACACACACACACAAATATAGTGTGTGTATATAGGTACACTATTTCCAATCAGTGAGCTAGGGACCGGAAGTCACATCCTGGTATAACTATTAGATACTTGTCCCAGTTGTAAGCAATTTTTTTTAGCCTTTTCCACCATCACAGGTGGTTTTTGAATCATCAGTTTAGAGATCCTACAATTTTTCTTCAATTACTACTCCTTCTTTGTGCATTGATTGATTCCTTTCTCTAAATTTTCCATCTTAAAGTTTTGTCACTGAGCCTTTGGCTTCACACAGTATCTCAAAGATAATTTCACAGTCTACCCTGTTAGAAGGAAGTAATCTGTTTGCAAGCAGGTTTTTAAGATGTCTTTCTCATGTCCACAGCCTAACTAGGTCACAGAGATGTGCTTTTATCTATCTTTAGAAGCAGGTTTACCCAGCACGGACCTTCCTGAAAAAGAAACAGGAGTGTCTTTAGTACTCCAACCACCTTCATGCTCTCCACCCAGCATTTCCAAGAACGGTGTTATAAATAGCATCAACATGTCACAGGTGACAGAGGGAAAATATGTCTAGTTTTCCAACCTAACCGCTGCCTGGTTGCATGGATGCGTGTACACAAACACACACAAACACATTCAGATAAATGCATGCCTCAGGACGACTACAAGGCATGCATTTATGAGGTTATGCAGGGAGAAAATTAGAAGGGCCAAAGCCCAGCTAGAACTTAATCTGGCAATTGCTGTAAAAGACAATAAAAAATGTTTCTATAAATACATTAACAACAAAAGGAGGGCTAAGGAGAATCTCCATCCTTTATTGGATGCTGAGGGAAACACAGTGACAAAGGATGAGGAAAAGGCTGAGGTACTTAATGCCTTCTTTGCCTCAGTCTTTACGAGTAAGACCAATTGTTCCTGGGGTACCCAGCCCCCTGAGCTGGAAGACAGGGACAGGGAGCAGAATGAAGCTCCCATAATTCAAGGGGAAATGGTTAGCAACCTGCTACACCACTTAGACACACACAAGTCTATGGGGCCAGGTGGGATCTGCCCAAGGGTACTGAGGGAGCTGGTGGAAGTGCTCACCAAGCCACTTTCCACCATTTATCAGCAGTTCTGGCTAACCGGGGAGGTCCCAGTTGACTGGAGGTTAGGAAAAGTGATGCCCATCTACAAGAATGACTGGAAGGAGAATCCTGGGAACTACAGGCCTGTCAGTCTGACCTCAGTACTGGGGAAGGTTATGGAGCAAATTATCTTGAGTGCCATCACACAGCATGTACAGGACAACCAGGTGATTAGGCTGAGTCAGCATGGGTTTATGAAAGGCAGGTCCTGCTTGACCAACCTGATCTCCTTCTATGACAAGATGACCCACTTAGTGGATGAGGGAAAGGCTGTGGATGTGGTCTACCTAGACTTTAGTAAAGCCTTTGACACCATTTCCCACAGCATTCTCCTGGAGAAACTGGCTGCTCATGGCTTGGATGGGCGTACTCTTTGCTGGGTAAAAAACTGGCTGTATGGCAGGGCCCAAAGAGTTGTGGTGAATGGAGTTAAATCCAGTCGGCGGCTGGTCACAAGTGGTGTTCCCAGGGCTCAGTATTGGGGCCAGTTCTGTTCAATATCTTTATCAATGATCTGGACAAGGGGATCAAGTGCACCCTCAGTAAGTTTGCAGACGACACCAAGTTGGGCGGGAGAGTGGATCTGCTTGAGGGTAGGAAGGCTCTAGAGAGGGATCTGGACAGGCTGGGTCGATGGGCTGAGGCCAATTGTATGAGGTTCAACAAGGCCAAGTGCCGGGTCCTGCACTTGAGTCACAACAACCCCACGCAACGCTACAGGCTTGGGGAAGAGTGGCTGGAAAGTTGCCCGGCAGAAAAGGACCTGGGGGTGTTGGTCAACAGCCAGCTGAATATGAGTCAGCAGTGTGCCCAGGTGGCCAAGAAGGCCAATGGCATCCTGGCCTGTGTCAGCAATAGTGTGGCCAGCAGGAGCAGGGAAGTGATCGTCCCCCTGCACTTGGCACTGGTGAGGCTGCACCTTGAATACTGTGTTCAGTTTTGGGCCCCTCGCTACAAGAAGGACGTTGAGGTGCTGGAGCGTGTCCAGAGAAGGGCAACGAAGCTGTTGAAGGGTCTGGAGAACAAGTCTTATGAGGAGCGGCTGAGGGAACTGGGGTTGTTTAGCCTGGAGAAAAGGAGGCTCAGGGGAGACCTCATCGCTCTCTACAACTACCTGAAAGGAGGTTGTAGCGAGGTGCATGTCAGTCTCGTCTCCCAGGTAACAAGTGATAGGACAAGAGGAAATGGCCTCAAGTTGCACCAGGGGAGGTTTAGTTTGGATATTATGAAAAATGTCTTTACTGAAAGAGTGGTTAAATATTGGAAGAGGCTGCCCAGGGAAGGGGTTGAGTCACCATCCCTGGAGGTATTTAAAAGACATGTAGATGTGGTGCTTAGGGACATGGTTTAGTGGTGGACTTGGCAGTGTTAGGTTAACGGTTGGACTCAATGATCTTAAAGGTCTTTTCCAACCTAAATGATTCTAGGATTCTAGAGAGCCAAGGGAAAAGGTAGCAGCCTTATTTAAGATGAATCAAAATTCATAACCAGTATTTTAGATTAACCCCAAATTCAGCAGAAGCTCCCTGCATGATCAGTGGAACATAAAATTTTGCCAGAAGAAAATTATTAATCATCTGCCTTGTCACACTGTACCACTAGAAAGGCTTGGAGCATTCTTAGGTGTCAATTACTCAGGAGACCTGGGGGGTTGTTGACATTAATTCTATATTTAGTTTTATAATAGAGATTTTGCTCACTTATTTAGAAACAAAACCCCCTAGATTAAGTCTATAAAACTGAATGTAAGTTGGAGAGTCGTCAAAGATCTTTCCTTCCCCAAATCTGCCAGGTAAATATCTCTGGGATTAAAACAAAGAAAATAAATTAATCTCCACCTTCTTATTACAATACAAATTGAGAGAAGCCAGGAAACACAGCACAAAACCTGATGGTACACAGTGTCCTTAGATCACTTGGCCATTGTTTTCTCTCACAGCAGCACATGTTAATGATACAAAGAAATTTAACATTTTTTGGCTTTGGCTTTTCATGTCACAACTGTAATAAATGTGCACATTATTGTTTGTATTGCCATATCCTTTAGATGCACCGCCAGTTTCTAGAGCCTGTGCATGCACAGCCAAGGACAGGATTTTGCCCACAAATAGCCTGGCTGAATTAAATTAAGCAGAAACATTGCCATACAGATTCAGCTGCAAAGTACTGTGTCACAGTACAGCAAGTTTATGTTGCAAAGATGTTGTATGGGTCAAACTTGATTTAAACCACCAATTCTACCACAGGAAGACCAAAGCTTCTTTGTTCTTCATTAACCAATTTAATTCTGCTTTAAAAGGCCTTTGTCTTATATGGGCCTAAGACATCCTTAGTTGCATTTAGTTAAAAAAACCCAACAACCTCCAAAACAATAAAATAGAAAATAAAATGCTAAACCCAGAAGAACAGGAAGAAATAAAGACATTCGGTTTTTTGTTTGTTTTAAGGAATTTGGGCAACACAGAAAAAATCAAATATGATGAAGAACGAAGAAACGAGTCTTAATGTGGACAGTACCCAAGCCTCTCCCTTCTCCCACTGCCTGCAGCCACTGAGCCCTGTTACAAAGCCACACAGAACAACTCCATTTGGTGAAGAATTCAGACCACACCTCTCACATTTCCGCTATGGCCCTCCTCCTCTTGGAGACATGGAAACATTCCAGGGGTCTTTGGAAGGAGGGTCTCGGAAACGCAAGAGCATGCCAACAAAAATGCCTCCTTCTATCTCCCTGGAGGGTTCTTCATCACCACCAGACAGACCTGAAGATCACAATGACGTAGGCTCTTCCAGTCTCCCCTTGGTGTTCCAACAGCCAGCACAGCCCAAGTACAGTTCCCAGATGATCGACCTCTGTAACTTTGGTTTTCAGTTCTACAGAACTCTGGAGCACTTTGGAGCCAAGCCCATTAAGCAAGAACCAGTGAAACCTAATATGCCATGGCCCAGTAGCCCAGCATTCATGCAGGCTCCTTACCCTTATTATCCTAAAGTCCACCCTGGCTTAATGTTTCCTTTTATTGTGCCACCAAACTTTCATTTCAGGAACCCCTTTCAAATGAAAAGACCTCCCGAGCCACCCTTCAGGAGAGCTGAAGTAAGAGAAAGTGGTGAAAATAAACAGAAAGTGGAAAGAGTAGATGTCAACCTTCAGATAGATGACAGTTACTATGTTGATGTGGGGGGTGAACAGAAACGCTGGCAATGTCCCATGTGTGAGAAGTCCTATACGTCCAAGTACAATTTGGTCACCCATATTTTGGGTCACAGTGGCATTAAGCCACATGCTTGCACCCGTTGTGGCAAGCTTTTCAAGCAGCTGAGCCACTTGCACACACATATGTTGACACACCAGGGCACTCGGCCACATAAGTGCCAGGTGTGCCACAAGGCTTTCACTCAAACCAGTCACCTTAAGAGACACATGATGCAACACAGTGACATCAAGCCTTACAACTGCAGGATCTGTGGCCGAGGTTTTGCCTACCCCAGCGAGCTGAAAGCTCACGAGTCTAAGCATGAGAGTGGCCGAGAGAACATTTGTGTGGAGTGTGGTCTGGACTTCCCAACCCTGGCCCAGCTGAAGAGACACTTAACAACCCACCGTGGCCCTATACAGTACAATTGCACTGAATGTGATAAGACCTTCCAGTATCCGAGTCAGCTGCAAAACCACATGATGAAGCACAAAGACATCCGCCCGTACATCTGCACTGAATGCGGCATGGAGTTTGTGCAGCCCCACCATCTCAAACAACACTCCCTAACTCACAAGGTAAGCCAGCATGGGTTGTGCTCTCACCTTGCATCGGTAGGTAGCACAAGGATTACAGGCTACTAAAGATACACGTATGTACCTCCTTGGAAAGAAAGTAATCAGTCTACAGAGCCTCATGCTGGCCCTTTGCCAGCTGGAGAGTTTTTTGCAGAGCAAAAGCCCCAGCAGTGCTGGCAATAGTAGAAGCTAGATGTCTCTGTCAGTCTTAAGAAAGTACACACAAAACCCACTTTGTTATAAACAGGAGTTCATTTAAACCACCTGTATTACTTCCCAAAACTGTATTCACATATCTCTGTTTCTGGGTTTCATTTTCAGAATGACCTTCCGTAACATAACAAAATTTTGTAGAGCTGTATAACCCCCCAAAAATTTTAACAGAAATCATCTACTGAAAACCAGTTCTATTGCTTTGCTCCCTTAATTGGGAAGTAGGTGGATTTGCAGTAGACTGTATGTATGCAGCAAAAGAAAGTATATTATTACTCATCAGATTTTGAAGAATCATTATAATGAGACATGTAGGGAAAAAAACCAACCTAATAAAAATTCCCCTTTGTGCAAAAGTTATCCAGAATGCCAGTTAGTAAAAGTGGACAAGCAGGACCATAATCCCAGCCAATTCGTATTAAGTGGCAGTCTTGCCACTGCTGACAGCAATGACAGCAGAGTCAGTTTAGGCTAGGAGCAGGCTTTGGAACACATCCAGAAAGATCGCTTTCAAAAATAGGACAAATATAACTGCTCCATTCAAGAATGTCTGAAATTGGTTTATCGACCTTTACAAAAATGTTAAGACAAGTCAAAACTCCACACATTTTATAAAAATTTGCTTCCAGCTTTGCATTTTTTTCCTTTAACACTTGAATTTTGGCTTTTATATGACAAACATTAAAAATACAGAAAGCTACAGCATTTCAGTCTTATAGACACATTTTCTTTTAAAAACCAACAACCTCTACTTCCGCATTTGCTCTTTCTTCCCTACTACATGATTATAATTTCTGCTCTTTTTGGAGATTCCCTGGTCTTTGGATTTACCATGCAAAATTCTACTAATTTAAGACTCGGTAGTTTTTTGTCACAGGAAATGCAATGCCCCTGAGCCTTTGGAGGGCTTCAGCTTCTTTGTCCACAGCTGCAGGTGGATTCAGCTGTGAATATAATTAACAGTACTTAGCTGCCCAAGTGCGGCCTCACATCAGATAGGCAGACGCTTAAAGCCGCTGTTGGTGTTCACAGTTTTAGCTTTGCAATTAACTGTGAAAAACACTGACTGGCATGAAAGTAGAGATTGTTTCAAGTCTTCTTCGTAATGGGGGCCTGCAGGAGGAGTAATTGCTCTTGGCACTTCGCTAGTAAATCCTCATTACCTTCAGAAAGTTATACTCAAACTCTTAAAGTGTTTAGTGGTAAAATAATTGATCTTCATGGCATCTAAATGACTTTTTGAGGAGCTGGCAGTTAGACCATATGGGTATGAGCAAGAATATTGAATTATGCATTAGTAAATTGACTGGATGGCATAAAAGGTGTTAGAAATGCTCTGTAAACACCAGATAAAAGGAGATCACTCCATTAGGGTTAGTGCAAGTCCCACTAAGAGTGAACAGTTTTTTCTCTTCATTGAATGTAACATATATATCCTTATTTGGTGACATTGCTTGACTACTTCTCGGTTGCTTCAGATTTTTTTCTATAGCTTTCTTCAAAACAGGGCTATGCCTTTTTTAGAAGCCAATGACATTCAGTTATCAAAGGCAAGCACTACTTTAGTCTCTTAACTGGTTAGTTTTTATTCTTGGTCAGTAAGTGTACACATTTGACCAATACCTCACATAATCAACAGAGTAGGACAGAAAAGCTCTGCTACTGACTGTATCATTGATTTGTAAACTTACTGATGGAAACAAAACTCATTGTTTCATTAAGCTTACATTTTGTTTTCCTTCTCTGCTTCTCAGATTCTTGTAAGAATTTGCCAGGAAAAAAACCCATAAGCATCTATTACTTGAGCAGATGATGTTAAAAGTGAAAAAATTTATTACCTGCTTTGCTAATGCAGAATGAATAATTCATATATTGCTGTACTGAAGACAAAACAATCTAGAAAATTTTCCATCTACAGAATTTTCTGATTTTTTCCTTTTCTTACAGGGTGTGAAAGAGCACAAATGTGGAATTTGTGGCCGGGAATTTACTCTGCTGGCCAACATGAAGCGACATGTCCTGATCCACACCAATATCAGAGCCTATCAGTGCCATTTGTGCTTCAAGAGCTTTGTGCAAAAGCAGACTCTTAAGGCCCACATGATTGTTCACTCTGATGTCAAACCCTTCAAATGCAAGGTAAGTGTATTTGGTGGCAGAGGCATTAACCCACTGGATATTTCTGTGATATTATCATCTTGCAATATGGTAGAATTGGAAGAACAAGACTTGCTAACACATACTGCAGTTGCATTTAAATTAGCATAAACCAGCCTGGTTTTCTTTCTTTATTCAGCTTCTGCTTATGTAGCACAAAATAATGGAGGTGAATATCTGTGGTTTACTCCCTTCCCCTTCAATATCAGTAACTTTCATCCTCAAATATTTTTTTCTGCTTCATGAGCAGTAAAATGACATGGTGGTTTGAGGACAATAAACATACCTGACATTTGCTTAGTACAGCCATCCAGTCAGAAGTCTAAGTGCTTAATAGCTTGAAACACTGACTAAAACCATAGATAAGTCATGTACCCCACAGAGGACCATGGAAAAGCAGCAGCCACGACTTCACACAGTGATGCTATGCGACAGTTCAGGGAAGGACTCAAAGAAAGCCACAGCAAAATACAACTGCAGAAGGGATTTGAATGGGCCAAGTGCAATTACAAGACTGAAATTCAGGTAATTTCAGTCTCAGAGACAAAACAGCCTCTGAAACCATCTGGCCTTTTTAGGATCCTGTGCGAATTCCAGTTTGCTGCCTCCCTCCAGCACATCGGAAGCTGACATTCCCTTTCTATCCTCTCTTCTCCTCCCTCCCCATAAACCTTTGAGGGTTTGGCTCTCTTGACCATGCTCATCTCTAATGTCTTCCTTATGAATTATTCATGTTTATATTCTTACTCAGTATTGGACACTACATCTGTTCCTTTTGCTGCCTATCTGGTTCATTACTGTAGTCGTATCTTGTGAAGTCAAAGGCTGTAGGTTTTATTCCGACTTTGATCTGCTCTAAGAGGACTATAAATACAGAGTGGAGCATATTACCCAGTTCATGCCTAAGTAACTGAAGATTGATCTGGAAGCAATTTCTAGAACTCTTTCATCCAACATCTTTATGGAATTAAATATTTTCTTAAAAGGAACGTTTCACTGAGAAGTAGAGCTGGATGAAAAATTTTAGATGGAATTATTTTCTCTTAAAAAAAGTAGAACTTCAAAATGTCATATGAAAATATGGCATTCAGTGATAATTTTAATAGGAAAACATGAAAATGAATCTTTTTGACTTCCTTATTTTGCTTTGATAACTTTGAAGCATTTCACTTTGAAAAAATAACAGCAAAGTATTTCAATTTTGGTGTTTTGTTTCATTTTAATTTATGTCGTATTAAAATGTTATTTTGTATACTAGGACTTATGTTATTCTATATTAATAAGATAATTTCTGTTACTGAAATGCTTGGGTAGTTCCATGTCAAGTCTGCTGGAGACATTCATTCTTTGAGAACACCTGCAAACCTGTCTTTTTGTTCCCATTTGGTCAAAGTCCTCCTCTGACTCCTCAAATTTCAGAAAAGAAACTCAATTGTATGATCAGCTGTTCTAGATGCAGTATCTGGACCCACACTATTTTTTAGGTATGTGCACATTAGCTGGAAGTTTTTTATTCAGGTTAGGGTTTGATGATGACAGACTATTAAAACTTAAGAGATGGCAATAGTTTGAAATGGGAGCTGGAGTACCACCAGTATGTTTTCCAGCCAGTAACAAATACTGTACAGGAACACCTGTTTTTCTTATTTTTTTTTCTTCTCTGTCCCCACCCAATGTTCCTAGGAGGAAAGAAACAAGTAAGCATAGTGAACCGGTTTCTCCTACGGCTGAAGGGGTGTGAATCAACATCAGGGCCCCTGAACGGAGCAGAGATTGTAACAATAAGCAAAGGAAGAATCAGGAATTGCTCTTTGGCATTAGGAACATCCCTTGCCTCTCTGCCAGAGCCCTGGAAAGACTCGAGCAAATATTTCTGGCTGGTATTCAGAGGGTTAAGGCAATGACCAGATAGCAGCCTTTTGGCACCAAGCTCCTCCTCAACAGAAGGAAGGATATAGCTGTATGAACAGCCTGCTTAACAATGGCTCACATGTCCCCAGGGAACCGCCTGCAAATAGATTTCATCTTGCTTTCTCTTGTACTTTTCAAAGCTTCCTGTTTTCTCACGGTCCTTTTGGACAGTTTACAGTCTTTCTCCCTCTCCCTCTCTCTTTGAGGAAAGGAACACCCTTCTTAAGAAGAAAAAAAAAAAGAAGAATGCAAGGGAAAGAGAGCACAGCAGTAGCCTTTCTTTCACCACATGCAATGATTTTCTTTACCTTTTTCTCACAGCAAAAGAAAACAGGAGGCTTTCCTATGTGTCTAATCACAGCTAAGCACAGACTATCTGAAGAGAGGGAGTAGCAAATAGTTGTCCCTTCTGTTTCCTCATCCAGCTGCAGCCTGGATCTGTGTTTGATTTTTCTCTGAAGAGTGAACTTCTCTGTAGCATTTAAAGGCCTGAGCCTGTGCTGCCTTGTTTCTGTTTAAAAAAAAACCCACTGAAGAGTTCTGAAGGAGTTGCACCAACTGGTGCAATAGTGCTAATTCTGATTTGTAGAGGAAGTGTCTATGAAATTTACAGTTGCTTTTAATGCTGAAGTCAGCAATGTTTCAGACCTCCAATAAAGAATGCAATGAAGTTTTCTCCAGCCCAGTCAAATACACTTCTCAGCAGATGTTTTGAACTCCACTTTTTTGCCATCTAAAATCATGGGTTTAGATCAGGAGTCAAAACGAAAGAAAATGTGAGAGATAAGTACTTTGGGAAGAAACAAAACAGACTGACAAATCTAGGAGGGTGATACCTCATGTGGTGGCTTAGGAAGACAAAATCTAGTGTTGAACTAATTCAGCTTTTCTAGCAAACTGTACTGAAGTCCATTTCACCAACTGGTGCAACAAAGTGTGTTCAGCAGACTTGCAGCTGAGGTCTTTCTCTTCAGGGCTTGAATTTTATTTTGCCTAAAGTAGACAGACCAACAAAAGGTCCACAAGTAAACCATGTTGTTCCTGCTATCCCAAGATCTCTTGCATGAGCTTTGCATCTCCCTGAGTGCTAAGGTGCTCTGTGGTGAGTTCTGCTGGAGCTCCCTCCCATTCAACTGGCTCAGGGTCATCTTTCACATTCTATTTATCAGTACTCACACCCCTGCCCTCTACAGAGAGCGAAAATCTTGTACACCTTCCTAGTTTGGTCTGCAGACTCAGGCTGTTCTTTAAGCACAAGCTGTGAACCCCATCTAGCTCTGAGTTGCTGTCTTCCAGCACGTGAGCCCAAAACCTGCTCCCTTCACCCTCTGGATCATGGACATTCATCTGAAAGTCATCTTGTGCCTTTTGAAAAGGATAGGTTACACAGAGACCATGCCACACAGAGCCATCATTCCGAAAAACAATTTTCATATCTGCATTTCTTTCATTTTCCTGCCACACCTCTCCACTCTAGTACCATTTCCTAATGTCCCCAGAGGAGATTTCAGGACAAGAACACATTGCACATCCCTAAGACTGTGCGTGACTTTGGGAAATGGAAAACCTACCCGCTTTATTCAGAGACACAAAACTTTTATGCTGTAAGGGACTATCCCTTACGAAGTCTCCTGTCGTTTCATTATGAAGAAAGAGAAATAAAGGTTGCCTTCACAGAAACAAAGTAAATGCTTCTACTAGACCCATTTTGATACTCAATACCTTATAAAAATATAGATTTGCATGAAGTACTCTAGCCATTCACCTGTTCAACCTGATTTTCCCTGATTACCAGTTTAAATGGAGAAGTAAAGACCTAGCTATCAGAAAGCAAAAGCTGGTGAGAACACAGATCAGCCACAATACAAGCAGATAACCAGAAGCCTTCTGCTAAGAGGTATTAGAGACGTATTATTATTGGCATTCTTGTAGCCAGAGAAATATTGACATTGTCATAGGTCGTTCCAGCAGTTGTCAAGATATAATCAGCTGCTGTTCTTCCTTGCAAATATTCTGTGCTCATCAGTGCTTCTCCTCTTTGTTTCCTCCCAGCACCTTCTGCGTGTTTTTTTGGTGCATTCATTTCCCTGAATATAAGTCATTAGCTGTACTATCTTTCTTTGAATGCAAAGAAGAGACAGTCTTCTTTCCTAAGTGGATGGATGACCCTTGGAATCAGATATCTTACTTTTACAAATAAATAACTAATTTTCAGTGCCTATTCCGCCCCCCCTCCACCCCACCCCCCCTGTCTTGGTGAACGCTTTGCTGATAAATTTATTTATCATCAGTAGAATGTTCATTTTAGCAAAATCACAGAGAGCAAATCATGGAAGAGAACTTATGCAGCTGAAACAAATATTTTTTTAAAAGCAAGTGAATATTTCTAGACTCTTCATTTTTGCATCATTGACTCAGCTCTAATTTTTATTTAAAAACAATACCCCTACAAATTTTTGTATTAATGAACTGCTTCCATTTTCCCTCAAGAGATGCTTTAAAATACAAAGGATACAGTACTATTTCACCAAGGATCATTCCACTATCTACATTTCATCCAGATATTCCAGGTGATGGCTTTGTGAATTTGAATCAAAAAGTACTGTAGCAGACTTTCTGTACTACCAAAATAAATTAAATCAGAAGTCAGATTAGACCAAAAATTTGGTGGAATCTCACTAATTGATTTTTAGTAATTTTCTCCCAGATGAGTGCACTGCTTGATGGAAATTTCAATTACTCAGTAATGCTGATTCTGGCTCATATAGTAATAAAGATCATTAAAAAAAAAAAACCTGATGATAAAAGTCTTTGTCTAAAACCATTCCAAAAAAAGGAGATGAAGTAGAAAGCAAACACAGAAGTTTGCAGAGCATGGAAATAGCCACTTGAATGTGAATAAAATTATAAATCCTGATAAGGAAAGACCAGAAGACAAGTAAGACTAGAAGCCCGTAATAGTGATGTCAAACTCTCATGTCTCGGGAATACATTTGATTTATAAGGGACCAGACTACAAAAGGACCCATCTAGATAAACAACAACAATGAAAAAAAAACCCTTATTGTTTCATCAAAGGGAAACTTGCACGATCAATAGCTGGAGCTGGCAGGAACGTGCTTCAGGGAAAGCTGAGTCATTCTTGCAGTCCCATGACTGTTTAAATTCCAGCTTACTCACCAGAGACACTGAAACACAGAAGTTGGTAAACAGAAGACAAGAGGATCAGAGAAAAATGGGGGAGCAAGAAACAAAGAAAAAAAGGAATTGCTTTTTCTAGCTTTAAGCAAAATGTACAGCCATTTCATTTCCACTTAAGGAGAAGTAATATTCTGCTTGACTGTTTCACAGAAACCCTTCATTGGTTTTATTTTGTATCTCCATCTCTGCCTGGCGTTGTTCTTGATTAAAGCTAGATTTATAAACTACAAATGAAATGGTTCACCAGGGCAGAAAGTTATACTTTGAATTTCATTCAGGTTAAGAGCCTTCCAGGTTACACACTTAAGCCTCTCCCCTCCTTACAACAACATTCCCTGCTTTTGGGGAATCCTTGACTGTGTGTCCTAGTCACCAAATTAAAAAAATGGCAGCAATGCAGAAGGCCCTAGATAGATCAGACTCAACCACATATTCTTGTCTGTAGGATTTTTGCATGTATCTTTGAAAAACAAATGGCAGCCAGAAGCTGCCAGGGCTCAAGTTGAGAAGAGTAGGTCCTATTTCCTTTTAAAATGTTCCCCTTGGAAGTACCCCTTCAAACTAATAATTTTCATTTTTACTGTTTTTACAGCTGTGTGGAAAGGAATTTAACAGAATGCACAATTTAATGGGACACATGCACCTGCACTCGGACAGTAAGCCTTTCAAGTGCCTCTACTGTCCCAGTAAATTCACCTTGAAGGGGAACCTAACCAGGCACATGAAAGTCAAACATGGAGTCATGGAAAGAGGATTTCATTCTCAAGGTAATATTTTTCAGCATGGTTATTCTGAGAGATTTGAAGATGCATATCAGTAAACCCAAATGGGCTTTGTACCACAGATCCACAATCTTCTACCATAGATCCAATGCTATTGAAGAGATTGAATCCCATAAGCCTAGGAGGTTGTTATTAACTATCTATATTACTCCAGTGCTACAGATCAGAGATCCCCAAGGTAGTGACCCTTACCTCAGAAACCTTTCAGACCAGATATCTAGTGACACAGAGGTACAGACTGAGATGGAGGAGTAGATGGAGACAAAATGAGACAGTATTTATGAGCACAAAGGAAATAATTTTAGCACACTAAGTTGCTGTTGTCAGGTGTTAGGGAGAATATGGTCAGTAGTGTGAGAGCAGAGGATTTATCAAGCCATACCAAGTGTTCTTGTACTTAAGCCCAGGGCCCCCCATCCATCACTGTAAGGAGGTGCAATATCCACAGCACCACAGATCTTCTCCCAGCATGTGGGTACCCTGAGACACAAATGGGAGCGAGCTGGTGGAGACTCAGCCTTAGTGAGGCTGTGGCACATGTAGTTGGCCAGGGGAACGACTGGATGACATGATCTTCCTAACTGAAGGTGTAGTTCCATTATTTTTTAATAAATGTTACTGTTTCAAGGGGCTTGATTCCCAGAGGCTGACAGACCACAGCCTAGCAGCCACAAACAAGCAGACATTTTTCCCCAGACACATCTGGTCAGGAGTTTATAGTTTTTCTCTCATGTTTGAGGTACATCATAAATCATAAATTATTCAAAGCTGACAGAACCAAAAAACCCAGAAGATTTCATGGATCTTGCTCACTGCTTTTGGATTCCACTCTGGAATGGGAATGGAAGCCTGAATGGCTCTACGTCCAGAAGCTTTGGTTATTCTGTACCACGTTGACATAGCTGACATTAGGCAAAAGCCATAGGCTCAAGACCTAGTTTACAAAGAAGCATGTGAACAGGAGACACTCCTCCCCCATCTCAAAGTATATGGATTTTTGACTACCCAGGGTACCCTGCAAAGCATTTCCTATCTCTCACCTACTACATACACTTCCTAAAGACAGCTTCATGTGTGCACACATGCCAATGCTATCTAAAGAAGTGGGGGAATTAGGGAGGATTGTTTTCAGAGTTTGAGTATTCAAGATATTTTGTTTATTAAGACTTTCTGGATAAATAATTCTTTCATGGGTAAGATTTCTTAGTGTTCCTTAAATTCAAGCTTTAGGGCAGCCTAATATGTAAGTAAAACACATACTCTAATGACATTTGGCATACAATTTACAAAGATCCTAACAGGTAATGAAATAAATGGCTCTTTTTTTCCTGTGAATCTCCTACAGCACCATGCTAGTTACACAATTACTTGTAATTTAGGACAGCCTAAGAGCTTTTCAGTGTACAGAGATTCTGCAGTCCTTGAGGCTCATCAGACACAAGACAATTTGTAAGGGCTGCCACCTGCTCATGAACCATTTTAATAAATACAACCCATTGCAAAGTAGCAGCTGTATCTAGTGAGGTTGCACAGGTCCTGCAGAAACTGGATTCAATTACTGATGGAAAAAACCAAACCAAACCAAATGAAAACAAAGCAAGTTTGCTATTAGATATTTGCTACTGGGTGAAATCCTCACCCCAGTACTGTCACTATTCTTTTAATTAAGATGGACCATAGTCCATCTGCAGCAGACACCACTGCCTGCAGTGTCTGAATCTTCTTTGGTGCATCCTGATGCTCAGAGCGTATTTGAGTCCACAGATGTCTCCTGGATTTCCAGCATGAGAGGAGACACTCTGACAAATATTAAGACAAACCAGATCCAGGACTACACTCTAACTTATACCATACCGCTCAAAATCATCATTTTTTTATAATTATTTCCTTAAGCTGAAGCACTATCTAGTGCATAGAGCTTTTCAGTGGCATGAGTGGCTTCTCAGTGGGCGAAAGAGGAAAAATTAAGGAGAGTGGAGGTTGTAGACTGCTGAGACTTGGTTGCCTTTCCATTTTTGAAGTAGTAACTTTGAACCAGAGTGTCATAGAACAAACACATTAACATGTTTTGAATCTCTTCCACTCCTCTGGGGAAAAAAAAAAAAGTACAAAACCTGGGACTTCAGTTATGGCCTGTGATGCTTTAGATCAATGTTTTCATTTAAAAAAAATAGGAAGGAGGAAGTGGGTAGGTTCACTGGCAAAAATAGTTTACAAGAGGCCAGGCCACTTCACTTTTATTCCTAGCTCCCTCATCAAGTGTCTGGCAGGTACAGCACAATGGTTTGTGTGTCCTGACCTGGCTGTGAAGTGTATACAGTAGTACTTTTTTTAACAGCGTCTCAAAGGAGATGCCATGAGATGTAAACAGTAAAGTACTTGGGAGATAGCTGGGTGGAAGACAAAGGTAAAGTATGAAATAGAAGGTCGCTACACGTTTTGTTTTTTAACCATGTATCATGTAGTAAAATTTCCTATATATAAATTGTTTCTTTTCTCCTCCCCTCAAACCACTACAAGGTTTTGGAAGAGGAAGAATTGCTCTGTCCCAGACAAATGTCTTGAGAAGCTTGGAACAGGAAGAGCCCTTTGATCTTTCCCAGAAAAGCCAAGGGAAGGGAATCTCATTTCATTCGGATGGCGAGAGTGCCAAGGGAAGCTCATGTCAGGAAGAAGAGGAAGATAACTGCTATGAGGCAGAACGGTATAGCCCTGACATATACCACCACGATGACAACAAGCTGTACATGGCTCAAGATCTGTCTGGCAAGCCTGAGTGCATGATGAAGGACTTCAGAGAGTCCTACTGCAATGAGAAGGAAGAAGTGCTAAGTGAGGGAGGACTGGAGAAGAGAGTAGGAAATTCAGACAAACAGGAGAGCCAGGGAGAGAGAGACCTTGCAAACAACAAACACCTCAGCCTTAGATCCTTTGAAAAGGCCAGACTTGGCCACTCTCTCTCTGATTATTTGTATTTCAAGCACAGGAACAAGAGTTTGAAAGAATTGCTGGAAAGAAAAATGGAAAAACAAACAATGCTCATAGACATTTAAAATGGACATTTTAAAACAGCTGGAAAATGGGAACCAGATAGCTTTTAACATGAACTGTAATTTAGCAAAGCCTGGAAGTTTGTAGTAGTCTTTAGAAATAAACAAGCCAAATTAATAAAAATAATTTAAGGTAAAACACGTACATTAAAAGAATAAAGCAGTCCAAGGTCACCAAGACATGCAATAGATATTGAACAATAACATTTTTATACTTATCCATTTGATGTATAAGCAGACAATGGGGTAGGTACAGAAGTTTATTTTCCTTTATCTGGGGTGATAGAGACTTATACGCAATTTTCTAGTTATCAAAAAGCAACATACTTTAGCATTTGATTTATTACCTGAGTAAATATATATGAATACTTCTAACCATATGTCTCAAAAAAAATCTGAAAATACTAAGTATTTCACAGTATAAGCAAAAGTACTATTAAACACGGTGTGAATGAAAGTGCTGTCACTCTCAGACCTAACACAGTCCAAATACTTTCATTTACTGAAGTGACTGTTAGTTCAACCACTTACAATGAGAAATGGGAAACAAATTAAGAAGAAATACTAATGTCTTGTGAGATAGTGAAGGGCAGCTCTGTCAGGCTTTGAAAGGACTGGAATTTATTATGGTCATAGAAGCTTTTCCTCTGGCACATGTCAGAGGGATGTCCGTGCTTTGCTGTGTTTCAGTCAGTATGGGAGTATTCAGCAATTCTTCAGGTGAAATAGCATAGATTGTGTTGACATTTTGTTCTACTGTCTGCTCAGACTAATACATCTAATGAGCAGCAGCAATGTGTAGCATTTGCAAGTCTTGCTGTAATTACACATAAAACAATACGAGTAATTTCATTGAGAAAATGATGCAATTTTGCTGTTTATCTCTTCAGTTTATCTTGGCTAGCAAGGATGATTTTGAAATACACAGGTCTGATCAGATTTTACTTCAGAAGGTATGCCAAAAAAGAGCCCTTACAGGGCAAACAGTACCTCACAGAGGAAAACTGTTTCTGGATATCCTCTTATCAGAGTCAGAAATTTTCCCTTATCAACATGGCTTGACCAGTAAGCTCCAGGCCTTTCAGAAGAATTCCACTCACGCTGTTTTTACTAAGTCTTTCACAACTTTTCATCCTCTGATTCCCATACAATTATATGTTTATAACAAAGATGTTAAAAGCACATTCCATTAAGCACATTCCATTAATTGCATGAATAGTTTGACCAGGACCTTGATTCCTGCATCTTCAAGGTAGATGACAAACAGCCCCACACCATCCTATTGCTTATAAGGAAATAAAGATTTAATAAGTCATTTGACTAGTCCTATGTCATTCTGACATCCCAGCTCAAAAGGTTAAAATCCATATATATGGTACATCTTTTCCAAATATTACTACCTTCTTCACTTACCTGCCAAGTTCTTGATTTGAAATACCTTGCTATCATGCTCAATATATAGCAAGTTATAATTAAATATAGTCATATACTTACGGCTTGCTAAGGCTAGAGTCATGTAGCTGCAGCTCTCTGCAATTATAAGAAACCACTCACCTTACAGAACTAATGATTCTTATACCTACCAGTTAATCAGCATTCACAGGGCAGCAGCCCTTATTCATCATATAAACCTGGGTTTGTGTGGTCCAAGGTTGCAGAATGTGGTTTCATTTTTCTGGGCTCGAACATGGCATAATAAAGATTCTGCATGAAGAGCAGAAAAAGCTGTTCATAAAAGAAGCTGTAACATAGAGGTGACTCTTCTAAATGTAATTAACTCTACAGCTGGTGTACATACTTTTTTAAAATAAAAAGGCTATACCAAATTGGAGTGGAATGTAGGTCACTTTAGGCCTAGAATTAATGTCTTTCAAAATGAGGTGTATTTCAGAGGTACATAGCCATGTTTTTTCACTGATGAACTGTTTTATCATATACATTCAACTTCCTTGCTTCCACTGCAAGATAACTCCTCTTGAAAAAGGAGCCATCTTTCTTTCAAGGAAGACATTGTGGTCAAGCAGAAGAATCAGAAAATTTTCAGAGTAATGTGTGTAACTGCGTTCTTTCTTAGACTAGAGGGGAAACGATCAGGTAGAAATTTGGCATGGTCTAGGAGATTGTCTCTCAGAAATGGGAACAAGTCCTTCAGTTACCGTCTTGGCAAAATCTTGTCTCTGCCAGAGAAAAGCTCTGATTTGAGAACATATACAGCAAAGAGCTGGGAGCCAGCCACTGACTCTGAGAAATGTCTCTTTCAAGGTGGTGTAGTTTCCAGCTGTGCATGATTCAAGAGCAGTCCACTCCACCTTTGCAGCCATATTAGTTATATGATAAAAGGAATAAGCAAGGAATCAGGAACCTGGCTGCAATTTCTAGAATGGTGATCGTGCAGATGAGTTGAACGTAGCAAGTCCCTTCACTACTTTGGTGGGTAAAGCAGAAAGGCACGCAGCCCTGTTGTCTATGCATTGGAGAGTGTTATGGGACAGCTAGCCAATCCTTATCAAGAAAGAGACAAATGATTACATATCAACAGCACTCCAGGCAAATGAAGCAAAGGAGACATTTTCAGGAGAGCTCAGGTCCCAGTAGATAACATCGTAACCACAAAAATTATGTCTACTGGAAGAATGCACTCCAGCGTTCCCTTACAGACCTTGTAAGGGAAAGTGCCAGACGTGTGCTTAGGAAAGGAAATCACTGCAAACAGTTCTGGGTTGTCTGAATGGTTAACCCAAACACTTTCAACCACACAGTCACTGCAGCCAATTTATCTACTTCTACAGTCCCACTTCTCATTGGAGCAAAAGCAACTGCCAGCCACATACAGCCAGGTGGAAAGCAGTAGAGGTCCCCAGAATGGCAATGCTGTTTGGGAATAATTCGTAATGTGAATCCCTTTTATTACATTTTTCCTAGAAAGCAGAGAATATTCCATTACAATGAAGCCTTGAGACTGTGCCCAGCCGCACAGTCATACTAGGCTAATTCACAAACACCCAAGGCTAATTCATGTTAGAATAGTAAAGAATTAATCTAAAACTGTAAGTCACCAGTAAGAGGAATTGCAAACAAAACTACTACTGAGATAAGTAGACAGTGCCAAATGACCCAAGCAAAGAGATTAGGAGATGATAGTCCTCCCTACTGCAGAACATAATGCAGCTGGGTCTAAGACACTTATTACAAAGAGGCCCCAAGGGACAAATTAAAAGTGAAATAACAGCCTTCATTGTGAAGCACCTTGCTTTTCAAACATAAGTTATTTTCACGCTATTTACATTGGCACCATTTGGGGAACAGACAGTAACAGCCTTTGCTTTTTAATAGGTTTCAAAATGCTTTATAGAAATTTGCTCTCATAATTAAGTTATTTCCCATTTCTAATTTTCCAGGGATTAGCTTCCTTGTTTTGCTTTGAACAGAGGCTCAGAAGTCCTGCAGAGACATTGCCTGTGTCCTGGACCTTGGGGGACACATTTTCTTTTTTTCCTCCTTCTTAATCTCCTTCTTGTTGCTACGTTGTGGAAAAAAATGTATTTGTCTGACTCTTCCCTGTTATTTGGGTTTTCAGCTTGTGGTAACACATGAAATTAAAGCCCAGTCTCCACCACCTCTATATTAAATCACATCCATACCATTTCCCTGCATTATTATATGAATCCTAGCTTCATCTTCTTGGAGAGCATCAGAGCAAATAAGAGTGGCCACAAATGCATACAACTGAGATGCTTTCCAAACTCATAAAACCGGAGATGCTTCAAGAAGCCGTGCTGAGGAAAGGTAAACTGGCCACACCATAATGAGTCTGGGCAAGTGAAGGCATGTGGTTTCTTAAATTAGAGGCTTTTCTGCTGTTAAGGCAGCAGGGAGAATTCTGCAAGACACTGTACAGAACAGAGTAGGTGGATGAAAAGTCAAAAGTTGGTTAGTAAATCTTGAGGGTAAAGAAATACAATGCATTTACTGAAAAAGTGAAGTTGTAAGTAACCCCGGAACAAGCTGTTTTGAGTCTGGCCACCAGGACTCAGCCATCTCCTTGTGAACCTGAGTTCTCCTGGCTGCCGGGCAGCCTCCAGCCTGTGAAGGCAAAGACAGGTGCTCTGTGTTCAGCAGCTCAAAGGATAAAACACTTTATGATAATATTATAATAGAAGTGTATCCTGTGCTGTGTCCTATAAAACAAGTTACTGGGGAACACGTAATGCTACTGCACCCACCTTTTTACAACTCTGTGTTGGTCTACTAGCTATTCTCCAATTTCTCTCTTCATATGGTGCTGCTGGGCTCTGCTGTTATGAGTGTACAGTTAAGAAGTAATATAAGTACTATATTTATTATTCCAAGAAGTTTTTAATAATTATTAACAGTTTTGAAAATAAGTCATGTCTGCTTAGCTGAACAAGATGTAACAGAGCTAACATTTTGTACTTCTAACAGATTTTGCAAATAATGTGGTGTATATTTATTTCACATAGAACACTGGGTTCCTATTTAAAGCCCCAATTCAAAAAATGGACCAACTATCTGTGAATATTTAGTTTCTGGCTTTCTATCTCAGTAGTAAAAGCATGTATGATGTATTGTATTAATTTAAGCAAATAAATATGCACTGGAGAAGCTGCTGTACTTTGTATTGAAATCGGTCTGGACTTCTTGGCGTTCTAGCTATTTTATATAGTAAATGGATGGGGCTGGTCTGACAAGGTCATACTTCACTCAGAATCACTGAAGAGTGGTCCTTGTAAAGGGAAGCCTAAATCAATGATGGAGGACTAGTTAGAAGACAAAGGCAGAAGAGCTGCCAGGTCCTCTGAGGTAGAGAGATCACTTTATTATTACAGACTGCAGGGAGGACATAAAGAATACTCTTTATGGCATTTGTTAACTTGGCCTCAGACAAACTAAAAAAGAAAGATGTAATCCTCATCTTAAAGATGTTTCAAAGATCTGCATCATGTAAAAAGAAAGGAAAAACCAGCCAGACGTGTTAAAGATTGAAGTTAAGAAAGTAGGAATACCTTTATAACTCAAGGAATAAGCAGAAGACTCTGAACTCAGAGTCTCAGAGTTTCTTTTTTCTAATGAAAAGCATCAATTTTAAGTGATGATTTGGATTTGTTTGTTTTAATGAGATCCTGATGGAATTGGCATCATCAGACTTCACAGAGAACATTTTAAGCTGTTTTTGAGCACAGAGAGAAAGCAACTGGAATGTTTGCTATAAAATAACTCAAGTAATAAAGAAAATAGAGATATTCAGTTTCTAATTCTCAGAGGTAGATACCTTAAAAAGTGCAAGAAGGCTTATACAAACACTAGAAATACATGTAACAGGCTAAATGCAACAGAACTAAGCATTTTTTGCTTTCCTGTTTTCTTATTTTCTTTCTTTTCCCTTCTGTTTTGATTGCAGGTAACAACCACGATGAAGATTATACACTACCTCTACATGAGGAGGAGAAAGATATGTTGGGGAGTGACCTAGTTCATTTCCATGTGACTCAGTATTAGTAAATCACAAAGTTTCCCCTTTGCCAGTCACAAAAATACAATTTAGAAAAACATATGTTTCGTCCTTTTCACAAATCTCTTTTTCATTTTTGTTGCAAACTGAGCTATGGTTACTTCTGTCTTCAAACAAGCAGAAATGAAGTAGACAAGAAAGAGAGCCTCTCAGATGTTGCCAGGGGGCTTTTCTGTGCCTGTAGTGAAATGGTGAAAGGCCCAGTATAGCTAAAGTATTTTCATGGAGACAGCCAAATTAATATTGATAATACAACAAAAAGTGGTGAATCATTAAAAGGAAGGACAACCCTAGTTAGATACAAGTGATATGGGATATCTCTGAGAAGAGCAAGTCAGAGTCAAGTTGCCGTGTGTTAGACCTTCAACAGATTAATATCCTAGTTTAAGTAACAAGGCTGCACACACAACCTCTTGCCAAATATGTCCCATTAATACACTCTATAGTTTGTGTAGTGTGATACAGCTAAATGTGTTTGCCCATTGGTTCATGATGCAAAAATCTGATCTAAAAACACATGCAAGGTGTCAGTCATTTCAGCAATTGTAAATGATGAAACCCTAAATAGGGATCACTGCTAATGCTGTTCCCAGATATGATATGATGTTGTGTTGGATCATACAACATATATTTCCCTAGTGATCAGCCTGCAATGAAAGAACCACTGAATGGAGAACAGCCACTTTTTGAATAAGCTTTCTGGTGTGCTATCATTCTGTTTACCCTGTCTGAAAAAATACTGTATATCAAGTCCAATTGTATAAATGATTTAATTTGGATGGAGCCAGACACCATTCACTTTCAGTGAATTACTTCCTGGGTTGAAAAATCTCTCATAGTGTGAGCATTTTTGATCAACAGACCTCTGTCAATTTACATCAGTAGAGAATGTTGGCTTGTATTTTTGGAGCTGGGATTGTCTGGTTTTACTGTACTTTTTTCAGTACTTAAGTACCCTTACAGTTCTGAATGGAAAATTGTTAAAGAATAGGTTATGATCGAGACCCTAATTAGCCAACTAAAAGATGGGGTGCAGTAAAATGAGAATAATGGAGTTGTTTGGAAATAAGAAATGTATTTCTACCTTATGGAGAGCTATTATAAAATTAACGGAGACGGGAACAGTATAAAGATGACAGACAAGGTGTCACAGGACTGTCTCTAAAATAAATATAGTTTAGCAAGATAAGTGGCAGATATAAACCCAGAAAAATATCTATCAATACAGAGTGATATCTTGCCAAGGAATTCTGCAAGCTGCTTAATTCTTTACAGACCTTGCCATTTTCTACTACAAGCTATAGGACTTCTCTGGAAACACTAACTCTTGACCTTTTTTATTTGTTTCATAGGCCAACATGATTTTTTTTAAATCAGTATATAAAGCATTTGTACAAGAGAGAGAATCAACTCTCCAGCCAGCTATATAAATGTAATGAAAACTGACAACAATGGTGAAGTCTTGCTGTGAAGAAAGTTACACTAAAATTGAAACAGGATTGTGCCTAGTACAATCTGCCTTGGAAGTCTATGAGAGCAGCACAAAGACCAGACAGATCCAAGATGATATAAGTCTGATAAATGCACATGCAAACACTGCCTGGGAGCTTAGAAACAAATGTAATCTTACTTAAGGGGAAAAAATTAAAAGCTGTCCCCTAATGAGAGTTTTTATTAAACTGGGATTAACTACATTGCAAGTTCTAAAAGGATTGTATGAGGCAGACTTCACATGAGCAATCAGTTGAGACTAGACACCAGGAAAACTAATGCCACTCCGAAATATTTCCTACAAAAATATCTGGGGTTGCTTACGATAACAGTAGCTCACACATGCTTGTTAGCATCACTCTGCAGGAGGCAACCACTGCACCAGCCAACCAGCAGAATGGATCATGAGAGAGGATTGTGCAAACATCACCCACTCCAGTGCAGTTAGTCCATTTTAATTATATCATCCCCAGGTTAAGTGAACCTGCCTAATTTCACTCTGAAGGGGATGAGGCATGCTCGTGCAGTCTGTTCCACCCACTCTTCTGTAACATGCAGCTGTGGGACAAATACATTTTAAATAGCTGCACCCATTCTACTAATAAACATCTGATGAGGACATCCACTAACATGCCTGATTTCAGCAGTGAGGTCAGTGAACCTTCTACCTGAATTGTCTTAGCAGATCCAACCCCTGTGCAGCGTGAAACCACCCAACTACTCATACCCCGTTGGATAATGTAGGGTTTTTTCATTTCCGTTGCCCCAGTAGTCTCATTGTGGGAGTCTAATAACCTTGCAGACGGTTTGACCTGCTTCCTCAGTTTCTTACAATCACATACTTCAGGTTTATTTTTCCAGGGCTTTACTTCTGCATTCTTAGGCTTCCATGTAGAACCGATTTTTGTGTAGATCTTATCATGCATACCGAGGAGAGTAAGTGTAAGTGATTACTTGCATGCATTTTTGACAGATGGTCGCAAACTAGCAGATTATATTTTCTTATGCTTCTGCTTTTTCATTTTGTATTTTTAAAAAATGTTTCCTTTTTTTCCATTTTACTTTTTCTGATTAACTCTTCAGGACCCTGGTGCATAGACCACTGATCAGCTTCCTACAGGAGACTCTAATTTTTCAGGGTGATCTACTCTGAGACCACTGCTGCACAGCCATTTCCATCCTTTTCTTATGAAATGCTTGAAAGAAAAAAGAATACCCCAGTGTGACAGACAAGCAGACAGAACAACAGACCCAGGTGCACTTAGTATTATTTCCAAGAGCCAGCATCGTAAGTATGGCACATTAGTCCTTGCTTCTAAGCAAGATGCAGATTTAAGCATTTTTAGATTAATTTTAAAAAACTGTTTCAGTGTTTTGGGGTTTGCATTTTTCAGATTACGGACTGAATGTGTGAGTATTAGCAGGCAGTGGGAACATACACATTCACTCATAGTGGACAAAGATTGTTGATCTCCCTTTTATCTTTATATCCCATGAATTAGCGGTCTAGGCAGCCAGAGTATATTTATAATGCAGATATTTCCATATGTGAGTTCTTTTAAAGATGCATGAAAAAAATCCCTTTGTATTGACAGCAAGCACAAAATCCTGCCAATCAGGATATGAAGGGTGGTCTTATCCCATTCGTATTATCCCAAAACAAGAGCTTCATAAAGCAGAACAGTCAGCAAACCTAGACTTGCTCTTGTTGTGCAAATGTGGGTTTGTAAGTGCACAGTTAAAAATCCCTTTGCCAAAAATAATCTGCCACCTTCTCTTTTCTGCAGCTCAAGCACCTCAATTACAGTGTGGTCAAAAGGAGAGGAGAATTTGCTTGTACATCAGAAGATTGTCCCCATTTTAACTATGTTTTCAATGGTCTTCAAATATTGACCTTAAAATCGCAACCTGAATTGCCATGAGTCACACAAAAAAAAGTTAGAGGAGCAGGGAAAGACAGCATAGTCATTTTGGAGATCTAGGTTGATTAAAAAAATAGGTAATCTTACCAATATTAAACACCTTCCAACCTGTATATTAAACATCCTTAAAATTTCTTTTTTTTTAGAGCTTTGTTACGATGTTACCATGAAGAGGAGGCCTAGTTGCCCAGCAAGTAGAAAGCTATCCTACACTGTTCAAACATGAAAACCCTCCAAAAACATTTAATTAAATATGTAGCTTTTCAAGCCTTACTCTGCAGCTTTTTTGTTATATTGTACTTTCACATTACTGACCCTCCTGCCGCTTTCTGAATCAGTTATGCCAGAGCATGCCCAGAGGCAAGGCCGTCAGAGCAAACACACTTCCCTTGCCCTGCAGCCCTGTCCTCTCCAGCCAAGGCATCTCCTCAGCTGGTACCTCCTGACCACTGCATTTTACAGACTGGTTACTGAGCAAAAGCTTTCCAGCTTGGTCTACTGGGGTGCAAGCCATTGCAATCAGTTTTACAGGAGAGACGTGAGGCTTTTCCCCACCATGTTAGAGGCTGACAAGCTTCAACCAGACCCAACGGCTCCCAGGGCTGAAATGGCTGCACCACAGCTGCCAGGGTTGCCCTGTGGCCCACAGTTGGGCCACTGGGGTCAGCCTGCCACTGGTGGGAGAAAAAGATGCAAAAGGTGTACAAAAAGGGACTACACTACATCTGTGCATCACCACTATCATGAGTAAGCACTTACACTTTCTCCCATAAAGCTCAATCTGAGTGGATGCGAGAGATAGAGTCTTGTTTCGACCTGCTCTGTGCATTGGCAGGAACTATTTTAAGAAACATGTCTTTCAGGAGAGCGTGAATACTCTCAGGAGAAGCCAGCTCTGTTGAAAACCAGCCCTAGAGCTCATCAGGGGAGAAACATGCACTCATAACTGAGATGCAGTTGTGTATTTCACTTTTTCTAGCTTCTCCCTGCACTTAGCCCTACCTCCATTTTCTGATGGTCCTTCACCACTGCAGGGTACAAGCCCTTCTCATAACACCTCCAGTAACCATCTGACAAGGACAGCCAGTCCTTATGCTCCTCTTCTCATTTTTCATTACAGGTTTCCTACAACTTTAAAGCAAAGTTACATGTCAAAACCTCAGTTTTTCCTCCAAGCAAACAGTCCTCCAACAGGACTTCTTCCCTCCAGACCCCCTGACTGCCTCTCTCCACCTCTCTGCTCCCACTGACGAATCTCCCTCACTTAGTGGGTGAGCTCACTTGGTTTCCACACTGATGGAAGCGCTCCAACCCATTCCTTTCCTGGTCACAACCCTTCTCCTCACATCTTCTCTACTTTATCTTCTGCTAACCTTTGGGTGTTTGACTTTACAACCTGAATAATGTTCTGTTAGGGTATACATTTTGCTATTATGGAGCCCTCCTTTGTGAGAGGAGGAATAACATCACTAGCTTCAAGTGCCATCAGACCGTGCTCCATGTCTTTTCTAGCAATCTTTTTTTCCCTTCTGCTCTTTCTTCCTTTTGCTTGTTTTTTACTCTTTCTTCTAGGCAGATGCAGCTGGCACATCCTCTCTTCAGGTGAGAAGCAGCAGGTGGTTATGTTAGTCAGACTATAAGACCAAATGAAAATATAGAGCAAAACTGCATGCTGCCCTAACTGTGCAGCTGAAGCACATGTTAAGATTCACTGTGCAAGACAGTAATAGTAGCTTCATATCTATGGCAGATGTGATTGCACTCTCCACCTTTAAATGAAAGTTTTAATTCTCTTGTCTTTAGCCATCTCAGGGATGTTGTTTTTAAAAGGGTAAATTTTAAAACCATGATCCACAGGAAAGTTGAATAGGCTTTCAGAACCAACTTTCACTTTACCACAAACCAATTGTAACACATAGGAGAGTAAAGAGGACTTCATAGAGCCAGTTCAGCACGTGTGAACAGCATCCCAGGTCTGTTCCCTGTCTTTAATGGGCAGCAGATTGGGCCTGACAGCCAGAACAGCGGTTGCCTCATCCACCGGTCATGACAACGTTGACCTGAGCTGTATGGCCATAGGCAGGGCATACACACAGAACTTACAGATCAACATAGTCCACCGCGCAGCTGAAATGGAAAATGGCTTTAGCTGTCAGTTGAGGCTGCTGCCTGATGCTTATGCTTTCAGCCCATTAACTGAGGAAGGGATGTACCTAAAACAGGTGCCACTAGACCTTTCAACTTTGAATGCCTGACCAGCTGCCAGTTGGCTATTTACAATAGAAGATAAAACAAGGTTTCTGACAGCCAAATTTCCTTTGCTCTCTCTTCCTCCTCCCATGGCTGAGCAGTCTCTGATCTGAAAATGCTCCTGTGCTGGTGTCTGACTAGACAGCATTACCCTGGTAAAGTGCAAACCTGACCCAGTTTGACTTGGCTGTTCAATTTTGAATGGCACACAGCCAACTTGCTACCAGTTGGGTTATTCATGCTGCAATAGGAAGCAATCTTCCTGACATGCAAACTTCCTTCTTCTTCTGCCTGAGCAGCAGTGCAGGCAGTCAAAGATGCTGAGCTAGATAAAGAACAATTTGACCCTGTAAAGATATGGGTCTTGACCCAAGGCTGTACTTCAGCTTCATTGTGCTAGCCAGCAGCAAAAAACATCATTACCCATGGCAAATCCTGTAAAGACAGAAAGGAGCTCTTGCAATAGAGAATTGCTGTTACAGCTCCTATAGCAGCACTTACCCCATATTCACATGCAAATGTGTGATCTGGAAATCCTTGGTAAAAAAAATGGGCCATGGGAGGTGGTAGTCTAAATTGGAATTCAAGGTGCCACTGCAGAGTTTGATTACATTCATCTTGCTGTCAAGAATGCTAACCTATTAGAAAGGACTTCATCATCTGCAGGTTAAACTGGTTATATGAGATCACTTTCTTCCTCTCCCTTTCCATCCTCATGGAAACTCTTAATCCTACTTAAAAAAAGGCTACATCAGCCTGCAATAGGTTTTGTTAGTCTGGTCACTTGAGCTTATATGCAACATTCTTCCCGAAGGACAGCAGGTTAGAAGAACTATCTGTCCTATCTAAAGAACACCAAGGCACCAATACAAGCCATGTGTTTGTATAAGGCTCTCCTCAGCTCCTTATCTGAAGGGGAAGGAGGGGCTTGGAATAGCAGGAGGAAAGAAATGGGGAGCCTATATTTTAGTTTCCAACTGAAACAAAGATGTTCTGTTACAGCTCATACTCTCACACTCTCATACTTTTTACTCATTCTCACTGTTTGTTACACCATTGTATCATGGGTGTAGCTGTAGGACTGGTTTACACTCCAACCCTGAAAGCAAGGTGGTAGACATTGGAGGTCTACCATACTGTTCAGTTGAGTAACTGGAAATCAAAGTCAGTGATAAGAAAGTGTTTAGGGAAATTAAAATAATTGGAAGTTCGTTAATAGCCAATTGTAGGCTCCATGGTGTACAGCGTATTTGTCTAAGCCAGACAGATAAGAAATTCACAGCAGGAATAAAGTAGGAGTATTCATAGAAGAATATCATGCTTCAGGCAGAATAACTTCCCCCTCAAGCTGCTTCATCTTTGTGGCCGTGGTGTTTTTGAGTCAGGTCCCCATGAGCATCTTTCACCTCTTGCTGATCATTTCCACTAGTTTCCCAGAAGACTGAGAGGTGAGCTCAGGCAAGGGCTGTCATTCTCACAAAGCTGCTGTGTTGCAGAGGAGGATGTGGGTTCACATTGGCTGAAAACAGCCCAGGCCAGCACCCAGGGAGCTTCTCCCAGGAATGAAGACCTTGTGCTAACCATCCCCTCAGTAAGTTTGCAGATGACAGCAAGTTGGGCAGGAGTGTTGATCTGCTTGAGGGTAGGAAGGCTCTAGAGAGGGATCTGGACAGGCTGGATCAATGGGCTGAGGCCAATTGTATGAGGTTCAACAATGCTAAGTGCTGGGTCCTGCACTTGGGTCACAACAACCCCACGCAACACTGCAGGCTTGGGGAAGAGTGGCTGGAAAGCTGCCTGGCAGAAAAGGTCCTGGGGGTGTTGGTCGACAGCCAGCTGAATATGAGCCGGCAGTGTGCCCAGGTGGCCAAGAAGGCCAATGGCACCCTGGCCTGTGTCAGCAATAGTGTGGCCAGCAGGAGCAGGGAAGTGATCGTCCCCCTGTACTCGGCACTGGTGAGGCTGCACCTCAAATACTGTGTTCAGTTTTGGGCCCCTCACTACAAGAAGGACACTGAGGTGCTGGAGCGTGTCCAAAGAAGGGCAACAAAGCTGTTGAAGGGTCTGGAGAACAAGTCTTATGAGGATTGGCTGAGGGAACTGGGGTTGTTTAGCCTGGAGAAAAGGAGGCTCAGGGGAGACCTCATCGCTCTCTACAACTACCTGAAAGGAGGTTGTAGTGAGGTGCATGTCGGTCTCGTCTCCCAAGTAACAAGCGATAGGACAAGAGGAAATGGCCTCAAGTTGCACCAGGGGAGGTTTAGATTGGACGTGAGGAAAAATGTCTTTACTGAAAGAGTGGTTAAATGTTGGAACAGGCTGCCCAGGGAAGGGGTTGAGTCACCATCCCTGGAGGTATTTAAAAGACATGTAGATGTGGTGCTTAGGGACATGGTTTAGTGGTGCACTTGACAGTGCTAGGTTTACGGTTGGACTCGATGATCTTAAAGGTCTTTTCCAACCTAAATGATTCTATGATTCTATGATTCTATGCCTTTCTGGAGGGGTGCCCCGCATCACCAGGGAGCAGTGCAGGGAGAAAAAGATATGGTGAATTGTTCTGCTATTTACATCAATGCACAATATGCAAGGAGCAAAACCAAGCAGTGTTTAGGTTCTTGAATTGACCTTTTTTTCTGCCAAAGATCGATACCCACTTGTAGCTGTGCAAAAGAAGCTGAGGAATAGAGTTAACAAAGGCAGCAGATTTTAGAAAAACAGTATCTATGAACCAAATATCAAGTACCCCAGGCATATAATTCTGCTTTCAGCCAAGGCTCTTGATGTAAAACAAGTTAAATCTGGAGAGTTTGAGATTTGGGGTGTGTGTAGCTCTCTATTTACAAAGAAAGTACACAGAATTCTGTCTCTTTGAATACAGTAGGGACAAACAACAGGAGGCAGTTTCTTTGTTCAGAAAATCAAATCTGTTTTAAGCCAGCATTCTGTCCAAAATTAGAACTTTCTCTCCCTCTTTGGATTTCTTCCAGGGCCATGCTCCTGGTACTTCCTTGGCTGGCCCTGGCTCTTTTTTGACTGCATTTTTGTTAGGTTCACTTCACACTCACACATATACACCTTTATGATCTAGTCTGAACCCATCGTCTGTGTTTGCAAAATGTCCCAGAGAAAGCTTTTTGACTGGTACAGTCCAGGCTTTCCTTAGCACCTTGCTGGTCTGTGACTTGGGTATCAGTTTCTACTGTTTCATTTGTTGCTAAGCAAAAGGGTATTTAGTTAGTTTCTCAGTGAGGTTGTATGAGAGTCCACTAGCTAGCTATACTGAGGTTTGAGATCACCAATATGTCAAAATTATGAACCCTGACAGCTACCAGCATCTTCCAGCCTAGAAGTGTCACATTTATTAAAAGAAAACAAGTTAGAATATGCAGGAATTCAACTGGCAGGTTGACAACATGATCAGAATTGAGAAGATGAATTTGAATTCTATAAAGATGTGCATTTAAAGTGGAGCATTCTTACAGCTTTAGATTGTTAGGTGCTAAGGTAGTGTGAATTTGATTTGATTAAATTCCTTTTGAATTTTAATTAAGCTACACAAAAATTTTGTTCTTAAAAACAGTATACAAAAAGGAATTAAATGCAGTTTACCTAATCTACTTTAAAATTAATTCAGTTTCACATCCCTGAGGCTCACCTTTTATGTTTAAAACATAAATATTACCTCCCTGACTCCTTTCATGACATCCATGACAATGAAATATGGCTGGTCAGTGTAATATTAATATATACTGACATGCTTGAAGCAGTATGTAATAGGCATTCAGCATTGTTCTGAAAAAATAACTCCAGCTGATGATATAGAAAACAGAAGGGTATAACAATGCGATCCCTCTGCCAAATTTGCTCTTAGCAGCAGCGGTTTTTAGATGTGACTCACAAGCACTGTGATTTAGTAAACGCTTTGCTGCTTGGAAGCGTGGCATATCCCTAGCTAGTCCAGTTTAGGAATCAAATAGGAGAGTTGACTTAATTCATCAATGGGAACGGGGCATGAGCAAGCTGCTTGGTTGGTCCTAAAGCTGGCTGAAATCCACTTTAATGAGAGTGGCAGTTTGATGGTTTATTGTTTGTGTCATGGAAAAGTAATTTGACACACCACCTTAGAAAAAAGCTTTCCGAGCTCAAGCTTTTATAGGATCCCCTTTCAGCAAATGGAGGGCAGTAATTGTCTCAGCCTCCCAATCTACTCTCCCTGTTCTTGTGAAACACCATCACAGAAGACAAAGACACTTACATCTCTTTCTCTGCTGGCTATGCAAGGAGACTGGCTTCCTAGTATGCAGCCAACTTACCTGGATAAAGGTAAGTAGCATATATACCAACTTCTCCCCAAAATGTTTCAGTATAAATCGAATCTAAGTCACATGTTACACCAGACAAATGAAGAGCTAGTGATGGCAAGAAACATAAGTTAGCAGGTGCCCAGAAACATTTACAAGCACAACTTATGTTATTTATGTAATATCATCTAATGACATCAAATAACATTTTTTTTTTTCAGAATAGATACCAAAAGGCAATCTGAATCTTTTCCAAAGTAAAACCCTTTTTGCCTGCAGAAGTTTTCACTGAAATAAATACAGCTTTGCAGGAGAGAAATAGGTTTATTTGAAACAGCTTTTTCTGACAGAAGTTACTCAGAAAGTGTTTCTCAACTGTAGCCACTCCCGACCTTGTAAAAACTTCAACTGTTCTCTAAAACTTGAAAGCTGTGATGGTTACATGTGCAGTACTGTGTTCCTTTGACTTTTCCCCTTCCTTTAAAATGTAAACCCATGACAGATCCATCTATTTGTTTATCTTTCACAGTACAGAGCCATGCACATTTCTTGTCCTATACAAATGATTAATAATGTCATGACTTTTTAGCCACTGACTATGAAGAAACACTTTGCTTCTTACCCTCTGCTTCATAATTTCAGGTCTCCCACCCCCATCCATGACACACAGGCCTGTCATTCTCTTTCACTGTCATTTCCTTCTATTTTATCTAAGTGTTTCAGAGTTTTCCCCAGGAAATTCTTTTCTATTCATTTTTAGTGTTTTTAAGGGAGCAAACAAGATGAAAGCTTAAGGAAAAAAATGTTGTCTTTCTTGACATTGTAAATATAGCTGATGTTTCCCTTTTTGTAGCTATGTGGGATGCAATCTGAAAACTATTAAGGTAAATAGCAGTTAGTGAAGCCTTCATTTCACAGTACAGCAGACACTGCTGAAACTGAGTATCTTTCTAAATCAGTTAAAAAGCAACACAAATTCAGAGCAATGGAATAAGAGATTTCAGTAGATATCTAAAGCCTAATTGCTCCTCTCCACAGCAAGACATGTTAAACGTTTAACTATTTGTTGGTTCTTATTAATGGTTTTAAACCCAGGGATATAACTTGTCTTTTTGTGGTGAACTAGATTGCCTTCTTATGGTGTAAACCAAGAATAACTCATTTGAAGTCAGGTTGTTCTCATGTGGGAGGTTGCTAACCAGACTGTGGTAAAGCAGATGAGAGTAGTTTCCTTTTCTCTAGTTACTTTTGTGCAGTAAGCAACACACAGAAGATGAAATGTCTCTCCACATTTTTTACTGGCACCAACAGCCACTATGCAGACAATTTGCTGAACGTTGTCTTCCAAAATCCCCGTCTGAATAGTACAGCATGATGAAAAAAAAAAATAATAATCCTGTTGTAATAAGGAATTCCTCCACCTTCAGTTAGGTCTTCTTAAAATATGGTAATTAATCTAACAAGTAGGAAAAATTGAGAAAGAGGAATTCCCCTTGTTACCATGGAAATTACAACTTGTCTGACTGACAAAGGAAAATAGATTTGTTATATTAATAACTTCAGCAGCTGAAAAGGACACAATGTTTGTAGAATTGGAGAATCACAGAATAACTGAGGTTGGAAGGGACCTCTGGAAGTCATCTAGTCCAATTTCTTGTTCAAAATGGGTCCAAATTGATCAGGTGGTTCAGGACATTGACCAGTTGAGTTTTGAGTATCTCCCAAGAATGGAGACTCCACAGTCTCTCAGGGAAACCTGTTCCAGTGCAATGGAAATTTTCCAGTGAAAATTTTTTCTTATCCCTGTGTTCTGATTTGTGCCTGTTGCCTCTAGTCCTGTCACAGTGCACTTCCAGGAAGAGTCTGGCTCTGTCTTCTCTATATCTTCCCTTGAGGCAGTTGCAGGTAGCACTTAAATATTCTCCGCAAAGTTAATTTCCAACCACTTATCCCACCCTCTGTAGTGTTGTAGGAGGTTATTCTCTATCAGGATTTTGGACTTGTCCTTGTTAAACTTTCTGAGGCTCCTGCCACCCCATTTCTCCAGCCTGTTGAGAAATTCAGGTTCCTCTCAACATGCCCTCCAGGATATCTACCATCCCCTGGCTCGGTATCATTGGCGGGTTTGCTGAGGGTGAACTTCCTATCATCCAGGTCATTAACAGAGACGTTAAACAGTATGGGTCTCAGTATCTGTCCCTGAGGGACACAGTGAGTAATGAACCAACAGTTGGACTTCATACTCAAGGTCACACAACCCTTTGAGCCCAGCAATCCTGCCGATTTTCCACTTACTTGACCATCTGCATATCCAATCCCTAGCTCACCAATTTGGGTACTAGGATACTATGAGAGACCATGTCAAAAGTCTTGCAAAGCGTGGTGCAATCATTTCATCATAGGAATCAGTCGGTTTAGTGGCAGTGACCTTAGAGCTGCTAAAGATTCATATTGATTTATTGATTTTTGCCTGTTTCGTTTCAGCCAGTAGTTTTGACCTGCTATTTATACTCAGTTAAACCTTCCAGTTTCTGTTGTTCAGTTGACCTGGTACTGTCTGAAAACTCAAAGATGAGTTTTCACTCAAATGAGTGAAAGGAGGAACAGGAGCCTGTGAAAGGAGACCTGCACTGTCTTATGGCTCCTGCTAGGTGGTACAACACAGTCACATTTGAAACAGATTTTTCATTCAGAATGCTATTTTTCTTTACTGGCCAGGATCCCTAGCTGGCTGAAGCCTCTGGGAAGGCACTGTGTGCTCTCCTCCTCTGAAAAGAAAGAAAATTATGTGTTGTGCTTGCAGAGCCAAGATGTATGATAGAAGATGTAGTTTATTCATTGCTGATAGATGACACTTTGCAAAGACACCATTCAGAAAACAAATCTTTCATTTCAGCTGAAATACTATAAACTTCAACCACAAAGAAAACCTTTACTGATTTCAAGGAATTCCATGATTTGACAAAAAAAAAGTTCATTCTTCTTCATGGAAGACAGAAAATCTTTGGGGGAAAATTTCATCAAAAATTTTGGTTTTTGCCAAAGAATAGTTTAGCTAGAAAATATTTCCAATCTGTCAGTTAAGGCTAGGTGTGGTGAGTCACTGGAACCTAGCTGAAAATTAAGTCCTGTCATTTAAAAGTAAAGATAGAAATAATGACACTTATGTACACTTTGTAAAATGCCCCAGGTCACTCTAATAATAAAGTGCCTGCTTACAAGCTGCTATTAAAACTTTTGTTGAAATTATTCAAATGAACATTTCAAGTATATGTTTGAATACCCAACATAAATTATTATTATTACAAAACACGTAGAACAGTGTGGATAGTCTATTTTTTTCCTTGCAACATTCCTATAATGAAGGAAAGCCACACAGATTTACAAACGTTAACAAGAGCTGTGTGATATTAGGGGGACCACGTGAAGAAATTGCCCCAAATCTCTAATTCATCAGACCTCAGAGCTGTTTGCCCTGTCTCTGACATCCATGTAATCTCGTAAATGCCTGACATGCTCTAACAAATCTCCATTGCATTCTTTCTCAGGATATTGTAGTTACTTCCTTGTACCTTGCAGTAAAAGTATTAGAATAGTAGCTCATGTATCATTATCCTTGCATGACATCAGTTTTTGCAAATATCTTCTTAGCATATATCTAAGTGGTTCCCATTTGAATTTGTGTAAACATTTTGTGCTATTGAACTAGAAGTCACTTAATTTTGCACCTGTCCCTTCCTCAGTTTAAATAATACACACATATTTCTCCTTCCTCCTATTGTTCTCCCATATAGGAAAAGTAAGAAGATCCAGAGTGTGCAACTTGTAAAGGAAATTACATTAATGTATATTGGAAAAGCACATTAATAATAAATGAGTTAGCAAGTGCCAAAGTTTGCTATAGAAAAAATCCAACCCTCACTATCAAAGTCATTTTTCTATAAATTACATACATTACATAATTTCCATAAATCTATTCTTCTTTGCATGAAGTCTACATCCAATTTCTATTTCATCCAATGGGAATGGGCTTGTTTTCTTTCTCCAGCACTGACAAAATCTGTGAAGAACAAGAGGGCAAATGATTTATACATTCTGTTTATTCAAAGTCCCCATGTATGTCATTAACTATGAGGGACTATATACCTCATGGATGAGAGGAGGTTTCAATCTATAGTGGTGGAGCTATGGGGGATTCAAAGGAGAGGATGTCTAGATGCAGAGAATCATTTTGAGCAACATAATTGAAATGTGGTACTAACCAAGGTTAAGTGGCTGACACAATGAATTGCAGAGTCTCAGTGCAGAGAGATCTTGATAAATTTAAGGACTGGGCCAACAGGTAGCTCATAAGTTTTAATAAAGAAAAGTGGAAGAAGCCCATGCACTGGAATGGCTGGGAATGGACAGGCTAAGAGCACTCTTGTTGCACATCAGGCAAACCTGGCTGATGTGCTGGTCTACTTTAGGAGGACTACAGCCAGCAAGTCAAGGAAATTTATTATCACACACTATTCTGTGCTGGTGAGGCTGGCTCTGGAATATTGCCTCCAGTTTTATTCATCTCCTTTCAAGAAGGATGTGGACAAAACAGAAAGGGTCCAGTGGAGGGTTACCAACAGGACCGGGGGCCTACAGCATATATGCTGTGAAGAAAGGCTGAAGGATTTACTTAACCTGGGGAAGAGAAGGCTAAGGGGTGATATAACAGCTAGCTATCACTACTTGGAGAGTAGTTACAAAGATGACAGACTGGTTCTTGGTAGTGCTAGATGATATAACAGAGACAGTGACGAGAAATGGTGGCTTGGGAGGTTCAGGTTGTACATTAGGGGCATTAGAAAGCATGGTTTTGCTAGCTAAAATTAGTGCAGCTCTGGAACAGGTTGCCCACAGACATGTCTCAGACCATGGAGGTTTTCAAGACTTGGCTAGAAAAAGCTGTGGCTGATGTGACTTATCTGAGAAATAGTCTTACTTCAAGTAGGAAATTGGACTGAATGACCACCGGTGGCCCTTCCAGCCCACATTTCTAAGCTTTTGTGAACTAAATGGATCTGAAATCCATCCACTCTAATGCCAACAATAAACCCAGACTTGGAGGAAATGTAACAAAAGTATGTTATTGACTAGCTACAAAAAGAAGTTAAATAATTCATAATGATCTTTACTAAACGTTGTAATAGATAAACAGCTAACAGCATGCCTGGAAGCCAGAAAAAATGAAAAAAGGCAAAATTTGGGCACATAATCAGGAATACTTAAAGTTTTTTTCATCATATAATGACAAATTTCAAGATTTGCTGTTGTGGAGGCAAATAGAAATAGTCAGTCAAAGTGTCTCGGTGTATATTTGACTCTTAATTGGCAAAGGATGACTATTTATTTTGCATAGCTGTTTATTTTCAGGGAAACCACCTTCCCTCCAATCACATACTCCAGAGGAATGATTTTAAGAGGACAAATTTCAAAAACTTTATATTCAAAGTATTGGTAGAAGGTGGTTGAAGCTTTTTGTTGCAGTCTACGGCATCTCTAGTTGCCACTATAGAAAATGCACGGGAGGACACCAGTACTTGTGTAGACAAGCTGCAGATTCCACACACCACCACTCTTCATGGTTGAGCATCTTAAATATATTAGAAAACTAATGTTTTCACACCATGATGTAAGATCTCAGAGAGAGCATAAGGAGCATCATTCCTTCAGTGATGAAACTTTCATAACTACAGTGACATATGAAGGTCCATTTTCAGTCCTGCTGCAGAGAGAAGGTGCAAGAACAGGTAACTGACTTTCTCATTTTGCATTTAGTGAAGTTAAGTTTCAGTTGTGCTGACTGTAATGTGTTGGTGCAGCATGTGGGCATTTTTCAGACATTTCAGGAGTTTTTCTAAATATAGTGTTGTTCAGGTAATGCTAGACTTCTGGCTACTGAGAGCCATGGATACCAAACTTGGGGTGCAATGCAAAACAGTATAACACATACTCAGAATGGAAAACTCCATCATGTTTAGTAAGTATGATGGGATATGTGTTTTTTATTTAGCAATTTGGTAATGTGTGTACTGTAAGTCAAGAGTAGAAAATATCTTTAACCACGAAATTCTTCTAATTGTTCTTTTATGTGTAGAGGTGGATGGATGAAGGTCACTATGACCTCCAGGGCTTCTTTAAAACCATACATAAATAACTTTAGCATTATTGTGTATTTCCATTACTCTTTGAAACCATTCCAAAGATGCAATCACTTTGATAGAATTATAGTTTGTGAAGTTCTTGAGAGTTAACATCTCATGCTGAAAATGATAGAGGGCATATTTTTATTGTATCAGTGTCGTGGTAAGACAAATTTTAATTCTGTGAACAAAACCTTTCACACAACAAGGTGTTTCCTCAATGTTATCTCTTCTGATAGCTGAAACTAAGGTCATAGTCAAACAAAGTTGCAAAAATGGTGGTGGAGTTGAAGCAGAGCATCTTTTAAGTACATGCGAGTTCAGTGTAGCCAGTAGATGCCTGTTCTATGTAAGAATACCAGCAAGTGCAGTACAGAATTCAGCAGGTATGCAGGTATGCAATATGAATTAAAAGTCATATTTATTTGCAAAGAATCCATAAGAGAAATTTTGTCCTACAGATGTTGAACACAGAACAGAACTATGTTGAAAATACCTAAAATATGGCAAGTAGTTGGACTTAGGTAAACAGTGCTTATGGGGTCAATGACAAACTTGCAGTTGTCCTCCTAATACATCAGAAACATTAACTATATACTTCATTACATCCACAGTATGTAAGGAATTTATTTTATTTATGTATCACACACAATGGACTCAGTAAATTTTAAGTAAATATTGCCTAGGTGAAATATTATCTCCTAGTAATAAATTAATTTTTTCTGCAGTGTATTAATAGATTTATTTTGTATAATAGCCAGCATAACTAGCACTTGCTATCTAGATCCCCAGCTGCAGAAGGTTTCTCCTATGTACATAGAGTTTGCTTGAACTTGTTGCTCTATATTTGACATACGGGATTTTGAGATACAGCTCTTTTTACAATGCTTGAACAGTTCTTGCTTTATCTTGCCTTCATTTGCCTTCTGCTGTTGCTGATTCAGCACGATGATATCCATATTACCAGGTCTGATTCCAGCCATAAATGCTTTGTAATACTGTGAGCTGATCTCACATTATTTCACCTACCATGCTTCAAAGTGCACGTGCAACTATCTGGTCCCATGAAACAGCAAAATACTGTTTTGTGTGTTTGCCCAGTTTCTGTCCATGCTGCTGAAATTTATAGCCTACAACTACAATATATAGTTTACGCACACAAAAAGTTGTTCTATGCCAGAAGAGCAGTATCACGTTTATCATTAGCGAGAGGAAGTGCACAAAGCACCAGCTGGATTTCAATGGAGTATGCAAGCAGAACATTTTCTTTCCTCAGAAAGCCCTTTGGCCTTATTAGTTTTCAAACATTGGAATCCATCGGTAAAAATAATTGCAGTCTCACTCTAGCTTCACAAACATGACACAGGTGGGTCCAGATTTAGCAAGACGTCTTTGCCACAGTTTTGCTGTAGAAATGGTGAATTCCAGGTCTCAGTTTACTCCATAAATGTAAAGAAACAAGAAACAATAAAGAATGGCTGCAGCTACAGGCAGCAGCAGCAGTTGTGAGACACAAAAAGAAAGATCCATCTATAACAAAGGTAAAGGTCCCTGCCTCCTGTCTTACCTGGCAGAGCATAAGGTGCGTGCTCAGTGGTAATACTGCCTCACCACAGAAAGAGAAAACTATGTTCACAGGTAAAGATCAGTACAAGGAAAATCATTTCCGTGCAGGTCAGGGCATACCGAAATACCCTTGCCAATGATGAGGCATAAACCTTACAAAAAATGTGGGGTTTATTCACTTACACGAAGGAGAAAATAAGTTGAATTAGACAAGGCCAAAATTAGCTTTGCGCAATAAATTGCAAATCTGCTGTGAGTTTTTCTACACTTCTGGACTGAAATTGTCTCTATTACTCAAAAAGGCACTTTTAAAAAATGTCTGATATTCTCAGTTTTATACCTTCATTTTTTCCCTTAAGGTCATTTAGGGAAACAGGAAGCATTCTCACTCATTATGTTTCTGCTTATTGTCTAACCAACAGCATTCTCTGAGCTGCCCTTTCGACCACATTTACAAAGCCTACAGACTGTGTGCTTGGTGTTGGAACCCAATGGAAAATCCTCTAACAGCAGAATTAATCAGAGCTGAGCTGAAGCAAAGTGACACACAACAATTTATACCAGTGGAGGTCTGGCTTGAGTTTCTACAGAAGCCCAGGAGCTTCACATATCTGAATGAAGCCTGTTGGGACACTGTAATACAAAAGTAGTTCTATTCCAAGATAATGTATGTTTTATGGAAACATTCAAACACCTTGGGCTTTATGAAGTTTTCAGGTTAATTGTGCTGGAATTTAAAAACTGTCAAGATTTCAGGATCTTTGGATTTGCAAGGCACGTAGGAAAATTACAAGATCACATCACTTCCCATCATCCTCCTGCACCTCTATTTCTGGCACAAGGAAGGGCTTTGGAAGTAAAACAGCTTGGTTAAGAACACTTACAGCGGGCATGTGACTTGACTGCCAGGAGCTATTAATTCATTTGACAGTTGGAAGTCACTGAGATACTGTATAGCTACCAGCCAAAACTGTCAACAACACTTTTACAAAAAGCATCCAGTCTGAGGTGCCTCATTTCTGGGAGACCTTACCTTGTACCTGATTTTCTAAGCTGCCAGACAGCACAGAAAATCCATGTGAAAGAGCATCTGAAAATCAGTCCCTAAATTTCCAGAGGCGGTCTCTCCAAAACTGAGGCAAATTTCAAAAGGTTGGCTCTAAGTACATATTTGTATATAAAATACATGGAATAATCCTATCACACAGGTGTTACTTCTTAGCTCCTCAGCCTTTCTGGCTAGCAACTCAGGAACCAGGTTGGCTAAATTATCTCAGGTGGTCCTAAGGAACAGATTTCATTCTCACATGAGTTACTGATTATGGTCACTGCAGCATACAAAGGATATATGTGTACTTGTGCTCAGAATCAGAGAGAGATGGCAGTCCCTCATGCCATTCACAGGAAATTTTCTAAGTTATTGCATTGCGTAGTGGAATTGATTCAATTATTCAGCATTACAGTCATTTTCTATGTGTTTTCTTTTTAAAGAATATATTAATCAGAAGCATATTGGGCTATTTAATAGGATATCATGGGTGTTGAAACAGATGGGAAACACTCATGGCCTACCTATGAACCAGCTGATTTGTTACTACCCTTCTTCATTTCTCTGATTTGCCCTAATTCACATCAGGAATTGTGACTGCACTCAGGATAGGAAAACAGCTCTGATGAAGTAAACACCCACTGATGTAGTTTTCTTCTGACACGGAGAAGCAGTTCTCACTTCCTCTTCCCCACCACTCTCTTTTCATGGGTCTCCTTTCTGAACGTGCAAGTTCAAGGAAAGAAATATTAAGAAACCAAACAGAAGACCAGCACTGTACAACTCTAACTTGCAGCTTCCAGGCTGTCTGCATAAATGTCCAGACCAATTAAATGAGCAGTCTTGCTCAAAACACACGCTAATGGCCTGACTCACTATTTATAAGACTGACCTTGAATATTTATAAGAGAAAAACCACATGTGTAAATTATTGCCTGGAGCTAACAGGAAGACTAAGCATTTATGCAAGCAAAATGCTGTAATAACATGCATGATATTCTCATTGGGAAACTGAGCACTGTGTTACACCTCTCGCTAAATGATAGGGAAGGAACAGGACCAAGCAGAACACAATGGGGGGAAAAAAAAAATCACACCTGGCTTTATATGTGAGCACAAGGGAGAAGAAACATACACTGACATGTCATCTTGGGACCACAGAAAACATCTGACTGCTGAAGCTCACTTTGGGAAGAAAACAGCTTGCTCTTTGGACATCCAAATCTAAGCGAGGGAGAAGAGACAGCACAGCAAGTCCTATATTGCTTATAAGCCTTATACACAACATATATCACACACAGGAATAATCAGAGCCCTACTGGGATATTGCTTCTTATTGCTGCTATTTGGGCAGTATGCAAACTCCTTCCGTGATCTGGGCATTTCTAAGTATGTCATCAGGATTTGGCAAGAGGTCTTTAGACAAATATCCTTGGGAAAAATATCACCACCACCCCCATTCCTAGGACTTATAGGAGATAAAAGTGGCTAATTATATAGGTACTTCATTAAATAATTTACATGGGAAGTCCTGACTTGGTTCGGGAAGTTATACATCCACTCTGACCCTAAGAAAAAGATATTTAAAAGAACAGTCTAAATATAAAAAGAACATTAATGAAATAAATGAGACTTCGAATTGTGTACTAGTTGATAGGAAAGATTCACCTGTAGTAGAGGGTGACTAGTTATATTTAGCCAGGAGGTAAGAAATAGACTGTGGGCAGAATAAAATGATGCTACAGCAGTGAGATATTTAAAATAATCTGTCAATGGAAGAACATTTCTTTGCTCCACTCTCTGGAGGTCAGAGGATATTTTTAGGCACCCCTACTTAGGAAGAAAACAATAAAAGCTAGTTACTAGTACAGGCCCTGATTCAGTGAGGTTCTCAGCCCATACTTAAAACACTCTACTGAGTCTGGAGCACAATCATTTTAGGAGTAGGCAGGAACAAGAGCTAACTATAACCAGGTATGCAGCAAGACAATTAACTGAAAATATATGGCTCTTAAAATGAATAAAAAGTGAAAGAACAAGCTTGGTTTCACTGGAAGAAAAGGGAGCTACACCCGTATGGCTACAAGGCACAGGCAAGGATTTGAATTTCCTTTCTCTGACTTTATATTTCAGTGCTATTCTCTGCTGATATGTAATGGGGGGTGGAACAAGATGGCCTCCAGAAATCTCTTCCAATGTAAGTTACTCTACAGTTCTGTGATTAGTTTGCAAGAAAAAAAATCAACCCAAGACATAGGTGTCACTAACACAGTTACAAATGTATGTAAAACAAACAAAAAATCTGAAACTGGCTTTGATAATGCAAATATGACAAGGCACCACACTTTTTCCATGACATTCTTCAAGGTAGCAAACTACTTTGTCTGGATACCCACAGCAGAGAAAGATATACAGCAACTCGAGTGAGAAAAGCCTTGCAGCCTGACCAGTTCTGCCCATGCAAAGGCACATACTGTGTAAACTTTCAGGCCTGAAGTTTGTCATGCTGATGTTTTCAGCTGTGTGGCTGGCCACAGAGAGCTGCATTAGGGCAACAGCCACCGCAGGTTCTTTTCTAAAATCAAGCATACACTTTTTTTAGCATTTTGTGAGGCATTTTTCAAAGCTTTCATTTGTCAATGCTTACAAATCTTAAACCCTTCCAAAGGGTAGTAAAAGTGCAGCAGAGCAAATTCTGTGGTCTGAATTTCCCCTGAAAGTACTTAACCACTAGAGCAATTTTGTAGATGTATCATCCTTTCTCCATCACAGTTCTCTTTTTCTGTCATTCTGATGTGAGAACTGATAAAGCTTCAAACATAAAGAAGAAGTTCTCAACAATATCTCTGCCTTTTATTTCTCCTTTTTTTTCCTCCCTTCCCTTTACCCCTCCCCAAGTGATGGTATTATAGAGAAGGAGGATGAGAAGTTTCTCAAATTATTTTGCTAATGTTTGATCATACGCTTAGGACTTTTTTAATTAGGTAAGGTGAATTTGTGAACTGATTCCCTTTCCTGTTCTAACAAGTTATGGTGGACTCTCTAGCTCCAGTTCTGCAGCACATGGTGCCTGAAAGGAGTGCAGGACCACTCTTTCTAACAGTTAAGTCAGCAACAAAAATATCATCATTAAAATTCTGCCATCCAGAGCAAGGTCCATTTACTGCCATAAAGCTGAAAGAAGTGCTGTAGCACTTGTAAGTAGTTATAGATGGAGTAATTACCAGGGAGTTGTTACCTGGGAATTCACACTGCAGTCTCTCAGCTGTTCCAAATGTTACTATTAAGTTACCTTTTCCATTATTCTTCTCTAAAATTTTCCATCAAGATTGGTGCTGCCAAGTCTCCTGCTACAAGACATTTCCTGTTCCTAAAGTAAATGTGGTAATTTCTTGCATGGTAGTTAGCCTGAATTACCTAGCACAGGCAAGACTGGAGGTGGGTAATTTTCTATTTTATTTTGATGTTGCAGTTTCTGCTGGATATGGCCAAGGTCCTAATCTCTCTTCAAGCATCTCACAAAGGTCAATGGGACTGAGACCCCACAAACTTCCTTTAACTGCATAGAAACTGAAAGCAAGGACTGGCTCAGGACTTAGGAAATCGGACAAGAAAAGCACATCTTACAATCTACCTTGAGTACAAAGCCTTGAAGAAAACACCTTTAATGTGAACTAAGAGGACAATTTCTTTTTTGGAGTAGGTGCCAGCGTAGATGGAGGGGCAGGTCACTGCAAGCACCCATCCCCTTGGGACTCCAGGAGCAAAGAGCCCCAGCTATTTCAGACAAACAACAGTCACGTTGCCTGTCCAAGGATACCATTAGCCCAAGCCTCTAAGTCAAAGCTTTGTGTTTGACAGAAGTGAGTGCACTTTTTTTCTTCTGTCTCGTTCCTGAAGCAGGCGGTGGGTAAGACTTGCACATAGGGCTGTGGCTATTTGGTAAGAAAATTAGAGCAGACTGCTGGTAACGTGGTGTTAGTCCACATTATTATCTGCTTTGATACTGTATGTGAAAAGGAGATGTCCCCTTAAATTACTCCAAAGATAGCAAGAAACGTTAAGACCATTGCTTTGATGGCCTGTTCTTACTGATATGGTAAAGCAAAGCTCATTTGAGACGTCTATTTTCTTTTATCCTGGCAAATTGTGAAGTTTCAGGAGACAAATAAAGGCTGATAGTATGTGAAATTAAAAGACTATACACATGAGCTGTCTGTGAAAACTTTGTACCGGCATCTTAAGCCAAAATACCAGGAGGTATGTCATATTCAAAAAAACCAGAGAAGTAGCAATAATTCTGGGTCTAAATGGAGAATCTAGCAACTGAATATTTGAATCAGAGGCTAAGGACACCAGTTCTGTCTAGAACAATCCAGGTAGCAACACAATGTTGATCTAATCCCTTTCAATCTTGGATTTTACAATATTAATCAGACAAGCTGAGGAAAGGGAAAAAAATGTGCTACAATTCCACTGTAGATGAAAGTATCTGTCAGTGTTCTTGAATTCATTTCAAATCCCCTCCCCAAAGAATTTTGGACGTTTGATTTTAGAGATGTTTAACACCAAAAAAGATGAAAGTTTGACCACATAACACAGGTCCTATAAAGAACTGGTGAAAAGACTATTCATGCCTGTTCAGGATGTCTACCAGATCATTGCTGACTACTGGGTTCCCAAGGCCACCCTGTTCTTATTATACCATGTCTAGCTAAATGTGGTGATGAAAGGTGGAATTAGCCAGACTAACTATCATCTTGCCCATTTGTACAGCGCATGATTATCATATGATTTGGAAATTCGCACTGCTATGCTCTGGATAGCGAAGGGGCAGCGGAGAGGTCAGGTCTGAGTCCAGAATTTTCATTGTAACTCATAACCCTGACACCCCAAGTGAGCATGGAGACCAGGCAACCCCCCAGCTGGGTGATCACCGTCCTCAGTACGGAAGAGACTAAAAAGAGAACCTTGTCTGTACAAATGTGTAGAAGCCGATTACTAAGCCAGCTACATGGTGGCATGCTGGGAGTTTGAAATCTTGATGTGCATTTTTTTCTCACAGGACAGTGCAGGAATGCAAGCCAGGGTAGTCAGCAGCTCACCGGGGTGTATAACAGAACAGTTCCGTTTGGAATGAACCTCCAAAGGTCATCTAGTCCAAACCCCAGCTCAGAGCAGGTCTAATCAGGTCAGGATATTTAGGGCCATGTCCAGCTGAGTCTTGAAGACCTCCAAGAATAGAGATTTTACATCCTCTCTGGGCAACCTGTTCCAGGGTTTGATCACCCTCATGATAACTTTTTTTATCCTAATACCTGATCAGAATGTCCCATGTTTCAACGTGTGTCCATTGCCCCCTGTCCTATCATCATGTACCTCTGAGAAGAGTCCAGCTCCACCTTCTCTTTGCCCTCTGATCAGGTTGCTGTAAACAGGAATAAGGTTTTCCCTGACCCTTCTCTTCTTATGGCTGAGCAAGCCCATTTCTCTCAGCCTCTCTTCCCCTGACCAGCTTGGTGGCAAAAAGGCAGAGTACCTCAGTCTTTTCCCTGTCACTTGTCACTAGTTCCCCTGCCCCACTGACGAGTAGGCCCACATTCTCCTTAACCTTTCTTTTGCTTCCAATGTACTTAGAAAAACCTTTCTTGCCATCCTTCACCTCCCTTGCTAGTTTCAACTCCAGCTAAGCTTTGGCTTTCCTGACTCTGTTTCTACATACGTGGACAACATCTTTGCATTCCTCCCGGCTAGCCTATCCCTGCTTCCACCTTCTGTGTGCATCTTTTATGTTTGAGCTCAGCCAGGAGCTCTGTGTTCATCCATGCTGGCCTTTTGCCAGCTTGCTTGACTTTTTGCATGTTGAGATGGATCATTCCTGTGCTCTGAGGAGGCTGTCCTTGAACACCAACCAGGTCCCCCAGGCCCCTTTCCTTCCAGGAAAGTTTCCTATAGGATCCTGCAAGCAGGTCCCTGAACAAGCCAAAACCTACTCTTCTGAAGTCCTGGATATAGCTTACTCCTCTCAGGATCTTAAACTCCACAAGTCTCATTGTTGCTGCAGCAAAGGTTGCTGCCCTTTATACTATCTACCAGTTGTTGCTCACTTGTGAGTCACAGGTCCAACAGAGCACCTTCCCTCACCAGTTCATCAGTCACGTGCATCAAGAAATTATGTTCAATACGTTCCAGAATCTCCTGGATCAGTTGTGCCCAGCCACGTTGCCCTTCCAGCAGGGTGATTAAAGTCACTGATGTACTAGAGTCTGTGACTGAGATTTTCTCCAGTTGCCTAAAGAATGCTTCACCTGCCCCCTCTTCTTTATCAGATGGGATGTAGCAGATACCCACTGCAGCATCACCTGTGCTGGTCTATCCTCTGATCCTTACCCACAAGCTCGCTACTGGCTCATCACCTGTCCCAAGGCAAAGCTCCATGCATACAACTCCTTTATACAGAGTTCCACCTCATTGCCATCCCTGCCCACCCCCCTGCCCCCAGTCTTTCCTGCATCCCTCCATTGCAGCACTCTAGTCATGAGAGCTATCCCACCACATCACCACGATCCTAATGAGGTCTTAGGTCTGCAGCTGTGCGTAGGCTGTCCTCCTGCTTGTTCCTCATGCTACACGGATTTGTGTACAGGCATTTGAGATGGGTCCCAAGTTGTGCTGCTTTTACAGGGGAAGTGTGAGAACCTCCCCTGTCATGCAGTCTCCAGACACATCTGCTCTGCCTCTGGTGCGCTCAGTTCTCTCCAGGTTATGGTAACCCTCCCCGGCATACCTCAGGTAAAGGCTGAGGCTTTACATGTTTCCTACAAAAACAGGTTAGGAAGCCTGTTTGCAAAAACACACTGGACACGCTTTGTCAAGCATACCCCACCCCAGCTCAGTAGCCCTTGCTGTGACTGTGGTCACAGAAGCCAAAGCCCTGCCGGTGACACCAGCCATGCAGCCAAGCCATGACACCCTGGATGAGTCCATTTCTGCTTAGGCCTTTCCCTGTCACTGACAAGATTGAGGAGACACCATTTGCTCCCCTTGCCCTTCACCCTCATCCCCACTGCTCTGTAGCCACCCTTAACACACTCCAGGTTACTCCCAGCAGCATCACTGGTGCCCACATGGAACATCAGCAAGGTCTAACAGTCCAAAGGATGAACAAGCCTGGGCAGCATCTCCACAAATTCCAGACTGGTTGTCAGATTGCTGCCTTCACCTCCATAGGAGGGAGTCTCCTCTAACTATCTGTTGTGGTTCAACCCAGCAGGCAGCTAAACACCACACAGCCGCTCACTCCCTGCCTCTCAGTGGGATGGGGGAGAGAATCAGGGGAAAAAAAGTAAAATTTGTGGGTTGAGATAAAGACAGTTTAATAGGGAAAGCAAAAGCTGTGCATGCAAGCAAAGGAAGACAAGGAATTCATCCACTGCTTCCCATCGGCAGGCAGGTGTTCAGCCATCCCCAGCAAAGCAGGGCTCCATCATGCGTAATGGTTACTTGGGAAGACAGACACCATCACTCCAAACATCCCCGCCTTCCTTCTTCTTCCCCCAGCTTTATATGCTGAGCATGACACCATATGGTACGGAATGTCCCTTTGGTCAGTTGGGGTCAGCTGTCCCGGCTGTGTCCCCTCCCAGCTTCTTGTGCACCCCCAGCCTACTCGCTGGTGGGGTGGGGTGAGAAGCAGAAGAGGCCTTGACTCTGCGTAAGCACTGCTCAGCAGTAACTAAAACATCCCTGTGTTATCAACACTGTTTTCAGCACAAATCCAAAACATAGCCCCATGCTAGCTACTGTGAAGAAAATTAACTCTGTCCCAGCCAAAAATCGCACACTATCACACTGCTTTCACCCTTCATGCGGACACCAGGTTCAGGCTCAGCTGGCTCTGATCCCATATGCCTGATTTGCGCAGATGGTCCCTAACCCAACTTACCTCTGATATCAGTGCTCCTGCATTTATTTTGAGGTGCTGCTTGGCATAGGGACTTGGGAGCTGACCTTACCTGACAGTATACAGAAGGGTTTGTAGTTAGTTAGAGCATCAGTACTTGTAAAAAACAGCATCTATGCTTGGGGAGGTGAAGTCAGACTATCTAGGTTTTCACTGCATGTGCTGCTGGAATTATTAGGAAGTCCAGACAACTGCACAGAGCAAAGACACAACAAAAGCTCACGAAGGTCTTCAGCCAGCTATCTTCAATAGCACATGCAAAGATAGATATGGAAATAGCACTGTATTTCACATTACAAAACATGCGGCCAGTACCAGTAGTAGTTTTAAGCCTTCCTAGTCCCTCTCGCTGCTTAAATTTATCAATCAGATGAAAGTAAGGTGACTTAAAGAGTAACCTGGAAGGGGAGCAGACACTCAGACATTTGCTGAGTTTAAAACACTGTTCATAAGCAGCAGGAGAAAAGAAACAGAGGAGGAAGGGGGTGTATGAGCAACATCTACTTTTAATAAACTTGCTAAGGAGTATGTGGCAGCACAAGGGCATGTAAGCAGCCACAACAGACCTAGCTTTAAAACAAACAAACAAACAAGTCTGCTTATTTTGCAATAAAAATTTTTAGAAGGATATGATCTGAAACAACCCTGAGAGAAAAAAAAAGCAAACCCAAAGTTGAATAGCTCTAGCCCTATACACTATAGGTCTCCCTACTTTCTATAGTGCTGCAAAGTTCTAACAAGTCTTTGTTTCAAAGGTTATTCAAACTTGTGTAGAAGGTTCGTTAAACACACAAAAACTCTTCTTGAGGCATGGAAGCATTCCTGAGCTCTCCTGCAATGACTAAGCCTTTCACCTTAATTTTTATTGTTTTGAAGCAGAAAATTAACTTGGGAGAAGCACGGAGAAAGCAAAGTCTTGGTAAAAGACTCCATATGCTTGTGAAAAGGAATATGAAAAAGAAAGAGGTATTACCCATGGAGAAAAGCAGAAGCATCTATAGCAGAGGAATATCAGCTCTTTGAAGACTGCACACAATCCAGATCCCATGTGAATGTAAAAATGAATGCTTTTACAACTCAAGTTGGAAAAGGTGCCCGACTTTAAGAGTCTCTTAAAGGTATAGCAAAGTAAGCCCTTATAATTGTCATTGGTATACTAGAAGTTAACATCAACAGCCTGTCTCCTAGGTCATTGATTAGCGTTTCCACAGAATACTGTAAAAACTGCATTGTGATCATTGGCAAAGATGAGTTGTTTCAAAAAATGCAGTACGTTTCAAATTAAATGCTGTAAATCTATAGGTTTGCAGTCTATGCCCATCACCAACCATTCGAGGCTGCTGACTAATGCCTGGATTTTCCACTTTAAGATGGCATGTGTTAAACATAGGGCAAACTGTTTGTTCTGCCCTGCCTTAACATAACCGACACTGCATGTAAAAGTTATCTCTGGAAATCACGTCGATAGCAAAGTACGATCAAGAAACGCCACCTGCTGTCTCCTGGATCACTGTTCCAAAAAGCTGCTGGAGTCCAAGGACATGCACAAAACTTATGTTTTGTTTTACTGCAGGAAGAACATTTGAATATGATAAACAGCAATCCCTTCCCACTTAACAATACCCAAAAGAGCCCTCAGATCCTCATCTGAGCTACTTACTACATAAAGCTTTAAGCAGCATTTCTTACAGAAGTGTCTTGCAGTGAAACTTAGAAAAAAAATGCAGCAATTCACTTTGAAATGCAAATGCCTTGTTTTTTCCAGACTGTTCACCAACAAAAAAAATCTATTAATTAAATTTCACAATGTTGGCTTCTCTTTAATTTCAAGGTTCATCCTTGATTAAAACTCCATATAAGCAAAGTATAGTTATTCCACTGGCTGCAATAATATAGTGCACATCCTATTACCTGAGACTGTCTCCAAGAAATGCTCTCTAGTGACTCAGCCCTTGACACTCCAGCCACTGTGACCCAGCAAAACCCCTAAGTATTTGCTTAACTTCAGATGTTTGGTTTCCTGATCTTGGGCGCTGGGAAACCAGAAGCCAACCACACCTAAATACACTAAACTAAGCACATGGCTGAAGACTCTTCTGCACAAAAGCCACTGTGCTCAGGACCTTGGTGCACCAAAAGGTAAATTTATAAATACACATTCAAATCCAAGCTTTCCTGATTAAGAAGTGATTAACAAGCCTCTGTGCGACTCATATGAAACAAATTAGACTTTGTTTGAAATCAGCTGCATGAATATTATAAGTTGCTCTTTTCTCCTACCTTTTATCCTAAGGGAGGATATTACCAGTCTTCTACAACACTTCTAGAGCAACCTTCAATATTCTGATGTTTAATTGTCTGAATTTTCTGTGTGTTTCTTTGAACCTACCCTTTAGTCCTTCTTAGGTCCCTGCTTTCTTTTTCTACTGAAGTGTTGTTATTTATTTAAGGGCATCCCCCTTCTCTCTCAAGACAAAGAAATGGTGTTTCTTCAAAACAAATTATCAACTTAATAGTTAGCTTGAGTAAATCAGCCTCAAGGAAACAAGTACTCAAGAGAACAAAGAATGGAAAACATCAGCTATACTGACAACTGTAATAGAAGTTATCATTACTTCAGTTGCAGGTAGGATACAGCCTCACTCAGGAACCTAACCAATTCACATTAAAACAAATGTGCATCTCAGTCCTAGGATAAACCAACTTCTTGCAATTAGTACAAGTTTGCCAAATAAGGAAATTAAACAGAATTGACCTTATATATTTGCTATGTAACAGGCTAAATGGGTCAAACTATCTTCTATTGCCTATAAAAATGTAGTTTTATGCCAAACAGATGTCCTGACAGTACCAACCAAGTAGATTGAAGAGTAATTCGCTCCTTTAATTTTTTTTAAACTGATCCTTGCCACAGTGCAAGCAGCTTTACAAATTCTGTATCAAATTTATTTGTGGAGAAAAGATTGGGAACTACTTAAGGGTCCATATTGTATTGGAAGTGTTGAAAGAATTTCCAACTGAAGGAAAATGCTTAAAAACCTGTACTCCTGAATTATGTGTGAAATTACGTGCTACACAACATTACAGAACAAGTAATTAGCTGTGTTCTTAGACTAATGTATGTACTTCTTTAACCTGTGCAACCACTCATAAAAAGTGTGCACACACTTCACAAAAATGTGATACAAACTTCAAATTATTTTTCACTTATGCTTGCATGAAATTCCATCCACTGTGTAACAGTTTTGTGCATTTTAGTATTAACAAGACACATTGGTGTGAATGAGTTACAGTGCTGGAGCCTCAGAAGGAAACCTCTGACCTGCTATAGCCACATTTGCTTTGATGGCTAAAGACATGTTCCTGCATGGATGGGTTCTTATTTCTTCACAGTCACTCACTGGCTTCAACAAAGTTTAATATAGCATGCACAGATTCATTCGTAGAAAGAATCCTTTCAGTTCTGACATTTGCTTGAGGAGGGGAGAGACAAAATATAAACAACAGAAGCCAAAGGAGAGAGAAGGCGGCCCAACTTGGAGAGTACCAAGCTGGGCTCCACCTAGTCCACCTAGTCTGGTACCAACTGGCTCATCATTTCATATGCAGAAGTAAACCAGAAGTACTTGAGTGCCAGCCAAGGTATAGCTGTTTCATAGAATAAAAGAAATATAGAATCATAAAATAGTTTGGGTTGGAAGGGACCTCTAAAGGTCATCTAGTCCAACCCCCCTGCCATGGGCAGGGACATCTTCAACTAGATCAGGTTGCTCAGAGCCCCGTCCAACCTGACCTTGAATGTTTCCAGGGATGGGGCATCCACCACCAATCTGGGCAACCTGTGCCAGTGTTTCACCACTCTCAGCATAAAAAATTTCTTCCTTCTATCTAGTCTAAATCTACCCCGCTTTAGTTTAAAGCCATTCCCCCTTGTCCTGTCGCAACAGGCCCTGCTAAAAAGTTTGCCACCATCTTTTTTATAAGCCCCCTTTAAGTATTGAGAGGCTGCAAGAAGGTCTCCCCAAAGCCTTCCCTTCTCTAGGCTGAACAACCCCAACTCTCTCAGCCTTTCTTCAGAGGAGAGGTGTTGCATCCTCCTGATCATTTTCATGGCCCTCCTCTGGACCCGCTCCAACGGGTCCATGTCTTTCTTCTGCGGAGGGCTCCAGAGCTGGACGCAGTACTGCAGGTGGGGTCTCCCCAGAGCAGAGGAGAGAGGCAGAATCCCCTCCCTCGCCCTGCTGGCCACGCTTCTTTTGATGCAGCCCAGGACACAGTTGGCCTCCTGGGCTGTGAGCGCACACTGCTGGCTCATGTCCAGCTTTTCATCCACCAGTACCCCCAAGTCCTTCTTGGCAGGGCTGCTCTCAATCCTTTCACCCCCCAGCCTGTATTGATACCGGGGGTTGCCCCGACCCAGGTGCAGGACCTTGCACTTGGCCTTGTTGAACCTCGTGAGGTTCACACGGGCCCACTTCTCGAGCTTGTCCAGGTCCCTCTGGATGGCATCCCATCCCTCTGGAGTGTCAACCGCACCACTCAGCTTGGTGTCATCTGCAAACTTGCTGAGGGTGCACTCGATCCCACTGTCTATGTCATTGATGAAGATGTTAAACAGTACCGGTCCCAATACGGACCCCTGCGGGACGCCTCTCGTCACCAATCTCCATCTGGACATTGAGCCGTTGACCACTACCCTCTGGATGCGACCATCTAACCAATTCCTCACCCACCGGACAGTCCACCCATCAAATCCATACCTCTCCAGTTTAGAGAGAAGGATGTGTCAAAGGCCTGACAGAGGTCCAGATAGATGACATCTGTAGCCCTTCCTGTGTCTGCTGATGTAGTCACTCCATCATAGAAGGCCACTAGGTTAGTCAGGCAGGACTTGCCCTTGGTGAAGCCATGCTGGCTGTCCCGAATCACCTCCCTGTCCTCCATGTGCCTTAGCATAGCTTCCAGGAGGATCTGTTCCATGACCTTCCCAGGCACAGAGGTGAGACTGACTGGCCTGTAGTTCCCCGGGTCTTCCTTTTTTCCCTTTTTAAAAATGGGAGTTATGTTTCCCCTTTTCCAGTCAGTGGGAACTTCACCGGACTGCCACAACTTTTCAAATACAATGGACAGTGGCTTAACAACTTCATCCGCCAGTTCCTTCAGGACCCGCGGATGGATCTCATCGGGTCCCATGGACTTGTGCACCTTCAGGTGCCTTAGGTGGTCTCAAACCTGATGTTCTCCCACAGTGGGTGGCTCCTCATTCTCCCAGTCCCTGCCTTTGCCTTCTGTGGCTTGGGTGGTGAGGCTCAAGCACTTGCCGGTGAAGACCGAGGCAAAAAAGTCATTGAGTACCTCCGCCTTCTCCATGTCCCAGGTAACCAGGTCTCCCATTTTGTTCCGGAGAGGGCCCACATTTTCCCTCGTCTTCCTTTTATCCCTGACGTACCTATAGAATCTTTTCTTGTTGCCCTTGATGTCCCTGGCCAGATTTAATTCTATCAGGGCTTTAGCTTTCCTAACCTGATCCCTGGCTGCTCGGACAACTTCTCTGTATTCCTCCCAGGCTACCTGTCCTTGCTTCCACCCTCTGTAGGCTTCCTTCTTGTGTGTGAGTTTTTCCAGGAGCTCCTTTTTCATCCATGCAGGCCTCCTGGCGTTTTTGCCTGACTTCCTCTTTGTTGGGATGCATCGCTCCTGAGCTTGGAGGAGGTGATCCTTGAATATTACCCAGCTTTCTTGAGCCCCTCTTCCCTCCAGGGCTTTGTCCCATGGCACTCTACTGAGCAGATCCCTGAAGAGGCCAAAGTTTGCTCTTCTGAAGTCCAGGGTAGTGAGCTTGCTGTGCGCCCTCCTCGGTGCCCTCAGGATCTTGAACTCCACCATTTCATGGTCGCTGCAGCCCAGGCTGCCCTTGAGCTTTGCATTCCTCACGAGTCCGTCCTTGTTGCTGAGAACAAGGTCCAGCATAGCACCTCTCCTCATTGGCTCCTCTACCACTTGGAGAAGGAAGTTATCATCGACGCATTCCAGGAACCTCCCGGATTGCTTATGCCCTGCCGTGTTGTCCCTCCAACAGATGTTGGGGTGGTTGAAGTCCCCCATGAGGACCAGGGCTTGTGAGCATGAGGCTGCTGCTATCTGTCCATAGAGGGCCTCATCCGCTTGGTCTTCCTGGTCGGGTGGCCTGTAGCAGACCCCCACCGTAATGTCACCTGTCCCTGCCTTCCCTGTAATTCTGACCCATAAGTTCTCGGTCGGCTCCTCATCCATCCCCAGGCAGAGCTCCATGCACTGCAGCTGGTCATTGACATAGAGGGCGACACCCCCTCCTCGTCTCCCCTGCCTGTCCTTCCTAAAGAGCCTGTATCCCTCCATCCCAACACTCCAGCCATAGGAGCCATCCCACCACGTCTCCGTGATGCCAGTAAGGTCGCAGCCCTGCAGGCGTGCGCACGTCTCTAACTCCTCTTGTTTATTCCCCATGCTACGTGCATTTGCATAGAGGCATTTAAGTTGGGCTCCCGATGAAGCTGTCTTACTGGCTGGAGTTCCTTTGGGCTGCTCTTCAGGCGCTCTCCTGCTGACCTGTGTTCCTTCTCCAGGCTCTGGGCATCTATTGCTGGCCCTGGCATCAAACTGGTAGGAGTGGGATGGATTGAGGTTCCCCTCCCCCGGCACCTCTAGTTTAAAGCCCTCTTCACCAGCTTGGCAAGCCTATGACCGACGATGCTCTTCCCCTCCTCTGACAGATGGACCCTGTCAGCCCCCAGTAGACCAGGTTTCTCAAAGCGAGTCCCATGGTCTAAGTAGCCAAACCCCTGGCTGTGGCACCAGTCCCGTAACCATTTGTTGACTCGCCAGATTCAACTGGCCCTTTCCAACCCCTTCCCTTTGACCGGCAGGATTGATGCAAAAACTACCTGCGCTCCCAAGTCCCTTACCGCCGCTCCCAGGGCTCTGTAGTCCTTCTTGATAGTCCTCAGACTGCTCCTGGCTGTGTCACTGGTGCCCACGTCAAACAGCAGCAGCGGATGATAGTCAGTGGACTGTTACGAGGCTTGGTAGCCCCTCGGTGACATCCCTGATGCGAGCCCCCGGTAAGCAGCCCACCTCTCTAGAGTGTGCGTCCGGTCAGCAAATGGGCGCCTCCGCACCTCTCAGAAGAGAGTCGCCTACTGCTATCACCCGCCTCCTTTTCTTAGTTGCGCTGGTTGTCATACAGGGGGCAGACCGGGCTGCATTACTCAGCTCCAGGGTTTCCAATTCCTTCTATTCCAGATGGCGAATGAGAAAAAATTTTTGGGTATACGGACTCATAGTTACGAACAGCTTTTTATTACTAGAACCAAGCGCATTTGGCTTTGGAGTCATTAAAGTTGGGTCAACATGAAGCTTCTTTGTACTGTTTTTACGATCACTTGCTCTACGTATGAGTGAATTATGCAGATGATATGTAGTTCTAGTCTCAAAAAGTGATTGTACTTGCTCTAAGAAACTTGTTAGGACTTAGTTGCAAATTTGTATCAAGATCTGCTTATCCTGGGAGGCTTAATATCAGAAAATTTGAAGGAAGCAGTATGTGGGGCCACTCACTCTGAGACTCTGACTTTCAGAGACTCTGACTCTTGTTCAGGAATCTCCTTCAAGTGAGAGAACAAGCAGTTGGTTACCATGCTACCTCCCACAGCATTTCCACGATCCCATTTGATACGAAAAAACATAGTAATATGTTGGTTCTGAAGAAAAAGATGTTAAAGGGAACAAAAGATGCTTGCTTTCCTCTGATTCTCTTGAGATGTACAGAATTTGAATAAACAGTTAAAGCACTTCCATACTCTTTTATCTAGACTCTGGACTGCATCTATCCTTTCAGTCAGAACATTACATCTGATGAAGACTGAATTTTCTTCTCATGAACCACAGAAGTCAGGTCAGATACGCATACTATTTTGTTCACTTCCATCAGAACGTTTAGCATAGGAAAATCCTGATTTAAGTGACTGAGGAAAAACTTCAAACGATTCTATCACTCCATTTCTGAACAACACACAAATACCCACCGTCACGGCTTGGTTTTAGCATCAAAATTGAAACGTGGAAGCTACATGACCTGTATTTAAAATACAGTTTCACACAAACAACTTAAACAATTGCTCATTGCAGAGGAGGGGAGAAGACATTTTATTTGAACCCGGCTTCTAAGAGATGCTAACAGTTCAGTTTGCCATCAAATATTGAACTATTCCAACAACAGATTTGACCGAAGTGGTTTAGCAGCCTGACAGCCCAATTGCTTCTGATGTAAAAGCTTTGCAGGGGTCTTCTTTGAACTAGGAATCTGGAAAAGCATGTCTTCCAGTGTGCACACAGTTATCCGTCCTGAAGCTTGTAGTTTCGTATAAACCTCTCCTAATTTGGCAGAAAGGTCGGGGTTTTCTTCCATCTTTTCCCTGACTGTAGCCAGCTAATGAGGAGAAAATGACAGACTGTTACAGTTCAGGAAGTGAAGATCTCATTCAACCATACTGAAGACATGCAATCTCTCAAAGAAGAAAAAAGTACACAACATACGATATGTAGCTAATGCAATGACTCATAAGAATAGGATTTTACAGAGCACACATTATACATCACCAGACAATGGTGGAAATGCACTGGATACCTATTAGAGAGAGTTTCTTAGGTTTAAAACTTCCTCAAAGTTGTACAGTCCTATTTTCAGTCATAGTACATACAAACACAATTATTTTCATTTAAACCCAAGAAACATAGTTGCTTCCTGGAATCTACTTCCAGATCAGCACAATTCTAATTATTATTATGTATCACACTAAATGTACACTACAGTACCAATCAATAAAAGTCAGACTATAGAACACATGGAGTATGAGCTCAAGTATAAGTAAATCTCTTAAAAATTGTTATTGATCCTTTAATGCAAGGAATGGGTTAGGACTGATGCTTAGTCTTCTTAGGGACTGTTACAAATTTGCCAAACAAAATCAAAATACAACATTGACACATGCAACATTTATTGCAATGAACTTACTTACAAAATGAAATGCTGCTTAAAAGAATTTCTTTTCAACATAGCAGTTAATATGCATGGGCTATGTTTTGAAAGGTACGCCCCCCTTCCACCTCGTATTTGTTAATTTACATATCAGTTATTAATTGCTTAATACGCAGAAGTGAGAGGCTAATTATTTAATTATTAACACAGTCTTAAAATATCTTGTTCCATAGACACGTTCAAAATGAATACACTAATAAGTTTCAGGAAAAGCAGCAGCAATGCTGCCAAGCTGATAGGGGTACGTATGTGCTCTGAAGGAAGCCTTCTTGGTGATCAATACTGTAAAAGCTGTTTTTAATAGTAAAATAGGAAAAGCTATTATTTCCCATATCACACTTCCCTGTATAGCATCACAGGTCTTTGCAAATATTACCAACCTAACAATATCACTGTGATTGGAACTTTATTCTCATTTTTACATCAAATGAAAATAGCATAGAAGGCAAGGGATTAAATTATTTAATGCCACTAGGGAACACTTCATCTAGATTCAGATGAAATTTGAGCTTCTAAGAGCAAGATCCACAACACAAAAAGGGAAGTGGACAGCTAAGGGCTTTGTCCAACGGTACAGAAAGCCAGCCAGCTGCTTTGGCATCTGAATGGATCATAACCCAAACAACTTCAGCAGGGTGAACTCAGGCACCTGAAGTTCCGTAGCTGAACCACCGTCATCATGGCTCAGCCAAGCACCGTGGACCTCCTCTCATTACTGTATACTCACCACCTGCTCAGAAAACTCAATTTTTTTCACAAAGGGAGGAGTATCTACTTCCACTGCTGCCTCTAATGTCTTTATTACTTCTTCAAGCGAACCAGATCTGAGCTGGACAAGAACCTTAAAAACAAAACAAAACCACACCACACAATAGTACTTATCATCAGAATGCAAATTTTAAAAAAAGTGTTTGAGGAAGACATGAAGCAAAGCAGGACAAAATACATTCCTTGATGCTGTGATGATAAAAATGCATTAATCATGAAGAAAGCAGAGAGAATGATCAATTTCTACAGAGGTTTGGTGTTTTTTTGCAGCTGGGACCTGGAGAGGAAGGGTGATCCTGGAGGCAGAGCTCCTCTGATGGAGCTGCATTAGCTGTTCTTGAATAAAGTGTTTTTTTTCCATAGGTTAGACAGGTCACTTACTTACAGGGCACATGCAGTAGACTTTCTCTCAGGTTGCAGACCATGCAATTAAAGACAAAAATTGTTGTATGTACCTATGTGGTTACAGTTCATAGGGCTGAAGGAGGCCTGAAGTGCAGAGCTTCAGTGCCAGAGCACAGCTAAGGAAGGCATTTACTTAGAGCTGTGTTTTTTTAAATCCCTTGTAGCAAGAAAGCAAAAAGTCACAATGTCATAATTAGAAATTGTTCACAGGTCTATACTCACGGAGGTAGGACTGGTCTACTTTCCATTCTCATCTATGGTAAGAAGCGATTTTAAAAAATGGGGTAGGGTGTTAACAATTCAGAATGTAACTCATCCAACTGACAGAAATTGTCTGTTAGCTCAAAAACAAGCTCAGCAACAGTACTGATACACGCCTGTGCTACTAAGAAACTGGCCTTCTGTTACTTTGCACATGGGAGTTTTTTGTCCAGTATAGCATACTTCTCTGCAAGATTCTAATACAAAGCAAGCATACTTACTTTAAGATTATTGTATAGTTTGTTCTCTGTTTTCATTATCTGGGAACAATAAAATTTGGCTTGCGCTATATCATTCTAGGAAGGAATTATAAATAATAAAAAACTATGGTTAAACATGTGTGACACTTTGACAATAAAAGTTCAAGAAAAACAACAGTCATTCACAACTTTTCAATGAATCACAAACCAGCATCTAGAAGCCCTTCACCAAGACCCACAGGCTCCAAACGGCATCCAGCCTGTGAAAGGAACATCCCACACTGGAGTTCCCATGTCATCTGGCTCTTTAGCACATCAGACAGTACTCCCTGCCTCAGATCTGCAGGGAAAGGAAGCATGTAACCAACACTGAGCATGAGAGCACCTAAAAGATAAAAGATCTACACACATGCTCAGTTTGGCACGTCAGGGTACTTAAATGAAGTGCAGCGTATGTTAATGTGGGTATTTATCCTGCCCAGCACTTTTAACCTTTTGGACATACACATTTACAGTACTGTATCTATGCCATCGACTGATCTGTATAAACAGTAAATGTTACACTGACATTTACTAGACCAACCACTGTTACTTGGGATCAAGAAACATCTTACTTACAGCAAGGTGTACTGTCAAAGATCATGCAGCTTAAGGAATAGTTAAGTGTAATGTGGAGCATTATTCTCTTTGCAAAACAGGAATTTTAACTGATTTTTACATAAAGCAACAGCATCAAGGATATTTCATGTTGTTTCAGAGACAGAGATTTTGCTTTTTAACCTCAATGCCAATGAGAAGCCTTGTCATGCCATCATGCACATGAATACATTAATTTCAATGATGCTATTGTTCAGTGTCTCTGTTCACAGAGACAGTGCAAAAAAGACCACAGACTGCATAAGAAAATTTTAACAGTTCTACTTCATTCATTCGAATCTGTGAACAACACCAAATCACTAGCTCTTACAGTGCCTCTGACCCCTGTTTAGACATGAAACAGAGAAGGTTCAGAATTTCCTCAAGCTGTATACACAAATTAATGGCAGAGGAAATAGTAGACTTTAGAATTTCCTAATTGTTGTTCTCCTGCTCAATCTTTCACCCTGTACTGCCTCAGAGCCTCTTCATATGAGTGCTTAGGCACATGAGGTATATGAAAACCTCCCCCTGAAGAAACATGTTGTGAAGAAAGACAGGCCATCCCCCAGGCAGTAGGGAAATACACATCATAGCCTTTGAGTTTGCCTCCCAAGATAAACATTTTAAAGAGATGATTGTGCAAATATTTTAAATTATCATTTTAATTCTATTTAAAGGAAACCATCACTAAATAGCAGTATCTGCAGGACTGGGTCCACGGTGATATCAACCTGCTGGCCCAAGTCTCTTTCATTTTCTAAAAATATTCTATATGGCATTGTCACTAGCACAAAATATCTGTGCATTAGCCTCAAGACATATGTTTAGATTTCAGAATTTCCACATTCACTTTGTGTGGGAGTTGTCTATAATCCTACTCTTTCAGGGGCCTAAAAGTTCCAGTAGTTGAAGTTATTACATAGATCAGTTATGCTTCCTCTATGTTAGCTTCCTTTCACTGACTATCTTACTACAATAAAACTATAGAGATTCAGGCACAAATCAAAACAAAAGGTACTGTACCTGCTTCAGAGCAGTTGCCACAGCAAAGCAGAACACTCGCAGTGGTAATGTGTCACCTTTTAACTGTGCTTCTTCAAGCAGTTTCGCTGAGATTTTGCAAGACTCCAGGTTATCCTGCATAGAAATTTCAAACCTAAGTTGCACTTGTTATTCTTGTGATCTGAAAGGACTGTAGGCAATTGCAATCACATTCAGAAGGCATTCAGAAGTCAACATACTGTAAGATCACCAAGGCAATCCATATCCGAACCCAACCAAGCAGATTTTGTGCAGCACTTCTTGAGAAACACAACATCAAAATACAATATTCAAAGCTACAGAGTTCAGAAGAGGGTAAAAATAACTTCCATTATTTTAACAACTAAGCCTTGCCCTAACTGTTTTGGCTTCTACAGGAGATAAAACAACCCCGACAGTATGCTAAAACTAACAGACACTTTCTGTTCCACTTTCCAATCATTCCCAAATCAGGAAGAAAGCTGACTTTTTGTCCTTACTTTATTCTAAAAGCTACATTAGATAGTTAATGAAAATCAATGTTTTCTAAGCATTGAACTACTCGGCACCATTACACTAAAGAAGCTGTGTATGTGCAAATTTCAACATTCAGCAATTTCTAGCCTCTCTTATGGATTAAATCTTGCAAGATGTTTCCAAAGTTATTCTAATATGATAGCTTAGACATTTGCCTGTTTTCCAACACAGAAAGCTTCCATTATTGCTGAGACAATTTTCAATAGGAGTCTATAGCAAAAGGCAATGAGTTTACCTGTGTGTTATTTCACAAACCACCAACTCTCAAAAACAATGCTCCTCACACTGGAAATTATGAGTAGAGCTGACTGGACCCCAAACAAAATAATACCTGCCAAACTTAAAAGGTGGCAGCAGGCATGTTTTGTAACAACTGGCACCACCATGCACTATGGATAGAAGCCTTCACATTCCTTCCTAGTATTTGGTGTTGATTGCTGTTCCTACTGTTCAAAGTGTCATTCCTGCAAAATACTGGCCGTGATTTAAGGGATAGGATCATCCTTTGGGTGTTTAAGGGATGCTTTTCCATGCCACCGCTGAATGGTCTGCACAGCTTGTGAAAATACCTTTTAAACCACATGGTTTAAAACATGCTCTTTGAAAATTTAGAAACATTCTGACCACCAGAAGATTGATTATTATTACATCAATATTTTGCTGTCATCAAAAGGCCTATAGCCCTCTCCTGCACTAAAAGAAGGACCATCTGTTACCTTAGAGGATAGCAGTGCCTTGCAATGATTTAAAACGTCCCAGAAGTGTTTTAGAGTTGACCTCTAAAACACTCCTGTACAAAGATAAACATTAATTCCTTTGTTTATCCACTAGCAATAATCTGAGCTTTAAGCCTCGTACATTTTTCTGTACTGGTTTCTGGCATGGTTATTCAAAAGAAACCAAGAATTAACCTGGTAAAAATCCAGCACTGTTTTTAATGATACCAGCACCATTATTTCCAGTATTCAAGTCGTGTATCTGGAAGATATTTCCCTTCAAGATTTTTTCTGAAGTTTCTTATGTTGCATCACGAGCAAAACCACTTTTGAGCTTCATGGTTTCTCCTCCTACCACTAACAGCTGAATCAACAGATTAAGCTTTTGAAAGAGCTCCACCTAATCTTCTTTAGTGCATAAAGGGTTACTACAGCTTATTCCCCTATTAATAGTATTTTATCGTAATGGAAAAAAAACCCACAAATTTATTGTGGCTGTTGAAACAAGCGGGTGACAGTTTAGAATCATTTCCCCTCTATTTTTATCAATTCACTAAATAAGTAATGATAGGCCAGATTCTCTACTGAAAACACAGGTAGGGCCAGAAGCAGTAGAAAACAGAAGTCTCAGGAACCTCCTCCTGTTGCACATGCCATGGATCCAAGCCTTCTGAGAGCAGGCCATGGAAAGAATCATGTAAAGATTTTAGGGAAGAAGCTACAGCAGAGGGAGTAAAGGAGACCTCAGAGAAACAGTGGGTTTCTGTGAAAGCCTTTACCTAAAGGCAGAGTATAGACCAAGAAGCAACCCTGAAGTGGTAAATACTGCCTCAGTGGATGCTAGTAGCAAACACCAGCTTATAAACTTGGGTTATAGCATAGTGTCAGAGTCTTTGTACATTCATAACTTTCTAAAAGAGGTGCCTTCTACGTAGAACTGGTATACCTAATCTGACTGTAACCATCAATCTCTAGTTGTTTTTAACAGCAGACAACTTCCACAGCTCTTTCTCAGCTCTGTCTACTGCCCCACTCTCCAAACACCAAAGCCACATGGCTATTTCTATTTCCTCTGACCGAAAGGTAGCTCTGATTCATTAGAACTGAGAATTTCAGAAGCACCACATGAATTACTGCTGAGCTACCATTTTAGGCAAACTCCTTTTTATCACACAAGCACTCCGTTTCATTGTATGGTTAACTGAGAAACCTAAAGAAGTTTAGTCTAGTGGTATAATTTTTCCTCAGCTAGTGTCTTTCTTCCTAAAAACATGAGGAAATTGAAGAAGAGTTTCCTACTGAGTTTGGGAAGGGCCTATGTTAATATTTCAAATTCCAGAACTGTTTCAAATCTGGAGAGGAGGATCAAAATAAAAAAGTTTGGGGATCTCACTTTGCTACAAAAGGGAAACAGTTCTAACTGTTCTAAACTCGTAGAACCTATGTAGCCTAGTTTCTTACTGTGTTCATGCTCTTTTTCTCTGAGCTAAAAATACAGTTAAGCTCAAGGGGCAGCCTGTCTCTCACTGAAGGCATTCATTTAGGTTTCTTTTCTCCACACAGCTGCTCATTTTCATCAGGCATGTAGGAACAGATTACCTTTGAGAACTCTAATCCTTGTCAAATTTGCGTGCAATTACAGAAATGGTTCAAGGTTACTTGGAAGGGGAAGGGAGAAATGGATGGGAGATGTCTGACAAACAGAACATATCATACATATGCCTTGTCTCTCAAGGAAGCCAGACTATAAAACCAATATTGAGGCTCAAGCACAGAGTATAGTCTGAAGAGATGCACAGATCCCAGAGAAAGAATAGTATCAGCTAATCAAAGGCTGATATCGAATTTGTTCCTTAGTGCTTATGTCCATGTAATTTTTTTAGAGATTTGCTTTGTGACATCAGTTTATATGGGAAGCTATATATGTGCACCATATCATGCACAATGAAGCAATTTAGGACTTAAATATTTCTAAAATATTTGCACTAGATAAGAAATCATGACTGGGAACATATGGAAATTTTAAAATAAAAAAAAAAGGAAGACATAGAGAAGGCGTTTCAAATACTTTTTCATCATGTAAATTGAAGATACTTACCAGTTTGTAGCATATTGCAAATGCAAGTAGATAGGTTTCTTTGTTGAAAGGTATATCTTGTTTTTTCATTTCTACCAGAACTTCCAAAGCACCTATCAAATATACATTAGTGTTACTCACTTCACAAATTTAAGCCTGTACATTTAGTAACTGGAAAAAAAAAAAAATTCAGTATGTTATGAGCTCAGTAAGTCTGTTTCAAAATACAAATGTAAACTGAAATGTTATTTTTTAAAAAATTAATACATTTCAAAAAGTTTAATTTAGAGTCAGCTGGATGTAAATATTTCTTCCCAGCAAGGAGGTTTTCAATCTACGTTAGCATGTGGCCTTGCAGTTCTATTATTTTCATACAAATCTAAAACTAAATTCTAGATACTTGACAAAGCCACTCTCATTCTTTCCAACTGCCCAGAAAGCAAGCCTTTTAAACACATGATCAAAGCTTCCACCATTTTAGGCAAACTATCCAACAGCTCCGCCATAATGCACATGCTCCACTACACCACAAGACTGCATTCAGGCTCTGATCTAGTTATTTTTACAGTGGCTCAGTCTCAACTTTCAGGACAACCGCTGGACTTAGATTTGCCAAATATCAAGAGACCATTCGCTGTGTGTTCAACAAATTTCAAATAAAGTGATTTGCTTGAAAAGCTTACTCCATACTGAATTTAAGATTTTCTCATGGAAAGCCTTTTCTGTCAGGTCAGATGATTCCCCCTTACCCTTACAAAGGGCCAAACTCATTTGAAGCATTTGACTTAAATATTGCAGTAGCCACTCTGTGTGGACACACTAGTAAGACAAACCAAGAGAAGACTATGGTGTGGTTTTGTTATCAAAGGAAAAAGGATACTCTTCCCTGCTCTGACACAAACGCAGAACTGCCAAAAAAATTGTTGAAGAACTTACTGTTCCAAAAACCACGTAAAACACACTTTGAATAGAGAAAACAAAAATCTATGGGAAATTACAAACCAAAGAGAAGTTAAGCTTCAGAGAAGAGGGTTTAGGAAACAAGTGCCCCTGGATAATCACAATTCTGTGCAACTGAGAATTAGTAAGAATACCATTGGAAGTATGAAACAAATACAGCCTTTCATTTTTATTACACAATACAGTGCAGCTCATTCACATCTACACTGATTTACATGATGTTTGGCCTTCTAAAACCATAAACCAATCAGCAATATTCATTAAAAATATATATAGTTATATACACACACACTTACAGTGAGAAGCATCCTCCTCAAAATGCATTTGCCCTAGCTAACACAGTACTTACTTTCAAAATGGCCCTTTTTAAACAACATAGTCATCAAAATATGGAACGATGTACTCTCTGAGAAAAAACCACGCAAATTCTGGAGAAGAAACATACAAACAGAGCAAGCGTAAAGAAAGTTAGGACAGTGAGCATTCTTGGTGTGCACAGCATTTAGCACGTCTTCCTACTGGAATAAGCCCCATCTTCACAAGTTCAACATTTGACTCTCTGGGTTCCCTGACTGTCCCTATGTCAAGTAATCTCTAAAATACCAGTGACTCAGTATGGTCAAAAGCTCACTAAAATTAAACAGAAATTTCCCAGAGATTCCCACTATCTTTTTTTTTAATGACAGATTGTGACCTCTAAGTTAATGCAAGCGGAAGTCACTTACTAATGGCAACTCCAAAATCTCAGCAGAAATACAGCTTGCAGCTGATTAACAATACCTTTGCAGCAAAGTACCACCACCATGAAACTGAAAGAATTCTTTGCTCATCACAATATCAAATGATGAACAGATCAGCATAAGGGCTTGAGTGATGACAAGGACAGTAGCAGAAGAAAAAGCAAGTATATTTCACATTCCACTTCAATCACACTGTGTGTTGGGAATAGCCAAATAAAATGCCAGAGGTATTAAGTCTAGATTTCTGCAGCAGCGTCTGAAAAAGGGTACTGTACCTTACTATCCATCAGTTACAAAGTCCTGCAAGTACTGCAGGACTCGTCTTAGTGACATAGATCTCAATCAAAAAAAACCAAACCAAAACAAAAACCGCACATACTTTTACACATGGCTAACTTAAGAATAGTAGCCCAAGCAAGACTTCTCCCGTTTCTGGCTAGGCATATCTAATGCCTTAACGAATTAACATCATAGAGATGACTTTCCACTGGCTGCCAGAGATTTTTGAAGACACAGCATTATTGCACAGAATCTTTTTAATTTATTAGGCACCGGGCACGATTAGTATCTTGTCATAATAGCACACATAGCATTTTACAGATGTTCGAAAACAAGTCCTTAAGTTTCTTCAGCACTAAAATCGTCAAGTTCCTGAGCTGATGAATATCATACCACCTCTACAGGGTTCAGTGGGATTTTGAAGTACAGAGTAACATGATAAATCTGTTGGTGCAAATAACCCAAGGGATTTCAGAGGACGACTACATAAAAAATCAGAAGTGTTCATTTCCGAGAATGATCTAATGTGACACAGGATGCAGGAAAACATGCATCAGCTGTGTTCATTTGAGGAATTATTTTTTAATCAATACTTTTTATTCAAATAATGCAATTATACAGAAGTACAATAATAAAGTTATCAGTCAAACTAGCATTTAGTTTTCTTTTAATTACTGGTTTGCTATTTTTAAAATAAAAACCATGCAATCTGCATCCTTACATTAATGTCATAGACATCCTTGCTACTGCAACACATATACTTCAAGTCTATGAGCTCATGCAAGTCTCATGCATAGCATACTAATTACTCATACTGAACTATTAAGAATAACAATATTTTCAAAATATATAGGGGAATTACCTGATCTTTGATAAGTTCTACTGCAGGTCTTTCAAGGTCCAGCTCATAACATAGCCTCATAAAGAGGGGCCCAAATTTAAAATTATGTAAGGCTGAGATTCCATTCTGTTCATGGTACCTATTGGAAAGATTTAAAAAAGTTAATCACACAGGGCATGGAATTTGTCAAGGCAAAACAGCTTTAAATAGACAGCAAGATCTGTATGTGCAGTGAGAGAGGCACTTCTCTATCTGCACCAGCCAGTGACATTTAGATAACAGGAGATTATTTTTATGGAAAAAATATTGTTTTGATCAAACTAATAAATTAACTAGTAATATGTAATCTCTTCTATTTCCAGTAACCTGCATTAGATTAGTAATAGAATAGGTCTCCACCATGAAAATTCCCAGCTACTTTGCCTTCTATTCACAGAGCAATAGCACAGGAAGTTGCAGCAGTCTATTTTAGCAGCAGTATCTGCTAAAATACCTCAACTTTTTCTCTCCTACACTAAAAAATAAATAAAAAGATAAAAATAAAGTGTTTCACTTTTTTCTTTATAGCTCCTACACTGGAATTGCTGGGAAGGCTTTCATTCACAAAACCTCCTGACCTGCCACTGCTGGGACCAGACCAGTTTATAGCCAGGTGTGTCTTGGCTGGAAAATGCCACTGAACACACCACTACCTCTCAGCTGAGAGATGATGTTTCTATGTGGCTCACCATTCATTCTGCATACAGTAGGACACCACTTTGCTCCCGTAGCTTGACTCTCCTTTGATCTGAGAGTCTCTGAAGGGTTGGAAGATCCAAATTAAATGAAAATACAGCCTTAGTTTAAGGGATTAACTGTGCATACAGCCACTGAATTATGGCAAGCCCTCAACTGCAGACATAACCTGAGATGATCCAATAAAAGCAAAAAGATAAAGACAGCAAAGAGTGTTACCTGGATTGTTAAAAATACCTGTAAATAACTTTCCTGGCTAGTTCCACATCAGATGAAGTCTGACATAAATGCAGTAAATTTTTTAATTCATTTTTGAGAATCATTCCGTTTGTCTTTAATTTTTCTTTAATACTTTTAAAATACGGATCTGAAAATAAAACACATTATAGCAGCAGTCTATAGACAATTCCATTACCTGTGTTGCATACTTGGTACCTAAAACATGGAGATTCAATGAAGCAGAAAGCTTGTTTTTCTCACCAAGAAAAATGCATAAAGCTTCTCACAGACAAGCATGCCTAGGTGTCCCCATGAAGTCATGTCAGACTTGGAAAACCAACAAGATGCTTATGTGAACTTAATTTCATTGTGTATGTTATGGAATATAGCAGGTAATACAAAAATTTCAAAGAGGAAGGAAGTTTTGTAAGCGACATTTTCTGCCTTATGTTCTTTTTTTAAAAAGCAAGCAAACAAACAAAAACAATCCCACTCAGCATTCAAACGAGCATAAGAACTTATACTCAACACTGTTGGTACAGAAGATTTAAATTCCTTCACAATTGATGCAAACACAAAGAGTCTCATACATAATCTATGTATTTCTATACATAGCCATAAACTTAGAGCTGCTTCTCTTCCCCCCTAAAAAAGAGGCTTCTCTATCCAGCACATTTTCCTATGACAAAGCAAGCACAAAGATGAGTCCTTCAGCTGGTAATCTCAAGGCTCTGATTCAGACATACACAAGATTAAAATCACATGTACCACCTGGCAGCCCCATTCCTCTAATGGTGCTGCCCCCATCTTGGGCAGGGAAGTGAACTTTTTTGTAGCAGTTGCTGGGTCACTGCTGTTTCCAAGCTAGTAACCTATACAAGAGGTGCAAAGTGAGCACCCTAGAGAAAAATATATTCAGCTACTGGATGCATATCTGTTGCTACATGCAAATACAAGTCCTTACTCAAGACTGAGATGCAGAGCTGAATTCACCCTGAAGAATGTATATATGTAAGTATGCATAAATAATGGTTGTGATGTGTTCAAAGGTGTGCAGAAATTTAAAAAACACCTGGGATCTGAGCTGTATTTGTAAAGAACACATAATAGTTATTACAACTACTACAGGTAATTATTTAACTGCTGTAGTTAATAGTATAACTATTATAGTTAATTGTTGCAGTACAACTATAATAAATGATAGCTATTATATATTCTGTGTAACAGAATAGTTATTACTGCTTTTTCCATTTCTAAACCAAGTTTATTACTAGCCCTAATTACTTCATCTTTCAAGTATTAGACTAAACGCTAAGTACAGAAACCATGCACACATACACACAGACAAATAGGTGCTTAGCACATTGTTTTCATCAGTTCTCAGAGGCTACTATTTGTACAAAACAACAAGGTCAACTTGTGACCTGTAAAGCCAAATATTTGGCTTCTACAAACCTGTTTTAGCAAGAGTGATTGACCCATAGCAATAAATTCAATGTATCTCAAGTACAGGATGAATAATCCCCAATATGAGTACGTCATCATCACGGCAAAATATAATAACATTATGACTTGTCACTGCTCAATTTAAATTCTACTTTTACTTAATATAGAAAAACTGTCACGTTGACTTTACCTCCCTCTCTGTCCCAGAAGACTAGTTTATATAAAACTAAATTTGAATAAATCCTCTTTGCCATACAAAAAACCTACAATTAACTACATCCTTTGGAACAATTGTCAATTTGTATCACTAGAACACCTGCACATGATTAAAGAGGTGCAGGAAATGAAGTTTTGCCTAACCCTTCTTAAACATTAAGGGCAGATTTATGTTTATATTTATGTTCCTTAAAGAAAGAAATTTGTATACACTTTAAACAGCATGACAAAATCCCCATCAGAAAAAATCCACCGATCTTGCTCCTTCGTTAGTTTGGAAAACCTGAACTTGTTTTCATATTCTGAGTATGCATACATCATCTGGAATTGGGTGTACAATTGAGAACTTACATTAGGTAAAAGGAAAAAAATCTAAAAGAATAAGCTAACTAAATTTACAGAGCGGGTTAGAAGAGAATTACTGGCATAGGCCTTCTCTGGATAGTTAAGTAGCTATTAGGCTTTGTATTAACTTTCTCTGCTGATGATATATTTGAAATAAGATTTGTAGACTGAAACAGTATTTTCTATTAGACTACCTGATGAACTTGGAAAAGCAAGGACACAAACATTTCAGGTCTTATGGGAACACCTTGCATACTTGAAAGCTTCTCCACATTTCCCAGCACAGCATAACTAATACTGTTTCATTCTACAAAGCCTCAGATCTTCCAATAATTCTAGCTACAGAAAATTTGCAAGAGGAAGACATAAGTTGTTGCTTTAAATGGGGTCAATTGGTGTCATACTAATGACTTTGACTGTCCTGTTTCCTAGGACCCACACTAAAATTGAGAATGGTGATTATGAAATAAATACTAATACCTTTATTGCCATGAACTTCATTTCTAATTGCCACTTTCATCTGCTGAAATTCTTGTAATTTTATATCATCTTCTGTTAGCAGATACCGCTTCCCTACCATAAGAAAAAAAGAGGAAGGTTGAGTTTTACATCACACTGTCTGTTTTACTACTACTGAACTTTGCATTTATGAGTTACTGCTGTTAATTATCATGTGATGCCAGACCACTGGCAGCATGACACTAAAAAAAGACTGCAAAAATTGCAGTTGTTCACATCACTGACAAAAGAACCTGAGCACTATGTCACAGCTTTCCAGAGTTAATGTGTACAAGGTTGAAGAAGTATATATTTATTGGATGTACAAAAGAACTAGAGACACCATTCCTCTCCACATAGCCAAGGCACAAGAGGATTCTGCACAAGAATAAGATCTTCCTCCCCTTTCATGCTTTTATAATGATTTGTCTTGTCATCTCTTTGTTCACCACAATTCGCTAGTGGCACAGCTTCCTTTCCTCACGTGTTGTCCCCACTATTGTAGAATGCATCATTCTAGAAGCTCCAAATGCAGTACGAAGACGAAAAAGAAAAAACACAAAGCTTATTATTTGTAGTAACACTCAGGAGACCTAGTGAAGTTCTGGTGCAGTACAGACATCAGAGATAAGTCACTGAGTCTAGAATCTCAAAATTAACTTTGGGTGCTAACCGCAACTGTACTGTGTTGCAAGCTCCTTTAACAAAAGCATCATGCAAATGCTATTTGTGAAGTTTTTGCTGTCACAAAACCAGCTCTCCAGTAGATTTGTATTTGCAACCAATGATTTTGTAACAGAAAGTCACTGTAATAGTTTACGTTGTCACAATCTAATCTTTTAAGTTTTTGGCTTCTTAAAAAAATTATTCTAATCATGAAGGGACAAGAGCAAGTATTGACCTGAGTTAGGTTATTTATTCTCTGCATTTCCCTAGCAAAATGTAACAGGCCATGAAAATAAAAACACTTGTTTTCTATGCAAGCAAAGCATGCTAATGACACACTTCATAAAATCTGAAGAAAAACATCCATTAAATGGCACCTTTAGCCATTAAATTTAACGGAAACAGTTCCAGTGGGTAGATAAATACACTTTATCCAGCATGAAATTGGCCTGGATTACCCTACCATTTACTTCCCACAGACCTTCTCAGCTGGTCTAACACCAAAAGACCATCCCTGTCCTGGGCCTCTCCAGAGCTGATGCAGGAATCATGCCGGTGCCTGGGGTGGGACAGGCGCGCCACACTGCATGGATACTCAGTGGTCACAGGTGGTGTCAGCAGAGAGCTTGGGGCAGCAGAATTTTACCCTTTGTGAATTCAATTTGCTGAATTCTACCACTTCCTTAAATTCATACCTTACAGTGTTATAGAAACAAACGGGTGCAAAACCAAATAAGAGGGCCTCTGAGGAAAAAAGAGGGAGCTTGATATGATGGCTGGCACGCACAGGTGGTGCAGGCCATCCTGGAGAACTTAACCAACCAACCTGCTTTACCTCAGACATGCCGCAACCCTCTAAAAGGAAGGCCAGTGAAGAGCGGTGGGCAGACCACCATGCGGGGGGGATCCTCATGTCTCTGAGGGGTTTAACAGAGCTGTAAACTGAGCGAAACCTCCACCAGCGTTGGCGCAGCAGGCTGGGAGCCCAGATGGGGACTACACTGGGGAGCCCTCTGCCATACACCTCCTTTCCACATGCCCCTGTTTTGTTCTCTGGGTGAGGGAGCGCCTTCGAAAGGCCTCTGAAGCCCGGACACAGTGGTGGTGGCGGTGACAACCAGCAGGCGCAGCCCAGGGTCCGGATAACGTTGTTGTCCTCCCAGAATAAATACGCGTTTATGAAGCTGCATGTTTTGGGGGTTTTTTTGTGGCTCGTATCCAGCCAGCAGCAAGCACAGGATAACGTGAGTAACGCTGCTGCTAACCCTCCTCACGGGATAACTCTGCCGCACCAGCTCGGCCTGCCCACCGCAGCACAAACGGGCCCGCTTTGAAGCCCACCGGGAGCCTCTCGGCGCTCCCCCCCAGTACCCCGCGCCGAGAAGGGCATTCCCGCAGGAACTACAACTCCTGTCAGGCACAAGGCTGGCAGCGGTCGCCGGGCCTGCCGGGAGTTGTAGTACTACGGTCGGGTCCCCAGCAGGAGGGCAGCCCAGGGCCCTGGCCGGGCATCCCGCCGCCCGCCCCCACCACGCAGCCCGCGGTACCTCCAGGCGCGCAGCCCCAGCAGACCGAGGCGGGCGGCCGAACCGCCGAGCGCCGCACCGCCTCCCGCACCACCCGCTGGGAGCCGCCAGCGAGCACCGCCGCCATCTTGCGCCCTGGTCTGCCGGCGGCGGCCGGGGGTGGGGCGCTCGCAGGCCTGCCCCGCGCCGCCGCTCGCCTCCTCCTTCGGCGCCATGGCCGCCCCCATGCTCAGGCGAGGCGTGTTCTGGAGCGGGAGGGCCCTCGGCGCTGCGGCAGGTCGGTGGTCCGTTGGCAGGCGGCAGCGGGGCTCGCTACGGCGGCGGGGCGGGGGTTAGGGGGCGCGCTGAGGGACGGCGCGGCCCGGACCGGCCCGGGCCGCGCGGACAGGCCCTGGCGGGACGGGCCCTCGAGTGGCCATGGTTGCCGCTGGCTGCGGTGGCCGCCGCCGAGGGGAGCTTGAGCAGGGACGGGTGTGCTGCGTGGGGACTTTCTCTTCGCCTTTGTACATCTATATATAAAATTGGAGACAGCTCTGAGAACGGCGTATCGCTAGCATGCGGTGCGGGAGAGTATTCTTAATTTGTTTTTTATAAATATTCCATATAGCCGATTTCATAGCTTGATATCTTAGGACCTGCCTTTTTGGGTCACAGGAAGCCACACGGAGTTGTATGGGGGCCGCCAAACCCGCGGTAGTAAGTGTTCAGTGAAACCTAGTAACTCGGGTGACAGAAGCACAAGCAAGACTGATGTTTTTGAAAAGCTGCCATTCCAAAAATCCTGACCTTTGGGAGGAGCTGAACTCTGTAATGTTTACGTGAAGTGTGGTGATGATGGGTAACTTTATTGTGCCTTTTCAGCTTCCCCGAGCAGAAATTTCTCTGTGCTGCTTCCTGGTAGCTAGATGCCCATGTCTCAAAAATGTCGCCCTTTCCTCTGGCACGGGAGCCGCTCAGCAGTGAACCATCATGAAGAACTCAAACCTGACCTCCAGCTTACCTGAGCAAAACTCTGTCATACAGACAGTTGCTCGTGCTATAGAAGACAGGTCTTTAAACCCTCGTGCTTACTAGTGGCATCCTTAGCTGTGAATGAGCATACAGAAGATTATCCTAAAAAAAACCCCAAACCACCCAGATCTTTTGTGTGCCTCTTTTATCAACATAGCGAAAAATAAAAGAAACCCCACCAACCAAACAAAAAGACCTCTTTTTCTTATTTTCTAACTGTTTGGTAAAGCATTGTATGTATTCTCATATTCTGACTGTGGAATTCTGTGTACCAGGTCTTTGACAAAAATTTGCAAAGATGTTCAGAGCTGCACGTGTGTGTATAATTGCATATCAGAAGGATGGTAAGGAGACAAATTGTTTCACACCCAAGAATAAGAAACTTATAGTGGTAGCAGATAGATTTTCAGATGAAGGCTTTAAGGTAGTTGCTAAGAATTCTGTGTAGCATAGTAATGTCTATTTTTAAAATATTTCATGTTTCTTAACATTAATTTCTGCAACATTCTGCATGTGTTTCTATTATCTTCCTTCAACAAACTTTACCCAGGTGTTCCTCATGCATCTTCAAGGCTGCGTCATCTGTGAGTGATGCACAAACATGGTTTGTTCTTCGAACTGAAGCATTTTCCATTGTGTTTCAAAAGCTAGAACAGTGTCTTGAGAAGATTTCAAAGGTGGTACAAAGAGTATTTGGAAAAAACTTTCAAAAACGTTTGAGTGAACTCTGCAGTTCACAGGAGATGCAAAAAAAGGAGATGATCAAAAATGGAGTATTTACAGATCAGCATCTGCCTTTCATTTCCAGCAAGGCAAATCTTTACAGATGGAAAAAAAAACATCCAACAGCAACAGAAAAGCCTTGTTGTGCATATTCATCTTTTTTGCTTATGCTTTTATGCCTACAGTTAGCTAATTGCTAGCATTTGATGAAAAAGGTCTGTGTGCACAAAGAAGCTATCCTATATTGTTGTTTGGATTTTTTTCTACCTTTAAAAATTTATCATTTTCTTAAATACAGAGTTCAGGTTTGGGAAGATTTGTTTCATGCTGAAAAAAGAAAGCCTTTCTGTTTTAAAAATGACGAGGTAATGGCTCATCCACATACAAGGAATCTGAACTGTTACAGTAGCTGCTGCTGACAGCTGTGTCATAAAGACAGTTTAATGCATCCAACTCAGTAAACGTGACAGAAAAAGGTAATACCTAATAAAGTGTTAGTTTGTTTAGAGATGTCTAAAGCAACCTGGCTTACATAGTGATTTCTTTCTTCCTTAGGTAGAAGATCTCTTCTTTCTGTGGCTTATGTGGACAGCTCAAAATGGGAAAAGAGACAAAAAGAGGAGCATAGCCTGGGTGAGAAAAGTTTGTTTCTTTTTCTCCGCTTCGACTAATTAATTGCAGCCTGTACTCATTTTAGACTAGCTCATCATCTATAAATACTTCAAAATAAAAAAATGTGTGGAACAAAATTCTTCTGAGGTTCCATGTCAAAATCTGCTCAGCTTGTTAAAAATCTGTCATATATATTCAAAGCTATAATGCAGAAACAAGTTAGAATTTGGCCATTTGATTAACGTTTGGTTTCTACAAGCTGATTTTTTTCTTTCACAAAATTCAAAGCTTTTATGAATGTCATAGTTTTGTGTTTGACAGTTAAGACTGTCTCCAAGTGTCTTCTACATTGACATTGTTTTAATTGTAATGCAGTGTGAAAGAAGACCTATTCTATAAGTATTGCAGGGCATTCCTGTTTAAAAACTTTTTTTTGAAAGAATGTTTTCCTCAGATTTTTGCAGGAGGGAAAGTTACATTTTTTGTTGAAATTTTAGGTTTTTCTTTTGGGGAAAAATGAAACTAAACATTTTATTTCCGAGAAGTTGTATATGAAACTGTATCTGCATGTGGTACTGAGATCTTTCATGCAAATTTCATAGCTAAATTTTTCAGCTAGTTTACATTTGAAATGATATTCCACCATCTTTTTGGTGACTATGTTAAATAGAAAGCATCATGCAAAACATTTTTCCATGCTAAAGGTACATATGCATTATTTTGTACCATGGATGTTTTGGAGACCCCTTAATGCATAATCTTTGTCTGCCATTTTTCATTCCTGGGCCCCTGAACTGTGTTTGTTAATTGTAACACAGATTCTGAGGCTGAAAGAAGAATCAGCAGGTGAAATTCAAGGGCTTTTGTCAGGCAGGAAGACAGACCAAATGATCAGAGTAATGTTTTTTATACACTAATTTGTTTCTGTTATTTGCCTATAAACGGCTAGGTTGATATTGTCAACACGTTTTACTGCACGTGGGCCAGAAACAGCTGGTGGGTGCTCATGACTAGCTTGGATTCTGCAGAGATTGTTAATACCTTGCAGCCCTTTACTGTCAATAGGACTGCTCATGCAGTGTTTTTTGGGCTAGAGCCACAGACTAGTGCCCTGGGATGCATTTGAACCAGTCACCTCCAGATGAAAAAGGGTTCTTATTTTGACAAACATCATAGGCAATAGAAATGCACTGTAGAAGAAAACATTGTTGTGCAAGTGCTGGTACAGTCCATGTTTGGCTTTCCCCAGGCCTGGCAAGACCTTTTGTGACTGTTTGGCAAGCACAGTTCTGGCTGCTGCTCTGCCGATGGTCTTGATCCAAAGCAGATGTCTGTTCCGTGCTTTTCAAAGAACTGCTTTGCATTTTCATTTTGTGTTCACAGAAAAGAGAAAACAAGTTAACACGGTGTCAGCTCTATTAGCATTTTCAAAGAGGAGACAGCCCTGCAGACGTCTCCTCTGTAGCTGTCAGTTGTATGGTTGCACGTATAATCTTATGTGTCGTAACTGGTGATTGTAGCTAGAGTGAATTCCTTGTGTTGAGGAGCTCTTTTATTTGTGTATTGCAAGCACTGTTTCAGAACTGTTATTCTGCAAAACTATGTCGTGAGAATACATTTAAAGGAAAAAGAAGAATTTTTGGTTTAAAGTCAGTTCTGTTTCTCTGCTGCAGCAGCGATGTGGTGCCGTCCCAGACTCAAAACTCATTTACTATGTCTGTATAAGATATGCTTTATTTTCTTCTCCATAGTCTCAGTTTAGCATTCCAAGCATGAATGAGTTTAGGAAACTTCAGTACTGAAAAAAGCGTGGGAAAGAACAAGACTGTGTTTTGTGTACGGAAGTACATTTGTTCAAAAAGGTAGGAATTGAAGATGTGTTAATTTGGAATTTACAAACTGCTTGCTGGTAGGAAGATACCTGTCTAGAAGTAATTTGGACTCCACTTATTAAAAATGAGATATCAAGGAAATGGGAGGCATGGATGGTCTTACATTCTCCAATGTTTCAGCTGGTAAAATTAAGTGACAGTAAGCATCTTGATGAGAAGAATAGCAACTACCAGAATCCCAGGGGATGGCAGAATCCAAGTTAGATAGGAAATGTCTTTTTCTGTTAGAAAGACTCATGGTACCTAAAATGGCTCATCCGCAACGCTAGGTGGCAGTGCTGCCTTTACAGACTTGAATAATTTCCATTCAAAGCTTTCTTCAGTACAAAGCTGTAGTTCTTTGCAGAAGCTGCTAGGGATGTGGAAATACTGAGAAATGTGAAACATATGCATTTGTAAGCCAAAGTACTTGCCTCAGCCTTCCTTTATATTTTAATTGGGTCTTAAAATAAATCAAGGCTTTCTTTATACAGAAAACGAAATGTTAGTGTGTGAGTTAAGATATTAGCTCTGCCCATCATTCCCAGGACAGATAAACTTTTCATCACAGTTGTAGCTGCTTTCCCGTTGCTGCCCCCTCACTGGATTTCAACCCTGTCCTGGATGGACCACTTCTAAGAATAAGAGAGTAGTGACCTTACATGGTGGCCAAATGTGCCACTTGTTGATGTGGCTACATGCTGTGGATAGGTACACACTGCGAATCAAACTGAGACTCTGTTGATTTCCTAGGTCACCAAACTGGTATTAGATGTCATAACCACTGACTTGGAAGGTGAGGGTCAGTATTTTCCCAGTCATTGTCCTGAATCACCCTGTTGCAGGCAGCAAGACGTTGAGTTTCTATGAACAAATGAAAATAAAAGTGGACACGAAGTTTCAGATACCAATATTCTAGAGACAGCTGTGAAGTCATGTCCAGAAGTTAAATGACCTCAGCTCAGACTTACAGTTTGTTTTGTTAGTTTGTTTAAATCCATGAGATTCTGCAATATGCAGAAATATGTTTTTAGAGAAATTAAAGTTTTGTAAAAGTTCATCTTGTAGTAATGTATTGTTAGGCAGCATGTATGAGAGATTATATATACTAGTGTCATGGTTTAACCTCAGCCGGCAGCTGAGCACCACACAGCCACTCGCTCACTCCCCTCCGTGCCCTGGTGGGGTGGGGGAGAGAATCAGAAGAGTAAAAGTGAGAAAACTTGTGGGTTGCAATAAGAACAGTTTAATAATTGAAATAAAATAAAGTAAAATAGTAATAGTAGTAGTAACAATAATAATAGTAAAAGAGTATATAAAGCAAGTGATGCACGATGCAATTGCTCACCACCCACCCACCGATGCCCAGCCAGTCCCCAAGCAGCAGCCCCCCCAGCCAACTCCCCCCGGTTTATATATATCGAGCATGACGTCACATGGTATGGAATATCCCTTTGGCCAGTTTGGGTCAGCTGTCCTGGCTGTGCCCCCTCCCAGCTTCTTGTGCACCCCCAGCCTTCTCAGTCGGTAGAGCATGGGAAGCTGAAAAGGCCTTGACTAGTGTAAGCGCTACTCAGCAACAACTAAAACATCAGTGGGTGATCAACTTTATTCTCATCCTAAACCTAAAACACAGCACTATACCAGCTACTAGGAAAAAAATTAACTATATCCCAGCTGAATCCAGGACAACTAGTGTCCTCTTTGGTAATGACTATCAGATAAAAGCACTTGCAACATATTTCTGTTAGAATGTACAAAGAATTTTGCTTTGGCCATGAAAACATTTATTTAGTTTATACACCAATGTTTAGCACTCAAGTTTTACTACCAACAGTGCTAGGAGACTTGGGCATTCACATTCTTGCATTCTAGTACTTCTATCAGGTTGTTTTTAACTAAGAAGAAGCTTTAATCTTGATTATTGAATAGCAACTTATGGAGCAAACTTGGTTTACAAAAGGTAGCTGAATTATTTCAAATCATGAATGTGAGAAAAAAAGTCTGGGTTTAGGTGCTTTTCAGAGAAAACAAACCAGGAAAGAATTACTGCAGATTATGCATATCTAGAAACTACAGAAGAAACGGCAGTTTGTCTGGAAACAAAGCTAAATTTCCCATTAACTTGATTTGTCTCTATTCTTGAAAGTTTAATCAGCTTTCATTTTATTGTGACTCTTATACTGGAGCTGATAGGTAAGTGCTTCATGTTGCTTTCCATGCTAAAGTTCTGATGGAGAGTTCCAGCTTTGTAGACAGCATAACAGGTCAATCATTAAAATTCTGTGTCTGAACTCTCCCAGAGGAAGATTGTGTATAAATGGCTAACAGTCTTGGGATCTTGCACTCATAGCATTGTATTCATTTGGTTTATAGTCTACTTAAGCACTCAGAGTTCCCTGAAATGGGCTCTTCATCTTCATGAGCACCTAGGCAAAAGAAGTGCCAAGCTTAGGGGTTGAGTATGGCCCAAAATGGTCTTAGGTATCAACTTCCAGTTTTCAGAGGGTGATGCGTAAGAAAAATAGTTCTGGAATAGATAAATGAACTCCCAACCTGTGCAGTTGTCTTTCTCAGCTCCACGTTGCTATGTCATCAAACATACCAGATTTCAGAGTGAATACTTTTTTCCAGCTACATCAAAATGCAGATGAAGAATGTTGGATGACAGTTGGCTTAGTATGTTTAGGCAAGGATCTAGCCAGTTCTTAGTTCCTGACAAGTTGACTTGGCCACAGCATCCATTCTCTCCAACTTCTAGCACTACTGGGAATGCCCCCAAAGTCTTTACCTACGTGCTCCATCATGACCTTTGTGAGTGCTGGAGAGACAGGTAATACAGAGTCAAATACAGACACTTCTTGTAAGGATATTCCCACGGAAATTTATTTACCGTTAAAAAAGTTGATCCGCAGTTTTAGTGGTTATCTGGTACAGTATGGCCTTGGTGGCCCCCATCAGCTCAGCATCCTGTGTTGTATTTCGTAGGAGCTGGTACTTGCCTCAGTAACTTTGCCCCAGATTTCCGTTTGCTTTCATGGTCATGAAATGCTTGCCTTCCCTCAGCCAGAGATAAATGCTCTCTTTGTGGTTTGAAGAGCACCCTAAAGTGCCTCAGGAAGGAAGGAGTTACGTAAACACGAAATACTGCTCTGTGGCAGACAGCAATGTCCAGACTAAGAGTCAACCATTTTATTCCAAATGAAGGCTCTGTCGTTTTACTGCAGCAAAATTCTTTGTACATGCGTTACAATTTGGGAGAGTACCTGTAAGGTCAGAGTACCATTGAATGCCATTTGTACTGTTAGAACTGTATACCCCTCAGTATTCAGTGGCGGTACAGGTGTGTTTTTAAAATGATGAATAGTGATACCACTTGTTTTGTGGACAGAACATATGTGGACTGCATCCTTCAGAGACACAGCATGTTACTGGTGCAGTGCTGCTTCCTGTCACTGACAACCTTGCCAGAGTAGAAGGCTTAGTCAATTCTGATGTCGTGCTGCAAGTTGTGTTCACCTCACATTTCACTGACAGGTGTGGAGGTTGGATGACCTTTTTGGAAAACGAATTATAAAACGAGCCAACCCATCAGCTCTTGAAGGATGGCCAATGGGACTAATCAAGAGGTGTCAAAGGAGAGGCTGGTTTAGTAACAGTTGTAGTCTTGGGGTGCAAAGGATGAAGCAAGGTGCTAATGATGCAGAAAGAATATGTTGAATTCCTGGTCCTGGAAGATGCTAGAGAATGGAAAGAAGGAGTATGATTGAAGTCTCTAAATTTTATAGATTGGATATCAGCAGTTCATGTCTCGGCTAAGAATCAAACAGCTGACACTAAGCATACAATAAACAGCTTAGTCTTCCTGAGTCATTATTTTCCAGGAACAGTACAAAACTAAAACTCCAAATTAAATTAATTTAACTTCCAATTAAATTCATTAAATGTAATGATTGGCTCCTGTTCAACAGTCAGAAGCTTGAAGTTCCTGTATGGTCAAATTAATATTGTTATACGACTGCTGGAGCAGAATGCTATAAAGTTAATAATGTACTGGCACAGTGCCCAGTTTGACTGACAGGCTTTCTTTGGATTGCTGTTTGTGACTGTAGGGTTTATCAGTATGATACTGCTTGTTTCTGTGTCTCATTGTTTTACCGTAAAATAAAGTACAAACCCATGCCAAAAGCACTGTCCAGCATATGCTAAGCTTGAAAGCAAGTGTGAATTTTAAGGACATCTGCTCAGTTTTTTTAGATGAGTTATATTAGTTACACTGATTTAATCCAAAACATTATAGGGTAGTTTGCTTTTCCCCCCCACTTCTTTCTAATAAGTTAAAATCATCATGTTGAGAACCTTTCCATGTATTATTTTCTGTTAAAGTGTTTAACAATAATTGAAAGTATTGTTTTCATACAACTTCAAAATGAGATGTTAACAAGAGACCAGAATTTTATTTCATGGACAGAGGTTCTATGCTAGGTTATATGATTGCTCTGCAGATCTTCCTGTAATGCCAGTTGATTAAACATACTCTTTTTCTGTTTTCTCCAGCTGACTTAGCCCACTTAATGGACAGAACCTATGAAAGAAAGCTGCCTGTCAGCTCTTTGACAATAGCCCGGGTAAGGAAATAAATCCCAATCATAAAGTGATGGAAATGACAGTGGAATGCTTATGAAATCAAGTGAGCTGAGAGGGGATAAATGATACCACCTCTGCTGAGAGTTTTGGGATTGTAAATATCTTGTTATACTGTTAAATTGCTGTGTAAAGCTGTTTTAGTGTTACTTTGTACTCATTAGTTATACTTGGACTGTAGGGTCTTCAAAACAGAAACAGTTTTTTTCCTCAGTAAAATTGGGCCTCACTGTTACTGGACTATGTATTTCCCTAATGTATGTTCCCAGCCTTCCTGTGGTTTCTGTCTTAGTGAGAGGTTTAACACCCCCTCAGGCACGTTATAAGAACCCAGGCTGCTTAGGAAATGTAATGAATTAGCACACTGCCTGTCTGCGTGCATCTTCCTCCACTTCCAGGCTCCTTTCAGAGTAAGGCAGAGTTGGATACATATTGCCTCTATAGTTTTCTTTCCTTGCCTCAGCAGGCTGAGGCAGGACAAATGCTGGCGTGGGATGAGTGAAGCCATTATTTTTACTGGAATTAGTAACCAGTTCTATCCTCTGGATGGGTTAATCTGGGGAGGGGGAGTGAAGGCAGAGATGTGAGATGTGCTTTTAAGTTCCCTGTGTAAGTGAGTGTTTGTACTGAAGAAGGAGAATAAATGTGTCACTTGTTTTTAAAAAAAGAAACAACAACCTAATTTCAATCTTCAAAGTTATCCAAAAAAGCTGAGTCACCATGCTGGTACCTCAGTAACACCACTAATTAGGATCATTGGCACCACTAACTGAGGAGTCACAGAACGTTTTGTACAGTTACAAGATCAAGCATTTATACAGATCAAGCATTCTTGATCATTGCTTCTGAGACAGTGTCCATTGGGGAAATGGGTGTTCCTCTCCCTTTGATTACTTAATCAGCTTTATTCCTTTCCTTCATATTCCTGCTTTGGGCTGACCTCTTCCCTGGAGAAGTGGCATTTCCAGATTGTCAAACAGCCTCACTTTCTAATACCTGGAGCTCACATCCGATTCTTGTTTTCTAAAATGTAAATAAAGCGCACAGGCATGCACACTCAAAAGATGAGACCTACATGTATACAGTATGCAAGGAGAGTTAAGAAACTGGAGCAAGTACCAGTCAGCTGAAACTATTAGTTTTAGCTCATGCTTAGGATAAAGAGAAGTAGTGACCTCGAGAACATGTTGTTTATATATTCTGAGCTAAAGGTATTATTTTGGGAAGACTCTGGAGTGTTCCAGCATCTTTATGCTTATGTTAGTAAAACCTACAGGCAAACAGGATTCACTGTTACTGTAAGACAAAGTCTGTTTTAAAACTTGGCTTTTGTTTAAATAGTTGATAGCACTGGGAATTTTGGAAGATTGCCTGGAGTAGACAAGGTTTTAAATGAGAGGAAAATTGTGCTTTACAGCACGGGGGGTGATTTTTTTCTTACTGTTACTTATATGTGTGGTGAAATACAAAATGCTGTTGCCTCTGTCCTTCAGAATTTATAGTATGAATAGGCACAACAGGCAAACGTTAGGGAAAAGAGTACTTTTTAGAAAGAGAAGTAAGGCATGTCGAGATTCTCTCAAAGTTGGGGGGGGAAAGTAAGGAACTGAATGTATTCTCAAATTAAAGGATGTGATTAAAGAGCAAAAAATTAAGAGAGGAGCAGCAAAAATATGGGGTACTGAGCTATATGGACATAATTCTCAGATCATAGAATCATAGAATAGTTTGGGTTGGAAGGGACCTCTAAAGGTCACCTAGTCCAACCCCCCTGCCATGGGCAGGGACATCTTCAACTAGATCAGGTTGCTCAGAGCCCCGTCCAACCTGACCTTGAATGTTTCCAGGGATGGGGCATCCACCACCTCTCCGGGCAACCTGTGCCAGTGTTTCACCACCCGCAGCGTAAAAAATTTCTTCCTTCCATCTAGTCTAAATCTACCCCCCTTTAGTTTAAAGCCATTCCCCCTTGTCCTGTTGCAACAGGCCCTGCTAAAAAGTTTGCCACCATCTTTTTTATAAGCCCCCTTTAAGTACTGATAGGCTGCAATAAGGTCTCCCTGAAGCCTTCTCTCCTCTAGGCTGAACAACCCCAACTCTCTCAGCCTTTCTTCAGAGGAGAGGTGTTCCATCCCCTGATCATTTTTGTGACCCTCCTCTGGACCCGCTCCAACGGGTCCGTGTCTTTCTTATGCTGAGGGCTCCAGAGCTGGATGCAGTACTGCAGGTGGGGTCTCCCCAGAGCAGAGGAGAGAGGCAGAATCCCCTCCCTCGCCCTGCTGGCCACGCTTCTTTTGATGCAGTCCAGGATATGGCTGGCCTTCTGGGCTGCGAGTGCACATTGCTGGCTCATGTCCAGCTTTTCATCCACCGGTACCCCCAAGTCCTTCTTGGCAGGGCTGCTCTCAATCCCTTCATCCCCCAGCCTGTGTTGTTACCGGGGGTTGCCCCAACCCAGGTGCAGGACCTTGCACTTGGCCTTGTTGAACCTCGTGAGGTTCACACGGGCCCCCTTCTTGAGCTTGTCCAGGTCCCTCTGGATGGCATCCCATCCCTCTGGAGTGTTGACCGCACCACTCAGCTTGGTGTCATCTGCAAACTTGCTGCGGGTGCACTCAATCTCACTGTCTATGTCATTGATGAAGATATTAAACAATACCGGTCCCACTACAGACCCCTTTGGGATGCCACTCATCACCAGTCTCCATCTGGACATTGAGCTGTTGACCACTACCCTCTGGATGCGACCATCTAACCAATTCCTCACCCAGATGGTCTCCATGTTTTCAAGGTGCATAATGTTTCTGAGAGGTGAGGAGGGGAGTTGTCTCTGTTTAAAAAGACTTGACTTTTAGCAGTCTAGAAGAAACTTGAGTAGGAGCAAGCAAAGACTTGAAGACCTCCAGTACTGTCAGACAATTAAATATGCCAAACAAATGTATTTTGTTTATTGAAGTGGCATTATATTCTGATATGCTTTGTGAGTGCTCAGTCTGAAGCTTTTATTTCTTATTTTTAATCAGTTTGTTGACAACGTTTCTTCACGAGAGGAAGTGGATCAAGCCGAATATTACCTTTACAAGTAAGCATCTTTTCCCCCCAACATGAACTTTGAGACATACAAGTAAATACCATGAAGTCTTGCCCTTCTAAGACTCTGACACTTTCCAGCTTACTGGCTTTGATTTCTCTTTTGCAAAATATGTGCATCTATTTGTCTTATATCTCACAGCTAAGGGCCTTCTTGGTAACTTCTCCTTTGTTATGGCTACCCTCCTTCTGGACTTCTGGCATTGACTCCTGTCAAACATGTTAGTCTGAGCCACTGAACAGCTAATATAACCTCCAGCTATGATTTACATTAGAGATGCTGAAATTATAAGGAATTATGTTTGTTTACAGTTTTTCCTTCTGATACTTTTTTGTTCTCTGAGTCATAATTTAACTAAATTGGCTATATGCATATTTGCATGTGTAAGTGTAGGACTCAAGGACGCTTGTTTCCTTAGAATGAACAGAAATGAGAATGGGCATGCTGTGGTAATGATCAAGTCAGCAAGGCTAAATGAAGTATAGTTTTGGGTTTTATTCCCTTAGTACTTTACATTCCCCAGATAAGCTGTGTAGTTCACCTTATGCATTGGTTGTTAGGGTTTTCTGCAACTATTTTTGTGTTGAGTGAAGTGTATTTGGTATCTTTTCTACTAGTGTCAGGTTGAATGCTTGCTTCCTTCAGGTCAATACACCTCAATATTGACTTTAAGAGGGCAGTAATTCTTGCTGATCACTAAAAGAAATTAGTTTTTTTATGGATGGTTGCACACACATTTTGTTACTTCCTACACAGAGGAAGTAACTCATCCTGTTAAAGTGCATGAGAGAGCATATTTACAAATAATGTCAGGTTGTTATTTGTAAATAATAATGATTGTTATTTTAATGAAGAAGTTTACTGGATGGCTATTTTAAGTAAATGCATAGTTGTAAGTGCATGACTGCATTAGACTTAAGATCTCTGTGATTCTCTGGTACTACTGGGGCAGTATCTGAACCTCAGAGCTTGAAGATGGAAACAAGAGAAACCCAGTTTAGTAATACTAGCAATATCCTGTAATGAAAAAATAAAAGGATTGAGAAGAAGAATCTCTCACAGAGAAGAGGTTAGTAGAGCTTTTATTCTTTCTCATCAAGATTTCATTAGTCCTGTCAGAATCTGTGGTCAAAAATCAGTTTTCCATCCTGCAACAGGTCAGATGAAAGCGGGAGAAAGTAAAGCCAGTTTAAGGCAAGCCCTTGTTTTTGTTTTACAGATGTGCTATCAGTACCTTTCGCTAACTTTCTTGAAGATTGTAATATACATTGTGCCACACAGACTTAAGTTCTGTCTGATGGAGTCAGGCCCTGTAGGGTAAGGAATGCCAAGAGATCTTTGAATGCCCTGACACCAAGAGGAAAGTGTGGTAGTTTAATTGCTGACTCTCAAAATGGTACAGATAAAATCCAGATAGAGTGAGATGTTCATATGTAATGTATCTTACAGGTTCTTTCTTCTTGAAAACAAGAAGTTCAGAGAGAGTGACAAAAAATTAAAAGCATAGAAAACGTACCGTAGTAAGAGGGAGAGAATAGAATGGGAATCTTTAACATGTAAATATCCTCCCCACTCTTCATCTGTGCCTGGTTAGTACATCAGTTTAAAATACAGGGGTTTTATCCTTAAAAACACATTCTAAAGGAGAGATTTGCAGTTCAAAAATAATTACAGTTATTTACTGTTTCTCTAGGAAATAATTCTCCTGCAGCTGATGAGAGTATAGTTATTTGCACATCAAATATGATCATTTGTAATTGATACAGATTTTAGTAGTCTGTATGGAGAGAATAGAGAGGTACTGATGTGTCAAATGGCTTGTGAGACATGCTTTGGTTGGAATTTTTCTTGTGTGTGTCCCTGTAATGCTGCTTTGTTTTGGTGTTGCAAAACGTCTTGGTGATGTTAGCATCAGTTTTCCAGGAGACTTCATTCCAGCATGATCCATGAAACTATCCTTAAAATGCATTTATATGCAGGTAGTGAAACAGCGTAGAGAGGTCTGTGATTCATGTGAAAATGTAAAAATCCCAATTATAACATCAGCTTCCCTTTCAAATGAAAATAAGTGTGCTAGCTTCAGGAAACAGGAGATGTGGGTGGTATCCGCAAGGCCCCTTTTATTGTTCTTTACATTTTGCACATAGGCTGGAGTTCAAATGGACATGTTTATAAAGATATCTCTTTGCAGCTGGGAGGATGTTTGACACAGAAAAAGTCCTTGCAAAAGTGGCCACACCATGAGACATAAAGGAGGTGGTAGGGAGAGTTAAGAAACAGAGGAGCTTTGACAAGAAATCTCTTTTTCTGGCTTCATGAGAAACAGTTCAAAGCACAATTTTTGTACTTACGTAAGGCGAGTAAGCGTCTAAAAAAGAGAAAGGCAACATCAGCAAAAAGCTTTTTTATGTCTTCTAAGGTATACAAATCCATTGTGAGCAAATGTGTATGTGGCCTGGTAAGTTGGCTGTATGTGCATTTGCCTGAATGTAAATAAGCAGAATGCTCTCAAGAGTCTTGTGTTTTTCCCCTTAACTGCTTGTAGAGTATAAGGGGGAGATTTTGATGTCTCTCCTCAATGTTGGGTGCCTCTGGCAACCTGCAGTGAAGGATAGTCAGTTCCAAGGCCCCTACAAGGTTGGAAGATGTTCCTGGTACAAAAGGGCAAGCTGTGCCTGTGAGAAGAACCAGAGGGAAGTAAATGGCATTTCCATGCTTGCTGTGTAGGGTTTTCCTGAAGATGGGAGTTCCAGAACTTGTAATTGTAAGCTTTGTAGACTGGAGACTTTCCTTGTAGTGTGTCAGGCAGAACATAGTTTCAAAAAGTAGTATTCTGGAGCATTACCATAATGCATTTAGGGTCCTGAAATACAATATGTGTATTATATTTAGACCTGTTTCAACTTTCCATCCTTTTAAAGCAGTGGATCTCCAGCCATACTGTCTCCACAGAAGATCTTGAGCTCTCAAGAATAGCTGTGTGGAAACTGCTACGCTACATTGTGGAACATGTCAGTAAGATGGTAAAGGCCACTGTGAGGCATGACGTCATCTGCTTTCAGTGCTCCTCTTTTTGTTCTCTTCTGAATACGGCCCCCCCCCATTAACTGTCAGACTTAAAAAAATCCTTTCATCTCCTAGGATCCCAGCAGAAATTCTAATCAGAATGCAGAGCACTTTCAGCCAGATCAAAGACCTGCAGTTCGCCTTACTTTGTCCTGTCTCACTGAGATGTCACTATTTCTCACGTCAGGGTGTTTTTCATATGATAGAAACATTAGCATAATGGAGAGAGGTTTTGTGGTGAGGTAACTGTGCTGATTCTGTGTGTAGGTTTTATGCCAACAAAGATTTTCAATGTGTTTGAAAGCAATTGTGGAAGTTTTATGTTGAGATCCTCAAGAGGATTTTTAATTGCATTAAACCTGTGACCCACTGCGTAGAAAAAAGTATATACACTGTCTATAAAATATATATGTTGCTGTGTGCATGTGCTTTGCAAATTCTTGCACAATCTACCTAGATTTTTTCATTGCCTCTCCCTGATTGATAATTGTTTTTTTTGGAAATGGAGTTATTTCTGCAGATTTCAGAATTTATTACCTGTGGTCAGTACTTGATTATAATCACAAAATGGGACAATAGCAAGCTATTAGAATAGATATGCTGTTACATCTTTCATGGTAGCAAGTTACAGTTTTGAGGCCTGATTTCAGCCATTAAATCATTTTGGGACTATAGTGGTCTCCATATATTTGAAATTATGCTTATTCCTTATAATGCCAGTGTATCAGTAGTTAGTGCAACATCACATGCAAAATAAGCTTCACCTGCACTGTCTATATCTGCATGTCTGTTCTGTGGGTGCAGAAGTTACATTTTTTTTGATACTTTCATGACAATCAAGCAGTTTAGCATCTGAAAATGTTCAGTTGCTCTAAAGTATTGCTTGTAATAAATGATCACAATGGACCAAAAAAAAAAAAATTTACTCCTGAAACATACTTTACATGGCATTCATTCCCAATAATATGATCTTTTGTTTCTGTATACAAATCTACAGGATGTAATAAATACCATTAACCTGTTCCAGCACAAACAGAAAAAGGAGAAGACACGTAGACACAATCCTACAACATATTTAATTTTTCCTTTGAGATGTTTTCATTGTCCTAAGGCTGTAGCTGACATAGACTTCATCAGTTCATCAGGTCTTGGCTTTTGCTCCCTCCAGAAAAATAAGTGGGTAAAAAAGATATATAAAAATAAATTAGTCAGAAATATCTGCCTATTATTCAAGTTATGCAGCAGTTATGTTTTGAAATGATATTGAGAAGTGGTGGAAGCATCTGAGAGAAAAATACACTTCGTAGCCAGAACGGTATGTTTTACCAGTTTGGATACCTTCCTCAGCTGAGCAATCCAAAATAACTTCATTTGCAAAAGATCTGGGCTGCTCTTTGGCAGGTTGGGAGATACAAGGAAGGGAATCATAGAATCATAGAATAGTTTGGGTTGGAAGGGACCTCTAAAGGTCATCTAGTCCAACCCCCCTGCCATGGGCAGGGACATCTTCAACTAGATCAGGTTGCTCAGAGCCCCGTCCAACCTGACCTTGAATGTTTCCAGGGATGGGGCATCCACCACCTCTCCGGGCAACCTGTGCCAGTGTTTCACCACCCGCAGCGTAAAAAATTTCTTCCTTCTATCTAGTCTAAATCTACCCCGCTTTAGTTTAAAGCCATTCCCCCTTGTTCTGTCGCAACAGGCCCTGCTAAAAAGTTTGCCGCCATCTTTTTTATAAGCCCCCTTTAAGTACTGATAGGCTGCAAGAAGGTCTACCCAAAGCCTTCTCTTCTCTAGGCTGAACAACCCCAACTCTCTCAGCCTTTCTTCAGAGGAGAGGTGTTCGATCCCCCTGATCATTTTCGTGGCCCTCTTCTGGACCCGCTCCAACAGGTCACTCTGGCGTGTCGACCGCACCACTCAGCTTGGTATCATCTGCTGAGGGTGCACCTGATCGCACTGTCTATGTCATTGATGAAGATATTAAACAGTACTGGTCCCAATACGGACCCCTTTGGGATGCCACTCGTCACCAGTCTCCATCTGGACATTGAGCCGTTGACCACTACCCTCTGGATGCGACCATCTAACCAATTCCTCACCCACCGGACAGTCCACCCATCAAATCCATACCTCTCCAGTTTAGAGAGAAGGATGTGTCAAAGGCCTGACAGAGGTCCAGATAGATGACATCTGTAGCCCTTCCTGTGTCTGCTGATGTAGTCACTCCATCATAGAAGGCCACTAGGTTAGTCAGGCAGGACTTGCCCTTGATGAAGCCATGCTGGCTGTCCCGAATCACCTCCCTGTCCTTCCATGTGCCTTAGCATAGCTTCCAGGAGGATCTGTTCCATGACCTCCCCAGGCACAGAGGTGAGACTGGCTGGCCTGTAGTTCCCCGGGTCTTCCTTTTCCCCCTTTTCCAGTCAGTGGGAACTTCATAGGGCTGCCATGACTTCGAGCACTTGCCAGTGAAGACCGAGGCAAAAAAGTCATTGAGTACCTCCACCTTCTCCATGTCCCAGGTAACCAGGTCTCCCATTTTGTTCCGGAGAGGGCCCACATTTTCCCTCGTCTTCCTTTTATCCCCGACGTACCTATAGAATCTTTTCTTGTTGCCCTTGATGTCCCTGGCCAGATTTAATTCTATCAGGGCTTTAGCTTTCCTAACCTGATCCCTGGCTGCTTGGACAACTTCTCTGTATTCCTCCCAGGCTACCTGTCCTTGCTTCTGCCCTCTGTAGGCTTCCTTCTTGTGTGTGAGTTTGTCCAGGAGCTCCTTGTTCATCCATGCAGGCCTCCTGGCGTTTTTGCCTGACTTCCTCTTTGTTGGGATGCATCGCTCCTGAGCTTGAAGGAGGTGATCCTTGAATATTACCCAGCTTTCTTGGGCCCCTCTTCCCTCCAGGGCTTTGTCCCATGGCACTCTACCGAGCAGATCCCTGAAGAGGCCAAAGTCTGCTCTTCTGAAGTCCAGGGTAGTAAGCTTGCTGTGCACCCTCCTCGGTGCCCTCAGGATCTTGAACTCCACCATTTCATGGTCGCGGCAGCCCAGGCTGCCCTTGAGCTTTGCATTCCTCACGAGTCCGTCCTTGTTGCTGAGAACAAGGTCCAGCATAGCACCTCTCCTCATTGGCTCCTCTACCACTTGGAGAAGGAAGTTATCATCGACGCATTCCAGGAACCTCCCGGATTGCTTATGCCCTGCCGTGTTGTCCCTCCAACAGATGTTGGGGTGGTTGAAGTCCCCCATGAGGACCAGGGCTTGTGAGCATGAGGCTGCTGCTATCTGTCCATAGAGGGCCTCATCCGCTTGGTCTTCCTGGTCGGGTGGCCTGTAGCAGACCCCCACCGTAATGTCACCTGTCCCTGCCTTCCCTGTAATTCTGACCCATAAGTTCTCGGTCGGCTCCTCATCCATCCCCAGGCAGAGCTCCATGCACTGCAGCTGGTCATTGACATAGAGGGCGACACCCCCTCCTCGTCTCCCCTGCCTGTCCTTCCTAAAGAGCCTGTATCCCTCCATCCCAACACTCCAGCCATAGGAGCCATCCCACCACGTCTCCGTGATGCCAGTAAGGTCGCAGCCCTGCAGGCGTGCGCACGTCTCTAACTCCTCTTGTTTATTCCCCATGCTACGTGCATTTGCATAGAGGCATTTAAGTTGGGCTCCCGATGAAGCTGTCTTACTGGCTGGAGTTCCTTTGGGCTGCTCTTCAGGCGCTCTCCTGCTGACCTGTGTTCCTTCTCCAGGCTCTGGGCATCTATTGCTGGCCCTGGCATCAAACTGGTAGGAGTGGGATGGATTGAGGTTCCCCTCCCCCGGCACCTCTAGTTTAAAGCCCTCTTCACCAGCTTGGCAAGCCTATGACCGACGATGCTCTTCCCCTCCTCTGACAGATGGACCCTGTCAGCCCCCAGTAGACCAGGTTTCTCAAAGCGAGTCCCATGGTCTAAGTAGCCAAACCCCTGGCTGTGGCACCAGTCCCGTAACCATTTGTTGACTCGCCAGATTCAACTGGCCCTTTCCAACCCCTTCCCTTTGACCGGCAGGATTGATGCAAAAACTACCTGCGCTCCCAAGTCCCTTACCGCCGCTCCCAGGGCTCTGTAGTCCTTCTTGATAGTCCTCAGACTGCTCCTGGCTGTGTCACTGGTGCCCACGTCAAACAGCAGCAGCGGATGATAGTCAGTGGACTGTTACGAGGCTTGGTAGCCCCTCGGTGACATCCCTGATGCGAGCCCCCGGTAAGCAGCCCACCTCTCTAGAGTGTGCGTCCGGTCAGCAAATGGGTGCCTCCGCACCTCTCAGAAGAGAGTCGCCTACTGCTATCACCCGCCTCCTTTTCTTAGTTGCGCTGGTTGTCATACGGGGGGCAGACCGGGCTGCATTACTCAGCTCCAGTGCTTCTCCTGGTGTGACAGGACTTTCCTCTTTGGCCTGCAGAGCAGTGAAGCGGTTCTTCAAGGGCACCTCAGGCTTTGGGGAAGTCTCTTCCTCCTGCTGGTCCTTGCCTTTGCAACTGTCCATTCTTCTGCATTATTGGCCCCCCCGCTCCCTTCTCTGTGTGCCAGTGGGTGAGTTTTTGGCTGTTTGGCCGTGTGGCTGCGGGTCCGCTGCAGACTGTGCTTGGAACCAGCTATCTAGCTCCTTCTCTGCCTCCCTGATGTTACACAGTCTTCTCACTGCCTCCTGCAGCTCAGCCACCCTCCACCTGGGCACACCTTTTGCAGGCAAGTCTGCCGCCTGTCCCTACCCCAGGAGAGAGGTCAAGGCACTTCCTGCAGCCTGACTTCTGCACTGCAGCCTCTCCCTTCAGCAGTTCTGTCTGGGTGGAGCCATCGGCCACCGCTGCGGTAGATGGTGCAGACCCCCCAGCTGGAGCCGCGGCCTTTACCCTCAGACGAGTGCCCACCATTCTGCCTTGAGGGTTGGGTAGGATGAGTGCACTTGACCTGCGCCCAGTTGCTGGGTTATGTGTACGCCGAGTCCCCGACTCAGCCCGTGGAATGCCTCTCCTTCCAAGAGGCGCCCTCTCTCGTGAACTGCCACGCAAATTGCCGTGCCACGCCCTAGCTGACACGCCATGCCCTGTTTGCCCGTCCTGTTAGCAGCACTCCTGGTCGCCAGCGCTCCCTGGGGCTGCCTTTAGTGGTAATGGGTGGTGGCAGCCAGTTACTCCTGGCCCTGCCCATGCCTCGTCGGCCGCCCCTGTGAGAGCTGCTGGCTCCCGGCGGGTCTCTGCGCTCCCCTGTGGGTTCCCCGGCTCAGGAAACCCCCCTGTATGCCACCACTCTGCTGCAAGACACAGCTGCACCAGAGCTGATCACCTCTGTGAGTGAAGCACCAGAGAGATTTACTTAGAATGTTCCAGTAATTTGCACGTGAATGACAGAAATACCTGTGTTTAATTCTATTGCATTATGGTGGCCAGTGTGTGATGCTGCTTTATGGGAAGAATGTTGGTCACTATCCAAGCCAGTGCTGTCAGATGTAAGCGTTCTGGTCTTAGCCACTCCACCGCTCTTCTGGCTCCAGCATTCACTCATTTCTGCACATAGGGGCACACGTGCTTACTCTCCCTGTCATCTTTCACAGTTTCTCTGTTGTCATTGTCTGTCCATGGTTTGTCAGAGTCGGAGCTATAGGAATCTTTGTAAAAAATAACTAGCAACTACATTTCAGAACCCAGAGCCAAATTTCAGCAAGCCTAATCCTGTAACCACATCTCATTCAAGCAGGTGTGCTCAGTCAGTGTAATTGTGCTGTAAAGTGGGGGAGAACCATCAATAAAGATATAACACTGAAAAGCATTCAGAAAGATCTCTTCCTGTAACACAGGCCTTTTCAGTCATCTGCTTTTCATAGTTCGTCTGTACTTTTGTATATGCTTTCCTTTAGGCCTGGTGGAAACTGGACAAGAATTTTCTAGGCACTGCATATAAAAGCAGAAAAAGTTGGAAGACTTCCCTTCAACACTAATCTTTTCTTTTTTTCATGTTGCCAACACTAAAGGGGTAAGCGTTTGGATTTTAAAAACCTTTTTGTTTAAAACAAGGGAATAAGAAAGATTGTTCTACAAACAGAATGCCTATATCAATCTTAGGAGGCAACCCCCCAATATTTCTGGAGTAGATAGAAAGATAAAGCCAGTCAGATTCAGAAGTGGAAAAAACTGACTCGGTCCACACCCCATGTAGATACATTTTTCATTTAATATTGGGAGAAAGGCTTTCATTACTATTCTTGCAAGAAAAGTACATTAGCAGAATTTTTCTGTCTTTCAACCAGCATCTTTCTTGCAACAGCTCAAAGCATTCTATCTAGTAGACAGTACTGGAAATAGACTGAAGTACAATGTGAGCAGTAAGTATTTAGGACTGATCTCGAATGTATATGTTCATATATATTGAAGGAGAAAAGGCAATTTTGTCTCAGAATTTGACTCATACTCACCTTAAAAGTCAATTTCGCTGTATCCAGTGGCATTCTAAAGGTTGTTTCATAAATTCCTGCACCAGCAAAAAGCCTGTCTGGAGGCAGATCTTGTATTATGTTTTAGAAACACTGAAAGTCTAGACAGAGGTTAAATTGCAGCCAAAAATATGTAGAGTGAACTGTTCATATGAATACAAATGACCAGGACAGAGTAAAGCCTTTTATAAGCTTCAGAATTTAAAACACAGACACATGCAGAGATTTATTCCTTTGCTATCTTTGATGACTAATAATTGTAAAGATACACTTGAGAATTAGCCCCATCCGGCTTCTCCTGAAAGGAACTTCAGGTTCCATTACAGCCCCTGAGCAGTAATGGCAGCCAGAGCCAGGCAGCAGCTCCAAACCAATGTAAACAGAAGAAAAAAGCATATAAAGTTATCGTTTCTGTTGAGTTACCTCTCTTACAGCTTTCCTAAGTAGTGTTAAACAGTACAGCTATCTTTTCCCTTTAAGAAATGTTGAAGATGGAAACTACTGGGATAAAAAACTGAATTTTTATTAGTAACCATACCCAGAGCTGCCATGATCTCTTCTTTGGGAACTGATAACTTTGTGGTTATTGTATCCATCAACCTAAATCATTCCTTTATGGTGCAAGTATTTATTCCTTTTTGAATCAAAATAAATACAGCAGAAAAAATAATGATGAACTACATTGTTAAGGAATAATCGTGACATGCTGTAGACCAGAGCTGTCTTACTACAGATAGGTTGATTAGAATTAGAATTATTTGAATTGTTGAATTTGATCTCAGTTTAAATCAGCAAGCAAGAAACCTTAATTCAAATAAGAGACTTTAATCATGTTTCATGTTTATAATTTTATCTTTCTAAAGAAAGCCTTATTGTTTTCTGGTAACCCTTTAAACCATTTTGATTTTCTTTGGAATGATGGTACTAAGTTTGGAACCTTTTTTTTTACTGAGCAAGGAGACAGTCTTATGTAGGTACTTACAAGGTTAGCAGGTATTTATTTACAGGTTTAATTTATATATTTGATTCTCTTTAAAAAAAGAGAGAAGTGTTTACCATAGTGCTGTTTTTCATTGATGTGGGCAACTCTCTTGAGAAAGAAACTTGAATGAAAAGTATTACTTTTCGGCAAATGTACACATTTTAATGATTATGTAAACATTAATTATATTGGATACAATATGGAAAGCATTTATCAGAACATGTTTTGCGTTTAAAACTTACCAACTACAGGAGATCTTTTTATTTGGTGAAATGAACAGATTCTCAGCATGTCAGGATTTTAGTGTTTGTAGGTGCCAGTTTTTATTCCTCTTTTATTTAGAAGAGGTAAGCATGCATTCCTGCTGTTTTCAGTCACAAGTTACTCATTGTTGAGCTGAACTAAACATAACATAGGAGAACAAGGGATATATTATGATTGCAGCTGTAGAAGGGGCAACAGTCATTAAAAATACTGGGTTCAGTTGCTTAGCTAGTAACTTTCTCTAGTCTGTGGTATCTTGCTGGTAAAATTAGCTGCAAAATATATGTTTCTTGAGGAAAAAAAAGATATTTAATGCAAATTCTTGAGTTCGGGGGGGGTTGTGAGCAGTTTATTTCAAATAGAAATTCTGATAATTTTTTGTTAGCTTTAACTTACTGAGTCACACTGCTGAGTAGCACTGGATGGTGTTGTGAGCAAAAGTGGCGGTAGCCATTCAAATGAAAACAGTAGGCCATTTTAACTTCATCTATCTTCACACATCATGTATAAAATAACAAAATAGTCTACAAATGGAGGAGCATTTATCCTCTACTTTGGGAAATACAGGTTTTTGTGGTACTGCAACCAGTGTGTACTCAAAATGCTGAATGGTTTAAATGTCAAAAGACACAGGAATAAGTACAAAGTCAAAGGGCTTCCAGATCAGGCAGAAAATTTCTTAGGAATGTCAGTGGTTGTGATTATGCTACTGTAATCAGTAGTAAAAGAGAGAGTAAAGGCAATTTATGAGATAAGTTATGGTATTGATTTGTTGCCATTAGCAATGGTTTTCTGTGGGGTGAATGAGGGTGTTCATGGCTTAGATGGACTGTGCAAGCAACTGTGGATGAGCTTCTGATAAGATGAGGACAAATATGTTATTGAAGAGGGATTTTTAAGAACAGGATGAGTATTTAGAGCTTGGACATTGTTCTGACTTTGTCAATTTTATTCTGGAAAAATTTAAGTTAGGAGCTGGAGAGGAAAGATACGCAGAAAGTAGTGTTGGCTCTCTGGTGCCCTGATGTTGGGTATAGGAGTTGCATAGCCTGCCACAGCTGTTATGTTGAAAATACATCTTGGGTTGAATGTACATGTTGTAAAGCGGAACCACGTACCTGGGTTTACTCAGGATTTTCTGTTTTAATTGTTTTCTCTTACTTGTAACTAAAAGTAATGCTTATAAGAAAGTGGGACTGGAGATCCACTAAGAATGTGAATTGTTTCGAAACATTCCAGGCCATATTACACTGTAGGTTAGCATGGAAAGGGATTTGTGTCTATCTGTCTTTCTATTGATTTTTTTTTTTTTTTTTTCATTTACAATGTTTGAAGGACAGTTTCTCCAGGAGACTAATATGAGTGCTAATAATACCTGTACAGGCAGTTTCATGACACTGTTAGTTTTCTACCATGGAAACAGTATCAGCTCTCACAGGGTACACAGAAGGAGAGCTGGAACCAAAGCGTCTCTCTGATATCCCACTGCATGAGAATTCCCGTTCTGCACCATCTTTATTAAGAAGATTGTCAGTACGGTTGAATGATGGCAAGTCATGCGCTGGTTTTGTAGTGTAGACTGATGGAGAGAAGGACAAATGCACTAAAATGCTTTTTCCTGTGTTACCTCAGCCAACATATGAAATACAAGGCTCATGCATTTTCAGTGAGAACTTCCTTTCATTTTACTGTATACAAGGAAAAATCCATATGATCTTAATTTTAAACAAATCGTTGTATATAAGCTTTCTGTGTTCCACAGTGTGTGTAAGATGAACACAGTCTGATCAAGCATGTAAAAAAGGCCTACACCATGTTACTGGACTTCCTAGTAGTCAAGGAAAGTTTTCTGTGCTTTGTTGGTAGCAGTGAAGACATTCAACTCAGTAGTATGATCCAGTAGAGTATCTGTTGTGTTGTGCTCTGAGAATATCTGTGGTTTTGATGCATGTTGCTGCACAGTATGCACAGTATGTAGTAACATAATATCACAGTAACAGCAGATGTGATGCAGGTTCCACAAGGTAAAAGCCTTTGGAAATGGAAAGAACATTAAGATGACCATGATAAGGGATGAAATAATGTACCACAGGTATAGATCTGATCTTCTTTTGTTCTATTAGACACCATTATAGACAAAATGGTTATAACAGAATCAAAATTACTGTGACAGGGAGGAGAGAGACCTACTTTAGCATACATCTTTCTTTAGCTTATAAATGATTGGGAATGTTAATTTTCAAATAGCTGGCTGTTTTTATTTACAGAAATGGATGTTCATGCTTTCGTAGGACTGAAAATGTTTGGTCAACAATCGAGATATTTAGAAAATTATCTGATTATATCCATCAGGCTGTAGATTTCTTATTGGCCCCAGTAAGAAATTTGGAGAGCCAGCTTATGTTGCTTGATTCCAATGGTTCATTTTTTCTAAATACTTCCATCTTCTTCAGAAATGTCCAAAAACATTAGAGTGCAGGAACAAAAATGAAAATAAGCAGGTACATTTATTCAACTTGTATGGCTGTTTATTTCTGCGTATACATTCATGCCTGTGAAAAACGTGTTCTACTCCCTACAGGGAGAAGAAGCTTGTGTTGCAAACAGACCCACAAAACAATGCTTTGCTGTAATTGAATAGAGGTACTAATAAACAAAGGTCATAGTTTAACATTTTCCTGGAGTGATTTCTGAGGTTATTACTCTCTCTCTGTTTTCCAGAAATGGGAAATTAAGGTGCAGCTTTCTGAATGTAAGATGTCCAGTAGCAAAGTGAAAAAAACGGTTGTTCAGGGTGCCTTTTTTGGGGTTGGGTTTTTTTTATTGTTGTTGTTGTTTTAATGTTGCTTTAATAGTGAGCTATTTTTAAAGCTGCATGCTCCAGATAAGATATCTATACTGTCTGCTGGAATGAGGCCAGCTGCATTTTCAGTGCTCCTCTGTACCAAGCACTCCAGTCACCCTGCTCAGCTACCTGCTACTGTTCCTTCTGGCAGAGTCCCTATTACCTCTTTTTCTATTTTTGTCCTTTACTTGGTAAATCTTTGGTTCTTAGGCAGAATAATCTTGGCGGGGGGCAGCAGTTAGGACAGGATGGGGCGGGGGAAGCTTAGATGGAATCCCAAGCCCCTCCTATCAGCTGATGATATCCCCTTATCTATTTCCTAAAATCCTAATGTGTCCCCTGTCCCTGAACGAGAATGTCCCGAGCCTTTTCAGCTGCCTCCCTCTCTCCCCTTTGCTACATCAGTTTGAAAGCCTGAGGGGCTCTGTTAAATGTGGAGTTGGTCATTCTAGAAATAATGCCGCAGCAGCTCTCAGCAGTTGGTTTCCATCTTCACCACCCTGACGAGATTTTGTGGGACGCTGGGCTGCACATCCTTGAAAGGTGCTGGAGTTGTCCTTGCCTCCTAGCTTTAGTCTAATTAATGATCCATGCGTGTGTGTGGTGTGCCAGGTCCTCAGCAGATTGAGGCAGGTCTGTGGTAGCTGGGGGAACCATGTGTTGTCTCTTTGGACCGGATGAGGATCAGGATCTAGTTCAGGGAGCATTTAAACAGCCAACAGAGAATGCTTTCTTGGATTTGTTCTTAAAATTGGAAGTGGGTATACAAGAGAGCAGCTGGTAGAAACTCCTGTTTTCTCTGCTGTAAATGTAGATACAATAAACATTCCTTCTTTTTCTTGCTGAAAAATGAATGGGGATTTTGATTCCCCCCCCCCCCTTCACTGTAGAGCTTGTTAAGCTGAAAGTGCACGGATTTTGGCAACTGGCTTTGCAAGCAGATTTGCACCTTTATGAGTAATATCCTTTTCCAGGAATTGGTGTGGATATAAAGCTGGCTTTAATCCTAAAGTCATCTTTATGATCATCCTCTTTAAATTGTCATTTATTTAATTCTGATCTCTCTTCTTTCACTACTGTTTTCATTTAACAAAGGGGAAAAATACTCTGTTCTTCAGTGTAATCAGCCACTTTCTACTTAGTTCCATTAGGGACTGAGCAGAGCAGAGCTAAATCCAACCACAAGCAAAATAGATGGTCACTGGCAGCAGACAGCTGGGAGTAAAGTGGACAATCCGCCCCCCTCCCTTGCCTACACTGCCTGTGCCAAAGCTCTGACAAACCAGACTGGCTGCTGGTGCTTGTAACTGGGGGTGGACAAGGTATAGCAGCTACTGTGAGAGCATGACAGAGGAGCATTTGTAGCAGGAGTGGTACACTCCTCTTTCCCTGCAAAGGGATTTATTTTTTTGTCTTCCATTGAAGTTACTGTCCTGCAGCAATCACCCCTTTTGGCAGTTTCCATTGTCCAGGTTAAATCATAAAGCAGCAAGTTCATCTTATGTAGAAACTATTGTGTTGTTTTGAAAGTCATGATTCTTTGGAGGAATAAAGCAAAAAAAGCCAGACTGAAACACATCCGGTACATAATTGCACATAGTTGTGGTGTTTTCCCCCCTCTTCTGTCTTCTCTGTTCTCCTGTGCAGTGGGTAACATGACATGTATAAGCCTCCTATACTGTGAGTGCCTTGGAGAACTGGATGCTTGTAAATGTCAGTTCAGAGCCTGAACACAAGATCTCAGTAGGCCACTGCAGCAAGGCAAAGTGGCAGGGCCTTGCATCATGCACTGATGCTCATCAGCAGAAGCAATGACAGTAGTGGGTTATATTTATAACTAACAGTTTTGCTGTATTTCTGTCTCAAAAGGGGAGGAACAAAACATCCCTTTGCATTTTGAAATCCTCTGCCTGTTTTGAGTAGCACAACCTCATTTTACTGTGCAGCTTGTACCTACCTACGCAAGGGAACATTTGTCCTACAGTACATGCAGTACTTAAAGTGAGGTACCTACTGTCTCTCTCTTTAAATAACAGATCTGACGGTACAGTATTTTTCTGAAAAGAGTAACAGTAAAACAATCACAAAGCTGGTAAGAGCCCACAAATTTCGAACTGCCTGACAAAATGCTTGAGTCAGTTTTGCCATGTTTATCCTTGATGTGCTTACTGGTCCATGTGCTTGACATCTTACGAAATGGAATAAAGGACATTTCTGTCCCACTGGTCTTGGAAGAACTTAGATACACTAAGAGATACGCAAACTAGAAGTTAGCCTCTGAAGTACTGTGATTGGGTAACTTACTGTAGTTAGGGAACAGTTAAAAATGTATCATGAAGGACTCGAGGATTTTTGTTTTTCATTGCTAAAAATATTTTTCTTAGGAAATGCATGGTTGGAAGAACAAAAAAATATCAATAAGCTGTTGCTCATTGAGACATGACACGAAATGTAGTGGATTCGTGGTGGACTGCCTGGTAGACAAGATTTGGCTATGCACCTATGGTTTACTTTTTGGAAATGGTTGCCCTTTTGACAGCAGCTGTGGCTGAAACTAGAGGTGAGCATCAGGTTGTTTTGCCCCTTCTGTTGCAGGTGTTTATGCTTAATATGAAAACCTTGTTTGTTTACCTTGACAGGTTATTATGTAGCTCTGCCTCACCTTTGCTCATGGGGTGCAGAAGGACAGCAATGCACGAGGAAATCAGACTCTAGCAGTGAAGAATGAAAAGGGCACAGGTAGTAGGTCAAAATTAGGTTAACTTGAACTGCGGGACTATGGCAGCAAATCTGAAAAGGTGAAACCTGAACTGTGCAAATCCAGTTTTTGAAGCATTTGGCAGCAAATACAAGGTTTCGCTCTTCCCTTGCTTAAGTTGGCTACTAAGATCCATTCCGTATTTGTATTCCTGCAGCACTCTCTTGCCAGCACCTTCTTTTTGCTTAGGTTGCATGTGGTGTGAAACTGAACAACAAGCAGTTTGGCTCATATGTTTCTGTATTGCAGCCTTTGATACTCAAGCCAGAGGAATACATCGCTTGTAATCTGTGCAAGTTCAACTGTGATCAAACTGAAAAGCGTCAAGGGTTGTGTCAGTGGGTGTAACATTAGAGTAGTTTGAAGCTAGTGTGTGATGTATTTCTGGGAGTTATTTTGTGAAGCATAAAGAATTTGAGTAGAATAAATGGAAAATGCAACATCGTTACAATGTGGACTCCAGCTCCCAGTGAATTAGGTCTCTGACAACACTATGTTAATTTTGCCTCAGGTTGAATTTAGGCTGTATATTAGGCACTGTTAAAAAGTTGCTGTTTGCAAATACTGTAGAAGCAATGTCTAGTTACAGGCTGGGTTTTTTTCCTGATCTTAAAATAAGAAGTCATTATTGGCTTTTGTTGACAGCGTTTTTTATGCATACCTGTAAAGTGTTCCTTTTTAATATAATGTGAAAGGGGTGTACTGTCATAGTTTAAGCTTAGCGCTAGAAGGCAGAAACTCCCGAACGTTGGTCCTAACTCTGATTCAGTTCCCTCTGATACTGAATGAACTGTTATAAAACTTGGAGTTGCTGTCTTGTCAGCTTGGAAAGCCTTTGGTGCTAGGTCTCTGTCCAGTTTGATTAATGGTTACTGGAACGCAGGCTTTGCTGTGGCATCCCTGCAATAGTTGATGGCTAGGAGATGGAGGTTTTCTAAAGCATCTGAAGTCATTTATTTATTTTTTAAAATGAAACATCTAACTAGCTTTGAAGCAATTTATTCCCTAAAATCACATAATCTTACAGATAGGCCTGGTTGAAGAAAGCCAATGACATAAGTACTATTTGGTACTCAGAAGGTTTTAAACTTACTTCCAAGTAAGCTAGTGGGAAGTAAACTTCCATGCAGCTAGTGGGAACTGGCTTTCTACTAGAGACTGACTTTCTGGCAGTCTTTAGCAGGGGATCTCTCTCACTCTGCAGAGTGAACCAGGTACAAAGGTGATTTCAGCAATTACGAATTACAAACGGGCTTTCACAAACAATTCTTTTTCATTTTGAAAAATTAATCTAGGCAATAACTTGTGTACCAGCTTTCAGACAGTTGGAGAATTAATTGAAGTAATGACAGGCATAGCTGGGCTAGTAAAATAGTAACAGTCAAATAAGTACTTTACTTATATATGCCATTTTTTACAGCCTTTGTGTTAATCAGTTTTTGGAGACATGAATAAAGATTTCCAGCAGAACTGACCCTTCGTTGAGCTTTAATACAGCAAGTTTTAGCCTGACACACTTAGAAATTGCTGAGATTCAAAAATCTCCCCAAAGCAAGAAATGTCGTGTGTTGTATGGTTCTTAATTTCTCTCTATATGTTTTTGTATGCCAGGATAATCAGGAAAAGATATAATTAATGGAAGAGTTGGTTTTAAATTGGACTTTTATTGTGGTTGCATGGGGACAAGGAAAGGCATTAGAGAGTATCTTATAAGAATCACTATAGCAACAGCTCATCCCATCATTCCCCATGTTTTCCTTAGCCTATGATACTCTCTATGCAATCACTGGATTATTAATGGCATTTATATTCGAAACCAGTCATTTCAACTGTAAGCCGAGAAGTATTTTTAATAGAGAGAAATTCTAGGAGCTGTGTCCTTTACAGTCAATAGTTTGGGGAAAAGTTGGGCTTTTTATTATTGTTATTATTATGACAAGACTTTTCCTTTTTCTTGTTAACTGTTGCTCTTTGAGTGAATTTCAGCTTTATGGTGAAAGTAGTATGGATTCTTTATGTGTGTGAGAAGAAAATCTGATTTTCCTGCCTGTCTTTTCCAAAAGGAGTGGGAGAGGTGGAGCATGTTGGGTAACAAGGCACTCTATTATCCTAGGAGGAGGAGAAGAATATAAATACTATATTAAAGTGTCTGTTTATTTGGTTTCTTTCATTGGGGATATATCTCTAAGCAACAAGAAGTGAAACAAATCTCCCATGCTGTTCACCTCATCATTCTGTCTTGACCATAAAGGATTAAAGCCAAAAAGGGGGGTTGCTTGTTTCGTAGTTCACATTTGAAATAAAACTTCTGAATGTCGATAAAATGACACGGTTTTATTTTCTGCATGAAACTAAACCGGGCACCACCACCTTTTCTCGGTAGCAATATTTGTATCATCACAATGTTCTTTTCTCTACCAGTCACACTGGGGATCCCCAAATCGCCAGTTTTAGCTTTAGTGAGCTAGCTGGCAACCTTTCCTTTAACCTGTCTTGTTTAAATATTATGCTTAGAACAAGGAACCATGTTGATGCTGGATTTTTAAATCTTTAGACCTTTAGTTTCTAGCTAGGCAAGGCCTGTGACTGATGTCCTATTATGTCAGGTTGAGGCATACAGAGCACCTTCAACCAAGCTGATACAGAAGAAACCCTGACTTGTGTTCTTTTGAGAAGTGAACTTCCATTGTTGTGCTGTCAGGGAGTGCATTGTTCGGGAGTATTTTGAATCTACATGGCTAGGGGAGCTTTTTAGGAAACTGATTTAACAGCCTGGAAGAGTTTTCCCAGGGACAAAGAGTGTACTGAGAAGCAGTATGTTGTTTGAGCCTGGGCTTTGCTTTTTCAGTCTGATTTTGAACTGATTAGTATAAAGGTTCGAGGCATTCAAGGCGAGCCCGCGGAATACTTAAGTTGAGCGAGTTGTCTGAAGGATTCCTCCTCTCTGTACTTTGCAAATGATTCTAGAGAGGTTCAAGGCTGCCTGGTGTAACCTGATGGCAGAAGGTTGGAAGAGCTGCTCCACTCCAGTTCTGTTATGTTCACTGCTTGTGGATGGAAGGACAGATAAATAATTCAGGTACTTTTCAGAGCCAGGAATCCCAATAAACTGCTTTAAACTTTGCTGTAGGCTCTGGATCTGTTGCTGTCATTGTGTCTTTTGTGGTGGTTCTTACGTCTATTTATGTATAAGCAAGGCATTTCTTTTGTGGTGCTGTAAACTGCTTCTCCATTCATACTTTTTTTTTGAAATTTATAACATTTACGTAGGATTTTGCAACTCTTTGATGAAACTATTTTTTCTTTTTAACATAATAAGGCTGTCCCTTGTGTTTTACTCACAAAGGTGCCTTAAATCCACCAAAAGGAAGAAGAGCATTTAGCGATACAAGAGATTGACAACAATTGGCAGAAATGTTTGTTGTATCAGAAATTCAGCTTGTCATTTGTTAATCAACTCTAATAACTGGCTGTCAGAGTAGCTAGGTCAGTAAAGGATAAACTAGATCCTAGCCACTATATGGTTGATTGCTGTATGTGATAGTTATTGTTAGAAAGAGACTTTGCAAAGCTGAGTTTTCTGTGCAGGAGTGTGGTTTTGAACAGTTTGATAGCTGCTCTGAGACTACTGAATGGTGAATTCTGTCCCTTCAGTTGTTAGGAGACGGTGGTTACCAGGGTGATATCCTGAGACTTCCTAAATGACTGCGTAGTATGTACTTCTACCCAAAATATCTCCTTTCCCAGATCTGGTCGTTTTACCAAGCATAAAGGCTAAGAAACAGGTAAACCTGTAACATCAGGGTGGACAGAAATAAAAGCTGAATGTGGTATAACTGGAAAGCAAGATCCAATACTAAAAGTATTCTTTAAGTCTCCTGTTCAGCCTTGATGTTTGACTGTGCTTCTGTACTGTAGTTCCTCAATATCTGAAAACTGATCGTTTAGGCCTGTTTTGAGGCTGCATTCATCAGTGGTGTTAGAGCTCTGTGCAACTCGTGAACAGACGATGCTGTGTAAGAAATGTGCATTCACATGGAGGTGGAGCGAGCCTAATTTAGAAGAATTAATTTTATGGTCAAAGCAATCAAGAGGTAAATTAGTTTGAAATCAAAGATCAGGGAAAGTCAATAAAAATTAAAACAGAATAAGGGCTCAATGTAGGCTTTCTTCAGGGGGTCTGCAAACCGCTTCTCTTCTTGTGTAAGAACACAATTCTGCCTCAGCATTTGACTATCCTCTGTTATAGTTGACTCATCTAATTTTTTAAACGTGTCCTGTTACTGCTTTTGATAATTGATTTCTTATACTACGTATGCCAGTTGAGTTTTTTATTTCAACACAGAAGGAAAGTGTTCCCTCTGTTTTTGCTTGAGTGTAGGCAGTTAATGCATGAGGTATGTCCTATAGGACTGATACGTTTTTACGTGAAATTTTTAAAAGGATGCATACAAAGGTGTAGGCTAAGCTGCAGGCAGAGAAGAGATGGAAAAATAAAGTTTTGTTCATGTTTAAAAGGAAATTTCAATCAACAAAGATTTTTTTCAGGGCTTTTGCCTTTGACGCTGACACATGAGCAACGCCTCTGGGTCCATTTAAAATGCAGATGATTTTTCCCAAGGTCTGTGGCTTGAAATGACAAACAAAGGGAGAGTTTGGGGTGACGTTTCCTTTAGCCTTCCAGTTTCCAAGCTAAGCCTGCCTGGAATCCATTTGATCATTATGCACTGTAGCTTAAAAAACGTGCCTGGGAAATAAAAAACATGGCATTGCCAAGGAGCTTCACAGCCCTGTATGAGTTATGTAAAATGTGGAATCGCTTTGGATTCATTCCATTGAGAGAGCTTCTTCCTGGCTCGCAGAGACATTTCTTACACTATTTATTCATTTTAAGTCTCCTTACATTTTGCTTCAGGACTTTTTAGAATTTTAAGTGGATGAGAAGAAATCTGGCATTCTCCCCTCCTGATTAAAGCAAATGAACATGCAAACCTGTATTTCTCTCTAGTTCTAAAAGAAGTAAGAGGGATCTGAAGTATAGGTGGAAGAAATTTGTTACAGTGACTACCACTAGGTAGGTTCCTTCCTTTCCTGGACTAGATCCTACAAGAGGACTAGCAACATATGAAACCTTTTTGTTTTTAACTCTGAGGAAAGCACAATAACACATCTAAATGATGTATGTTAGAAATAATGAAAGAATGGAGATTGCTCAGTGTCCTTCTGTGGTTAATTTCTCCCCTTCCTTGCAGTGTGGCAGAAGATGGTACAGGAATCTCTAAAGCATAAGAACAGAGAAGAACGTCATAGTACAAGAGGTTTTATTTAAAGAGTTGGGTTTATGTATGGTAATGCAAAATTAGCAAAGCAAAATGCAGGTGAAATTTAGAAAGTTTTGAAGAAATCTGGAGGCCTAAGAGATCGTACAGTTCTGTGCACTGGATGTATAGATAATTACAAAATACCTTCTCATTAGGTCAGACAAAGTTGGAGAAAGGAAGGGGACCCTTCTTCCTGTTTCACAGTTGCGCGGGGAAAGAAAAAATAGTGTATTGCATAAGGATAGCCTCTGGCAGTACCAGGAATTGGATCGACCCTTAAGAAAGCCACAGAGTGCAAAATGGGAGCTTCTGATCAGGTTAGCAAAGAATTAGAACAGATCTGCTGAGCTCGCTTTCCCTCTGTACAGCAGAGCTGTTTCTGGTAGTATATTACTAATGCAGGAATTGCTCTTCTGTAGTCCAGCAAATTTTCCTTCACCATCTTCCTCATTTGTGACTCTCCCCAAAGCAATGAACTCCCCTGTACCAAACCTAGAGAAAAGAATACAGTCCAGCATCTTGGTGCTTCTCTTTGCTCTCAGGGTTGCTGTATTACTTCCCTTGAGAATACAAGGTATGTGAAAGCAGCACAAGAGTGCATGACCACTTGATGGCACCAAACAAATTTGAAAGACCATTTAAAATAAATAAATAAATAAAGGAGGCAAGTCAGCTTTTCTGCAGTGTGGGAGGGCACCAACAGAAGTAAGTCATGCTTGCTGTATTAGTAGAGCACTCCATAAAGCACTCTCGGCATCTGATAAACTTTTCCATTATTCAGTTTCTTTAACACAGCATGAGTACTTCAGCACTGTTGTAAATAATGAGCAATAGGGCCTTGTGCAGCAAATCAGTAAACTAAAAATGTATTCTTAGCCCGATGTGCTGGCCAGTTTGTGAGCAAGAGAGGGTGTGCACTTGCTTGGCTAAAAATGTTCTGGTTGCCTTGTACTGAGGCTGTGCACTCACTGTATCTCTTCCAAATTACAATCATTTTGCAAGTACAAAGCAATGGTTTAATGAAAATCAAGTTTCTGGACTGCATCATTTGACCAATTTTCCAAAATAAGGGGAATTCTAGTACTGTTGCACTGTGTGCTGTTAGATTCACAATGACCTTGATATTTCAGGAACTCCTTGTTTAACAGATATTCCTCCTCTTGTTCCCTGTGGGGATAGACGTTCTCAGTTCAGTGACTGGAAGGATGACCATATTGATTCTTTAGCCATTAACATTAAAGTGTACCAACAGGGACCTCCCCTAATACTGTTATAGATGCTTCTCCTTGTCTTTTCTGAATGCATTGTAAGAATCTTGTGCTTCTCAGGATTTTTTTAGTTCTCAGAAAAATGAGTTTCAGCAGGAGACATCTGCAAGATAACCTCCTGGTCTTTCCATTAAACACACAGCAATTGCTAGAGGCTTCCTTTATTTAATTCACTCTGAATCCTCTGCTTTCTGTAGTTTTAGCTTCCTTCTGTCTTTTCATCTGTCCCTGAACATACTGCCTTGCTTAATTATATCCTGTTTTGTGTTTCATGGAAAAGGAGGAGGAGAAAGAGGAAGATTTTAATGCTTGTCAAAATGACCAGCCATCTCCTCTTTTCCCTGACTCCCTTTCAGATAAAAATGTCTGCCACAACATTTGGTTGGTTTGTCTAGGTTGGCTTCTCTTCTCAGCTAGTAGAATAGAGACAGACCTCATCCCATCATTATATGGATCAGAAACAATTAAAGATTGCAGCATACCTGTTTCCCTTTCACTTCCAATTCTCCTACCACATCATGGATTAATGCAAGTGTGTAGTGTTGAGGGATCGTGTACATGCATACATATTGCATTCTTGTTGACATGGAGACAGAAAAAATTTGGCACCAGTCCCCTCTCTTCATTCCCAGGCAACTGTTTTGTAATTTATTATTAGAATTAGCTAGAAAATTATTTGGCTGAGAAGCTGTTTGCTTTTTATTTGCATAGTACCTAGCACAGTGGAGACCTGGTCTGAGCGTAAAGATCTTAGTAGTAACATACAGTAATTATATCTGATAGATCCTGTGGTTGTCCATGCACACACATACACTCAAATCAGTCCCAGCCCTACAAAGCTTATGTGAAGATTTTTTTAAAAGAGTTTTTATAACATGCCTCTGAATTTTGTACAAATTGATTCCAGAAACTTGTGTTGTTTGAGGATCAGTTTTATCCTGTTTCTAGACCACATTGCATCCCTGTTAGGCCTTTTACTGTCCAAGTGCAATATGATTTTGAAACCTAGAAGCATTTCACCATTACAGTAGGCTGTAGCATTCCCAAGGTGCAGGAGGTATTGGAGTGCTCTCTCTTACTGTGGTATACTCAAGAGAATAAGTACAGCTCTGCAAAAAGGTGAATATTCAAACCCATTAAAACCATTGGGGTTTGTTGTTGGGTTTTTTAAATGTTTGCACTTCCCTCCTGTGTAACTAATTAGTAGGAAGGATGCCAAAGATTGTATCAAAAGAAAGGCCTAAGTCTTTGAGAGCATCAGTGTCGTGTTTTTATAAGACAAGTCTGTTGTTTTCCGCTTGTGAAACAATATTAACCATTTAATGAAGCAACTTTAAAAGATGCTGGCAGCTTTATTGCTGGGTGCTGGTGTTGCGCTCTGACCCGTCTTAAATGGCTGGTGAAACAGTCTGTAGCAATTAGGTAGCTGTTTCATCAAAATATGATTAAATCCAAATGCCTGTAATTGATGCTTCCTACAAGCATTATTGAAACAGGACTTTAATGAAAGCAAATATATGTTCTTGCTGTTTCCAATATTTGAACTCCAGAGGGAAGAAAATGGAAAGCAATTAGTGCAACAAAATGGATGTTTGTAATTTAATATTCAAAGCATGCTTTTCTTTTTCTGTTAAATTCTAATTTAATGGGGAGATTTCATGTGCCACTTACAAAAACATATATTTAGACTTTGTGTAGTTGTTTAGCTCCGCTTTTGGCACGGATGTCTTCTGCATTCTGAAGGCTCTCTAGGCTGCAGTACTTTTCCAAGCTTGGTCATCTGTGTAGCTTTCAGCTGTGGGATGCAATATGCAGAGATTCACTGAGGGGGAAGAGAGTTGGTGGCCACGTTAATCTGATAAATGTTCTGGAAAGCATGCTCACTCAGATGGAAGAGCCAGCCCTGCCTCTAAATGGTGCTGCAGCTTGGCTTGAGGCTGCAAGCATCTGCACATGAGCCCAGCTCAGTCATCGCTGTTTTCAACAGGAAGTGGCAGTCACTTCTGTGCTGGGGACTGAGCCCATTTTTCATGCATACAATTTGAATTGAGAAAGGTTGCGTGCATCTCTTCACACCAGGGTATGAAATTCAGCCCAGGACCAAGGCAGCAGCTCCTACCACTGGACTTATAATTGGTTTTTGAGTCTTTGCCAAAGGTAAAGCTCCATATGCTTTTGGTCACCACTTCTCCAAATACAGAACAAAGTGTATATGTCTGAATAAGGATGGAATAAAAGAGGCTGAACTTAGAAGTATTTAATTTTACAAATCGGTTGAGCACTGGAGTAGGTTGCTTGGGAAGACTGCTGATGTCATGGCATGAGGTGTCACAGAACAGGTTGAAGAAACATCTGTCGGGAACAAGGCAGCCAGTGCAGGGGGGCAGGGGAGGGCTCTCTAGCAGAGTTTCCCCTTGCCTGATGCACACCTCACTGATGAAGCATTTCTAAATGAAAATGAAGCATGCAGCAGCCCAGGGATGGCCTGTGCTGAGGCACAATGAAGGCTTAAGTGGTGGAAGTAAGGCATGAGTTAGAGAGGGTGGGAGACACCAGATTACACAAGCTCCAAAGGTTCAGACCCCGCTGTATTTTGATGTAATTCTGATACTTGCTGGTGCCATCAGTCATGGAGCAGTGTTGCTCTTTGACGAGACCAGCAATAATACAGTGTTATACAATCAGAAGGACACGGTTAAAAAGTACTACAGTGTTTATAGCATCTCAGTTGGCCTTCATAAATATACCAAGCTATTATTTTATGGTATTCATCTTTTCAGGGGAAAAGCAGTAGGCTTTCTGGAAAGTGAGAAGTTTAAAATACTATGCATTTGTGAAAAGGTCAGATTCCCCCTTTGTACACACTATCAAAGTGTATCCAAGTTTTGTTTCTTGAAAGGGCTAGCAGGAGCTCTTGACTGCAAAGTCAAATACAGACAGATTTATATTTGAGATCATGAAAGGCGGGGGATCTGAAACTTACAGTTTGTTGATTACAGAATTTGTTTCTGTGATAACAAGGAGTCATATTGTTACCTGGACTGTTTATCATCCTTTAGGTTTCGGCATAGTCCAAATTGCTGGTACTTGAGAGAATGGACCATCCACAGCTGGATCAGACAGTGCTTAAAATATGGTGCACAAGACAAAGCCTTATACACATTAAAAAACAAGGTAAGTTTTTACAAGGAAAAGCCATGAATATATTTGACCAGCTTTTTGAGACAAGCGTGGCTTACCTGGAATTCCTATTGCAGCCAGGTCCTGTAGACTGTGGTTTTAAGTTCAGATATTTCCTTGTCAAAAATTAATGTTGCACCTGGATTTTAGCTAAAGCTCTTTACAGCTTTTATTTCCTCTTCTTTCCTAGGAAGCTTTTTGTTTTTAAACAGTGTTGGTGTCCAAAACACACTAGATGCAGGAGAGGCATAAACCTGATAGGCAGTGCCCCTCCTGGTCCCAAAGGCTCAGATAAAATGTCAAAACAAATCCAGTACATCAAAAGTTAGAAGGCCTACATCACAGGAGCCGTGCTAATCTCCTTGTGTTGCTTGACTAACTGTCACATTGCAGCAGTGTGCAATGCCATGGTTCTGATCTTTCTGATACCTGCAGCGCTATGCTTGGGAAGATTTGAACAGCAGATTTTCACACTGATTTTTTTTTCCTTCTTCTCTTCAGGTTCAGTACGGAATTTTCCCAGATAATTTTACATTCAATATTTTGTTGGATTGTTTTATAAAGCAGAAGAAATATGAAGGTAGGAAAATATGTACCAATTCTGCATCCTTAGTTGTATGCTCTTAAATCTGCAGAGCCTTTCTTTGAATTAAAAACTTTTAGCCATATTTTTTCGGAAGTCACCTTAAAAACACACCTTCTTCCTTTAAACTACTTTTCTGCAAGTTTATATCTCATTTCTGTTGGGTTTTTATTCATTATATAATAATTTTGAAACGTGTAATTCACAGTTTCTACTGTGATTAATCCCATTCCAAATGTAAACCAACTTCTCCAGTTTTTACAAGTCTGACTTACATGCTAACGACATCATAGGACTTATTAGTGACAATTAGAGTGTTACAAGAATCGAAATGCATGTTGGTAGAGTTCATCTTACCTACATTTAGCTTTTCAAAAAGCTACATATCTAAACTGTTTGTCTAGACTTTCTGTCTGTCACTGGAGAGAGGCAGCTATGCTGAATTGCCATGTTGAGGTGCCTGTCTTTCACTATTGACTGTTTAAGTGTTGAGATGAATAATCCTCTCATGTTTGATGACAAATATTTAAGGTTTTCATTTCACTGCAGGTTTTCTGGTACTGTAGACTTGCAGTGAGCTTTTCTTTGCATAAGCCTCTTGTAAAACAAATAACTGAAAGGGAGAATAGAATTGCAGGACTTGTCTGTAGCTTTTATCATGAAGGTTTTGCTAAATGGCAAATTAATACATATATTTATTTTATTTTGAAAGCCCCCTATCTGTGAATTCCTTCTTATTCCATCCGTATTTCTTTTCTGTGACAGGCTCAAGGCCTTTTGTTTAACCAACTGTCCTTCCTGACAGGGACTGTCACTGGAACTCCCTGTGGAGCTCCTCCAGAGCACTGTTTGCTGAATACAGTGAGTGCTGTGGGTGATCTGTGACAACATTTCTGCTCCATTGTACTCTCCTGTCACCTTAAGGGCAGTGAATTTAAGCCAGTCTTCTCTTGTTTGTAATCTAAACACAAGAACAAAGAAGTCATTTTTAGACACTTTTTAAAAAAATGTTAATGAGTGAAGGGCTGAGCAAAGAAGAGCCAATTGAGGAGTGTAGAGCTAAGATGAGTTTGGAAAGCTCCTTTGCTGTGGTCTCATGCTATTCAACCCATTCTTCCTTCTCGCAGTGAGTTTGAATAACCCAAGCAAGTAAGACTAATTCTGTACTACTAATCATAAGAAATCTTTAACTTTCTCCCTAACTACTTCAAAACATACTACAGCAATAAAGTATCAGTGAACATGAGTGGATGCAAAAGGGATCTGTGTAAATTTGCACTTGCTGATTATGTATTGTTTTCCTCCATAGATGCTATGTCAGTAGTAACTGAGATCATGCTGCAAGAAAGTTTTGATGAATTCTCAACACAGCTTCTTTCTCTCTATGTTTTATACCAGTACCTGGCAACGAAGTCTGAACATACGGTAAGCTGGCCACACTCAAAATGATACACAAACCCTCCGTTTCTAAGTGTCATGATGCAGTCAGTTTGGCATGCAGTCTTGAATATATTTTATTTCTCCTAAGTTTACCTGGAAAAAATAAATACTCCATTTTTTTCATTATTTTTACAACTGCAGAAGAAAGAGGAAAAAAAAGAAACAACAAAATATGAAAGCCATCAAATAACTCGTCACCCCTTTTGCTCCTTTCTCTGAAAGGGAAGGTGTGTTGGGATTTTCAGGTGTAACATATGCCCATTGGAAGGTTATGAAATGACATTTCAGTTCAGTTCAAAGAGGGCTCTATCAGTTAACACAAAAAACCCTTGTGTCACGTATTGTATAGGACCCTGTTAAGGTGAGTATTGCTCACCATTAGAGCTTGGTAATGGTGGTGTTGCAGAATTATAAAGTATTTTCACTAGGATTTTTACTATCCCATTTGGCTTTGGGTATATTGTTTCTAGTATGTATTTGCTTTAAAACTAAATTCGTTACATCTATCCTGTCTCCAAGGATTAGGGGTTTCTTATTCTCATCTTGCTTGCTTAAGGCCAACATGACAGTTCAGGCTCTTGGAAGTGGCATTATTCTACCTTTGCAGAAGGGGCTCAGTTAGGTATCAGCAAAGGGCTCGGCCACGTCCATCACTTTAGGCAGCTACTTTTCATGTATTTTGGCACAAGCCTTCAATAGCATGTTGTCATCCTTAAGGAAAATGCTTGAAACCTCTATTTGTCTTACATGAAGCATCTTCCAAAATGCATATTACAGATGCCTTAAGGTTTTACTCAATTGGGTTGTAATTTCAGTTTTCACTATAGAAAACAGATGTGCATTTGCCCTGTTCTGTATTTTCCTTCATTCCCCAGAAGTCGAGTATGCTTGATCACTCGTATATGAAAAGCAGAGGGACGAAAATCTCATTTTCCCATTGTGTTTGTTCATGTTTGTGTATTCTCACTGCAAAGACAAGCACTTGTCAATATGTGTAGCGTTTCATGAAAGCTCAATATGCAAGCAAGGGTGGTGTGGACATATGACACATTTAAGGCAAGCATAGTTATATAGCTGTGACTTGTTTAATATGCATTTTGAAATAACCCCATCCAAAGACAGCAATAAGCCATATTTTTGTATGTATACACCATACAGATTACCATTCAACACCTCATAATGCTCAGTACCAATTTTCTGTGTTAGATTTAAGAAGTGGGGGTAGACAGAGTTATGAGATCTGCTCAGCTACTCCTGAAAATCCCATTCCCTTTTCCCAAGGTGTGAGACAGGTCAGCCAGTGTCCTGTTGCAGACAGGCCCTTGGCTGTAGCTTAGGGTCCAGCAGCCTGATGAAATGTTTTTTAACTTTGAAAGCTGAATCTTGGGCAATCTGACTGCGTTAGTCCTTAGTGTGTATAGCAGTGGTGATAGAGAGCTTCCATTTTTCTGCTGTTGTAAACACCACTGAAATCCTGACTGGTCTTGGCTCTCCCCAGAAAGTTTCCTCCTTGATGGCTGCAAACAGTCAGTATGATTGCTACCTTCCACTGCAAAGGTGTTAATGTTAGAAGTTCTTGGAGTTCCTCCAGCCTTTGGAGCCAAATGGGCTAGCTCCCAAAAGAACCTAGATCGCTAAAAGCCCTGTTTTTCCAGTTTCATCTGATTTTCCTATAACATTCAGCTGGAGTGATGAATTCAGCACGAAACAGCCCTATCTCCTTGTATCCCTTATTCTGGGTCAGGCAAATACCTTGCCTGGCTGTCAGGTGATGGTATTTTGCCTCAGATGATAACATGCAAATTCTTGTAGCACTGGAATGGAGACACAAAAAAATGCCGTACCTTGAAAAGACATCTCTGAATAATGCATTAAACCGGAAGGTCAAACTGCTGTGCTTTTTAAGACTCTATGTACCTCAGGGAATTTTTCAGAAGGCTGCTCCTTTTCACCAGGGATATTTGTTTCAGGTCATAAGGTAATAAGACACTGAAGTACCCTGCCACAAAAACCATGTGTTAGAGAGTCAGACTTCCTCCAATCTATTGCCTTTTGTAGCTTCCTTTTCCTCATTTTCTTAGCAATGGGAGTTGTTCAGCTCCTTTCGCTTGCAGTAAAGAGACATTTATACTTGATGTTTGTGCTTCTCTGGTCTTGAAAAATGTACTGTACTATCCCATAGCAAAACAAAATTCACATTACTCTTGTGGTTTTAATGTACTTACTGATTGGGTGCCTTTCTTTAGCCATCACTGGTGGTCTGGCTCAGACAGCTGGTACTTCTCTCTTGCTGGAGAGACGGCTGTACTTTTAATCCTGGGGCATAGCAGTGGTCTTGGTGAGTTGCATATGTTCTTTTCACAGTGCAGATTTTGGACTCAAAGCAGCCATTAGCAGCATATTCTTCTCTCAGCATTTTCCTATTCTAGTGAGGGGTAGTGGACCATGTATCTTACACATACTTAAAAGAAAAGGCTGCTCTAGTACAGAAGCCATGTAATTTTTTTCTTCAGCAGTGTTAGCCTGAAGCAAGTGGTAGGACATACAGGACAGAGACAGAGGTTGGCCAATGTAAATCAATGTAAACCTCTGTCGTGAAGAAAATGCACTGATTGACTTCCATGCAAAATCTCAACCACTCACATTTTACTGTCTTCTGGAAAGAGAGGTGTTCCTCAGTATAATGTGTACTATTCCTCAGGATATACATACTGAACACTAGATGTGTTTAATGATTCTTTACTTTATTGCTAAGACATCTGATGAAAGCCACGTGTGCTGTCTTTGGCTGCTGCCATTTTATGTTTGTGTTTGTCAAGGAACACTTATGTAGTTTACATTATTTGCAGTGGGAAGAGGAGAGAAATCTTGGAGCATCGCTAGTGCTTACAGGTCTAAAGCAAACAAGCACTGTGGGTTTTAGCTCCCAGCTGTATGGCTATGCATTCCTTGGTAAGTTTTACCTCCTTCACAGTCATCTTTTCCCTCTTGTCTTCAGTGGCTGAATTAAATTGGCATCTTTGCTTTATTAAAATGTAATCAAGGAGAAGGCTAAGAAAAAAAAAAAGGCAGAAATAGTGGAAGGAACAATTTCAGAGTTAAGACTGAATCTGTTTTGTAAAGCCTGGAGGGTAGTACTGATTTGAATGGTATGCCCTTTATCAGACAGCTTCAGAACCTCCTTTAGGGCTCCCTGCAGGTTTGGATTGGCAGCTGAAAGAAAGAAGACGTTCTTAAGGAACAGTAGGGTTGGCTTGTTTGTGGACCAACAAATTTAAAAAAAACCCCAAAAGTACAGAGTTCCATAACACAAATTTAAGGTTATGGACTAACTCTAGTTAGTGAGCTTCTTAAAATAATACTTAAACCTCAAGAAGTTCAGAGAGCACAGCCTGAAAAACACTATGTTTATAACATGTACTGCTCACTGTGACGTTAATGTTTCTGTTGTGAACAGCAGATAGCAGTGCCTTTATCCTGTATCTGTTAAGGAGTCTTCACTGCTAATGATACGCTATATTATTAAAGAGCAGTTAGATCAGAGTATATCCAGAATTGGAGGGAAGGGGAATGGGCAATGGGGTAGGTAATTCTTGAATTTCCTCTAACCTTTAGAGGAATATAGTACAGATAGGTTTTGTTCTTCTCTACAAAATGATTACTTACTTGAATTAATCTAAAATTTATGATTATGCAGTTGTTCCATTACTTTATATTTTTATATATTATATATATGGCATTATATTTTATTCTAGAATTTATTAAGGGTAATAAAGAATGGACTTGTTCTTAAAATGTGGCCTCAAAATACAATGTGTAGTGGAAGAGTTAGGATGCTGATTTGGATTTATCATGACTGTAAGGCAAAAAAATAATTTTCAGTCAAAAAGGGGGATAAATGTGAAAATTAATTTGAAAGCAGGATTTTCCATAGAGCTGTAATTTGTTATCCAGTGGAGATACTGACACAAATAGGGACTTTGCTGTCCAGTTTGCATTCAGTTTGGGGTGGTTTTTATGTCATATAGATTGGTTGAGTGATGACTGTATTTCAAAAATGCACTTCACTGCTGTCTGTGAGCAGTAGTACTTGTTCCATGACATTGACATTCAGTAGATCAAAAGCTATTTACTGTTATGTCATATATTCCACAGTCTTGCCAACACTAATGGAACCGACCTCTGAGAGAGTGAAAGATGTCTACGGGCACAGAGTGGCCTCAAGCACCTCAGCTATTTTAATTAGCCATAGTCCATAAGCTTTGTGCACTTATTACCTTGCTTTTCCTAAACTGTTCTCTTCAATGTAAAGAAGAGTAAGGTATGTTTCATAGTTCTGTGTCATTATAGCCAGAGTGCAAATTAGAGTGAGAGCTTGGCTACACCTCTCGTAAGCTACACTGAAGTGGTATTATTTGTTACATTGACAATGACAAAATCAAAACCTTAGAGTGACAACCATTGTAAATTAGTACTCACCAACTGCAACGTGATGTACATTTCCTGTATTATGTAGGAGTTTCATGTTCTCTAGTAATTACCACCAGAAGAAAAGACACATTGTCAGTGGTGCTGTGCATCACAGGTCCTGCTAAAGTCAGTGAAGACCTTGTTGCACAGAATGTCCTAAATCAAGAACCAAAATTTCATTTTGGCAGGTCTCCCATATTTCCTCTCAGGAAGCTCCAGCAGAAATAGGGGTACTAAGCTGTATAGTTAGCCAGAGCGTATGCTGTAAATACCGTACAGTCTGGCCATGACACATGTGTGAGTAGACCCTAAAGGCCACAGAGGTGAGTCCAGAGCCTCAGATTTATTGCACACATGCTGCACAGTCAGTCCCTAAAGGCTAAGGAGACATCTGTCTGAGATCTTCAGACATCCTGCTCAGAGCTGCTGTTAAAACTGCCAGACAATCAGAAAACCTGACCACTTTTCCTCTTTTCCATCTGGACAAAATTTCTAGGGGAGGGGGGAGAGGGAATGGGGAGGAACCAGAAACAAACATGTAATAGCCGTGAAGTTGGGCAAAAAGAAGGCACCTTAATAAAATAAGGTAATAGCAGTTCTGTCAGAGCAGCTTTCTAGAAGAGTGTGTTGTTTTTACCCCAAAAGCCAAGACACTTGCTGTCACTTCTAAAAGACAGAGACAACCCATATGGATTCCGTTAAGACTCAAGTGTTTAAGTACTAACGCTAAAGTATTTCTTTTATCACAGGGAAAGTGGAGTTAAATAAAGGGCTAAGAGCTGTATACAATCTAATGCCACTGATGTGGACACCTGGATACTTGAACAGAGCCTTGCAAGTGATGGAGAAAGTGGCTTCATTGTCAGGGGACAGCAAAATCTGCAAAGAAGCTGTAAGTATGAAGGCTATAACCCGCTGAACAGAGGGAATTTCACAGAAGCCAAACTCCAGTAAAACCTGTGTATTCTGTGCCTTGCTAATGGGAAGAGGCCCAGCAATACTTCAGAGGTCTTTGGAAGACAGGAGAAGTAATGTTTAGAACAGAACCACTGCTTCAGTTGATGAGCCAGTGATGATGTCTACTGGCACGTCCTTGGAAATGAGTGTCTGTTATTGCCACAAACCATTTAAGTATGTTTCCTAAGCCTTCCCCTCCCTATAGAGACACCTGGGTCTGTGTCACAGGAAGCACATGTCTGTGGGAATGGGAAGACACCTTTGTTTCCCAAGCTTTTGAACTCACTCAGACATACTTCTTAGCAGTGAGAATGAAGTATCACATCTTGTTCCTCTCCCAGCTAATTCCATGTATTCTGTGCCCTCTGAGATGATACTGTCCTGAGTGATACTGGTCCAAAAATGGTACAGAGTGATTTCTAGAAGGGTTGTAGTGCCCTCAGTTGGGGAGAATGGATAGATTCGGTCCATTTGTGAGGTTAGCACTGACTAAGGGAGTTGGGGCTTAGGAGTGCTGATCAGTGCCTGATCAGGATCAGGCTGATCCTGGAATCAGACAGCTTAGGAGGAATAACTTAGGAAACCACCACCACATGGGCTGGAGCACAGAAACAGCACTGAGGTCTCACCTCCTCTTCTTGGTACTCTTTCCTGAAGGTGTCTCTGGTGATGGGAGTCTCCCTTTTGCTAGCATCACTACTAGGCTTGCAGTGTCTGCATTTCCCTTGACAAACAAAGGCCAGGGCACTGCTCAGCAGGTTCTCCTATCTATTGCTCCATGCTCGGAAGCAGCTCTGTGTAATACTGGACAGTGCAAGGAAGTAAGTGTCACATCTGCAACTTCCACCATTTTGAGTTACCTCTTTGGGCGTGTGGTTTTGGGGATTTCTTTCTTACTCCAAGTCTGAATAACTCAACCTAATATGCTTGGGATTTTTTCTCATTACAAACCCTGGCCAAATTAAGGAACTCCTCAGCTTGCTCTGGGTTGTAGATGAACATTCTGGTGTTGAAGGATGCATCTGTCTGTGTTACAACAGGTCCATAGAAGATTCCATCCTTCTGTGTACTGATACTGTAAAAATAGTAAATGCTAGTAATATCTAGCAATGCTTTCTTTGCGGAGACACTTTTTACTTTGTTCAGTGAACAACTAAGAACTTATAAAATAAGGTCATTACTGATTACTCACGAATGCTAAGTGTCTCTGTACAAATCCAGTAGTAGAGCCCAAAAAGCAATGACTACAAGAGCCACACAGAAAGTTCCCTAAAGAGATACCTGGCCTCATTTGCATTTTAGGTAGCAGTATATAAACAATAGTGCAAGTCACATAAGTTTCACCAAGCTGAGGACCAAGAACAGGCCTGGATGGTTTGTTATTATCAAAATAATTTTTCTCTAATGCATTTTTGTGACCCCAATGCAGAAAGGAAAACAAGGGAAATATGTTGGGCCATATCCTTATCTGGTGTAAAGTAATTACAGTGTATTGATTTGCATCATCTGGCCTTTTCTACCTAAATGCTCATTAAGATTTTACTGTTAAAATCCATACAAGATATTTTTAATTACTACTTCGAACTAAAATGCAGTATTCCTAAGGGTGAAGGACTAAGAGCACTGACAAGGTCAATATTGGGGTCAGTCAACTTCCACTGAATTCAGCAGCAGATATGATGGAAACAACCTCAAGTGCCATAAACATTTTTTTCCTGTAGTTTCGCAGGCCTCTCTTGGGCGGGACTAGGTTGACCATTATGCAGTTCTCATAAATCCATGTAATAGCACTGAGAAGTACGGGCCGTGTTACAAATCATTGTCCTTGCATGCTTGCGCAATCACGGAGTTACTTGGGAAAGACACGGCCCTGGTTTTGAGCACTTGGTTCTTTTCCAAAATGTAATACTATTTTCTGGCTGAATAAATCTCATTATCTAAAAGGGAAGTTTTCAAATGAACTTTTTTAACTGTGCAGTTTTGGTGTAAACATTTTCAAGTGATTTGCCAATCATTATCAGTCACTTTTCTTGCAGGCTTTAAGCTTCCATTCACTTCTGACTAGAAGTCTGTCTCTTTTCTCTCTGCCATTACTATCTTAACAACATAATAGAAATACTGTTTTAGTATTGTGCTATATTGTTTAACTGTGAACAAGCATGGCAAGTTTTGTTTTTTTCAATTGTCTGAGAAAGTCTCTAAATGAGTGTATGTATTTCCAAGCACATAGTTATTATTTCATTGCTTATTTGATCCTGTTTCAGTACTGCTAGTTTAAAGATTACATTTCAGTGTCAAAAATATTATTTCATATAAGCCTAATTTTTATTTCTTTAGCATAATATACTTATGCTAGGAAAATGAAACCATAAGTATCAAGATCCCTTTTGCTTGGAGAAAGCATCACAGATTCAGAGGTTACACAGAGTTACTTCATCCTACTGATAAACATTCAGAATTAGGATTCATGGAAGGATAACAGCCCTTTGCATTTGTAAAAGCTGAACTTTAAAATGCAGGCAACCTGCATCCAATAATTCCAGTTATGGAGATCATGTTATTCCCAAAACAGCAGCAGCATCCATATAGCAGTTCCATCTTTTGTGTCAGTAATACATACAGAAATAATTTACCAAGTGTCTTAGTGAAGCTAATGCATTTTTTTGATACAACTGTGATTAGATTAGGAGAGGGTGGTTCTGTTACTACCTCGAAAGACAAAAGCATGAAGAGAACAGAGGTGTCACAGATTAAAAATACACCTATACCAATGTATTATGTGCCTACATTTCCATTTTTCTTGTTAAATTATCAAACTAATGATAGGAATGAATGTTCTTGTTGCTGAACAGGTGATTTCCCTACTTCTTTTCACTAAAGAGGTATTGAGATGATCTATTACAGATTATATTGTTCAAACATTCCATAGTAATATCTTACTTAGACGTATCTGTGATTGTGTATCATGCTAGTGCTGTTATCACTGTGACTACCATTTAGCGTTAGTATTTATGGCTGGATATCAGGCTAAGAGGAGACATTAGCCTAATGCCTGACAGATCTGCAAATACCAGACAGCATTTGAGTCATAAGGAGTTTTACTGTTGACAGGGGGTGGTGGAGTTGTTCTGTTGCAGGGATTTGATGTCCAACCTCAAAGGTCCCAAGTACAGTACAAAATTCTTCCAAGAATAAGTCCCATTTCCTTGTAGAATTTGGTTTCTTTTTGTCATACACAGAAGTCATCTCAAAATACATGGTAACTCGTGAAGTTGTTTGTAAATGTGACAGCGGTGTTATTCAGATTGTATTTCCAAACTGTTTATGCTAACAATGACAAATGTGATTGTTCAGATTGATGCTCTGGAGACCATTTTGCAGTCTGTCCTTGAAGCAAAACCTGGTCCAGAATTGGCTGAAGAAGTCAAGGAATTGGAGCAGAAGTCACAGTGTGCAGAATCAGAAGAAATAGAGCAGTCTAAAGCACCTGAGTACTACAGCCGATTCAAGGTAAGGGAATTTCATTTATCTAAATATTATAAGCTGTAGTAGATCTCCATAATATATACTAGAAAATATATATGCTGGCTTATTATGGCTAGTAGACTGACACCCCTTCAGTGCATCAGGAGTCCTACCTGGCATTTTTGAAACTGATGTCACCTCACATTTTCACTTCTTCAAACAAGAAACAGCAGCCTAAAAAGACGTAAATGCTCAAGGCCACTTGTCTTTTGTCTGTCTGCTGGGATTTTATCTTCACTTTTCATACATCAAAATGATAAATCCAGTCCTGTTCGTGAAAGTGGGATGTCATTAGAGATCCATTATCTGACCTTGTGTGGGCTCTTGCTCATTAAAATAAATTGTAATAGGCATGAGACCATCGTGAATTTATTGTCCATTTGTGTATGTTACGATTAAGTAGGAATGTTGCATCGTGTACTTGCAGTCTGGGGAATTAGGTAAGGCTATATCGCCTCCCTTTTATCTTTAGGTCATCACACTGATGATAACAATGTGAAACACAAGCAGTTGTTCATTAGGGCACAGCTATATAATGAGCTCATTTTATGTGATCATCTCTGGTTTGTGCTGTGGTCAAAATCAAATAGCCCAGGCTGAAACCAATCTTGTTTATAGTTCCAGGAGCAGTACTCTTTCCATAGCCAATCAGTTTCCATTGTTGCTGTCATGACTTTGAACAGTTGTTCTGGATACAGATCGTTCTTCTTCTAAAGAAATTTCAAAAGTTAAAAGACTAGTAGCCTATGGTTTCACCTCACATACACACACTTTTCCTTTCTTTAATTTTTATTTACATAAATTATTTGCCACTAATCTTCAGATATTAAACTTGCTTTGTAGGCACTTAGAACTTTTTAATTAAAGTGTTTGGGAATCAGTGGGTGCTCAGCATGTGATAATTAATGCCTGCATGAATTACAGTGAATTAGGTAAACACAAGTGCCCTTTGAAGGAGGGAGTGAGACATTTTTATGAGTCTCTCATTGTCTATCCATTGTCTAGCCTTGAAAAAAATAATGCAGAGTGCTTAAAACAAGGCCTAAATGTCAAACTGGGGACAGACTGGTGCCAAGAGGGTAGTTTTCTTCTCACCTCAACCTTTCCACAAGTTCCATAATTAAACCCAGTTCAGGCATTCCCTGGTGTGGCAGTGAGTGCCCTGACTTTGAGCCAACAAACTACAGTCCCAATGCTTAGCTCTAAGCTCTCACCAGAAAAGTCTGAATATATCAAAGACGTAGCCCTCATGTGAAGTCTAGGCATCCAACAGTGATTTATATGTAAATAAGCCACAATTTCTGGTTGTCTGGATGAGAAAAGGAGCTCTCAAGTCAGAATGCCATTTCAGCTAAGCCCGAAAGAGCTCTTAGACTCTTCTCTCAAATCCATTAGGCCAGCACCAGCCAGTCTTCCCCGTTGAACCCCTGGACACCTACGGGTGTAGTTCACAGGGCAGAGAAGTTAATGAGAAATCCATACAAGTCTGAGGGAAGGTGGCAGCTCTGAAGCAACCTGGTGATGTTGGCATTCACAGCTGCTGTCCCAGCACAGATCGTGTGCCCCTTGTGTGGTGTAACCCCAACATGGGATTTGCACTTCTGCTGCTGAAGACACTTCGGTTGCACTTTGTCCAGCTGTGCGTTAGCCAGCCCGTCCCAGTCTTTCTCCGTGAGCTCAAAACCAATTGTTTCTGTCTCCTGCTTGCCCAGTTCTCTTTCACAAGTCATACATCTGGGTATGCGAGGAAAAGCATGTGGATTTGCTCCAGACATACAGTTCCTGTCTAGAACTGTAGCTTGTTCTGCATGGCTTTTATACACGTACTTGGACTCCATGTCTCATACCAACCTTCAGAATAGCCATTTGTGGAAGTACCTGAAAAAGCCACAGCAGCCTAACAGATACAACGTGCGAGAAGCATGTCCTTCACTTCCACTAAAACAAACAGGACTTGAGGGCATTTGGCTCTTTCTAGATAAAGCCTTTAGAGCTGTAATTTAGACTTTCTGTCTGACACTGTCATTTGTATTGTAATTACCTGTTTTCAGATCCCATATGCTGAGGCTCACTACTCTATGCAGTGTTCCTCAGGCAATTCCTTCGATCTGTGTCAGTGATCAGTGGGCAAGCATTTCATCACATAAATGCTGGGAACACCCTCTCTAAAAGCAGTGCTCCTTCTCTAACTGTGTGCAGAGCCCTGGAGGCTGCTTAAAAAAATCAACGATTTAGCTGCTTAAGAATGTACCCTTTTGGTACCTGCAGGACATAGAGCCTGCTGGTTTCCTAAATTAGTGTCACTAATGTATCACAGCAGAGCGGGGAAGATTCCAGGAGTTCAGTGGTACCAGTAATGGCTTAGGAGAGAGGTTCTGCTAGTTTCCAGTTTGTTGCCTTTCTCTATTTAAATTTCATACTGTTTAGGTTCAGTGCATAAACCCCCTTTTCAGCACATCCTTGGTAGTGGTTAATAGGGAGAGTTATGTTTAAACTGGATATCTAATCTGTAAACATGAGTATAGTTGTCAGGTTCCTTCCCCAGACCCAAGCTGTACAGTCTCTTCATGTTTCTCACTGATGCATTCTATACCTGCTGACATCTCAAACAAAAAGGAGGTGAATACACCTAAATATTACAGAGTTTGGTTTTTAGTCTGTTACCTTCAAAGCCATTGGTTTTGTTTTCATTCTTTATCATAAAATCAAAAACCAGACAGAGCCAAATACCCAAACCCCTCAGACCTGCATGCCTAGCATTTTAAAGAGTCTTTAATCTGCTGTCTGTCCAGTTCAAACCTTCAAGGGTCTGGCAAAACACAACAAAGCCTGCAGTTGTGTTGGTTAAGGCAGAGAGAAGTGGAGAGGCCTCAGAGGGGACATCATAGTTTCCTGCGTAAGAACAAAGCAGAGCCTCAAGACAGGAGCTGAGGGGCAGTGCCTTTGCAGATTATTGCCATTCCTGAGGTAAGAGGAAAACTGTGAGCCAGCAGCACAGCACATAAGCTTCCAGCGATAACTGGAAGTCTGGATATCTGCATGGCCCCAGAACTGCCATTTTGTTTGGAGGTGAATGATCTCCGCATCTTCTTTCCATCATCCTGCAATGCAAAACAATAGGCTTTATTCAGAGGGCGCAGGAAAGAAGCATGGATGTACTTTTCTTTAGGACATGTACTTCTTTAAACGTTTCTGCAGGTGCTGGGCTCAGTAAAACATTTTATTTAAAAGAACAATCAGGAAAATGTGTTGCTATCTAATGAGTGAGCAAGGTGTAAAGAATCTGCCAGTGCCATGTCATCTTTCTCCCCCAGGAAACTCTTTCTTGGTTGTGTATCTGCACTTTTAAGGCAATTAATGAGATTGTTAGTGAGCCATCAGGCTAAAGATTCCAGAAAACCAGAAGTAGTATCACTGGATGATTCATCATCTTAAGTGAATTAACATTTTTATGCTGCATGAAATCCAGATAAGTAAGGCTCAAGAAAGAAATACTGCACAGTTTCTTACTGATGCTCTGCTCTTAGTTTCAGTGTAGAATATCCCTGAAAAAATATCCCTTGCTTTAGCACTATTGTACAGTCTGTGCAAGCATAGTCAAGTCTCAGATCACAGTAAGTGTTGAGAAGAAAAATCATGGGAGTTACTTAGTATGCCATTAGCAAGAGAGCTAAAATTTAAAGTGATGTGCATCTGTTGAGAGGGATGCTAATGCAGGCGGTGTGGAGCAAATTGTTCAACTGGTTTTGAGGTAAGACACAAACCCCAAATGTTTAGATTATATTTATTTTAGTTGACTGGTCAGCTGATCTTTGTTAATACCAGATAACTGAACTTGGAAAAATAAAGAGAATTTCAATGGTTAATGAAAATTAAACTTCATTGTTTTAGTTTTATTGCTCAAAAAAATTATTCTAGAGGTTAGCATTTCAAGAAGTGGTACCAGCTACCACAGTCAAAACACTTTGCTGGGATAAAATAGTTACCTGGCCTATATAGCCCAGCTAATAGTTAGATTCAAACAGCAGTGTATTGGTTGTTACGGGGAAGTATTTTGTGGCTGATTATTTTGTGACTGACTGGCTCTCTCCTTCTCACTCCCCGCCAAATCCCTTTTTATGACAGGAGCTGTACTCTAAGCTGCACTCACTTGGCAAGGTTGAATCTGAAAGCCTGTTAACCCTGACCACCCAACTTGTCAAGGAAAAGCTGCCAGCATGTGAAGTGGAAGACATTGCAAAACATGAGCAGAAGCTGAAGGAGTGGGAGCAAGAACAAGCACTTCTCATTGAGAGGGAGAGAGAGTTGAGAGAAAAGGCTAAGCAGGAAATGGAAGCTAGGAAGCTAGCTAAAGCATCTGCTTAGTACTGGAACTCAAAGACTACCATAGTGGTATGCATTCCTCTGTCAGTGAACTGAAGTGCTCACCGTTACTAATATTTCACTTCAATCCTGCTGCAAGTGTGACTATTTGTGACTGTTATATGCAAATTAAACTTCTCCCATTTTGCCTGTTTCCTGAAGTAAAGCACAAGTGGTTTAGAAATCTTCATCCTGTATATGATATATTTTCCTCCTACCATCAGCTAGGCAGGGGGTGGGATGGAGACAACACAAAGAAACAAAGGCATAAGAAGTAGCTTGCCTGTGATGAAAGGTGTAGAGGGTGGAAGGAACAAAAGAAGGGGGAAGAATTTCAAACACAAGTTGTTTCAGTAGGGGTTTCTCACAGGAAAGAATGCCTTGGCTGCTCTGAACTTCAGACACTAAGAGGATTAACATATATTGCTTGCTTTTTTTTTCCCCAACCCATTTGGAAAATTCAGGCTACTATACATAGAGTTGGAAGCCTAACGTCAGACTGTTTTTAAAACAACTTTTAAAGAGTTTCAGCCTAGCGAGTTAGCACTTGTACAGGCACTCAGATGTGCCTTCCCTTTAAGGAAGTTAGAAATTTCTGACTTTACTAGTGCTGCTCTGCTCCATTTTTAAGGTCAGTGGAGAAACATGCACAATCACCTCGGCACACACCAAGGAGCCTCATACTGCAGTGCAGTTTCCTTTTATATTCTGGGTGCTGTTTCGTGGGATTTTTGACCTAATTCCCTTCTTGTCTCAGCTGTGTACACGGTCCTGTGCCCCATTTTTCAGATTGATAAAACAATGTAGCTATTCACACAGAGCACAAGGAAACAGCAAGGGAGGAAAGGATCATAGTGCATTGATTGTGGGATGCATCAGCATCCATGCCTGCTTACATTCTCTGTCACCACAGAATCTCATCAGCTGCATCCAGCGACTTTATGTAGCTCATGGCAGGGCAAGTTCCTTAAAAACAGGGAGACGCTAGCAACAGCCCTGCTGTATCGCAGCTTGTTATGGCAACAAGTGTTGTCTCACTGTGCTTTACCACAGGATCTGATAAGCATTTCCAGTTTTATCATGCACCTGTCTAGTCTTACAGTGGTAAAACTCGTATCACAAAATCACTGTAAATCCAGTGAGAACACGCTGCAAATCTGTGAAGTGAACTTGTTTTAAGTGTAGGAAAGCATCTTATCTGCATGCACCAAATACTTCCCATGTTCCCAGCAAACACACTCAGAGCCTGATTGCTCTTTCACATCCAAGAACTTGACAATAAGGTCCTTCACCCCATCTTGCCAGCAAGTCCCATAGTTTCGCCCAAACTGCAGTAAGAGAGTGCTGACTCCAGGTAAGTGGATGATTTTGTGGCTTGGCCTAACTAAACCAGCAGTGGACTTTCCTGGGCAACTTTTCTCAAGTCCTGGAGTTTTTTTCCTCTTTCTTGGTCTAAATGCTTTCTGATTACTGTGGGAAGTTAAGGAGTCTTAAAGGAGAGTAGAAGGTCAAACACACTCTTTAGAACAATTTCCTGAAAACTGGTGGCTTTAAAGAGGTCGGGACTCCCAGACCAGCCACAGGAGAATGAAGTGTCCCTTCCTGACCACGTATTTCAGTTCTTCAGTATCAGAACATGGGTTGTACCTCCAAAGGTTCACAATCACTCCTGCATTCTGATTCCTTTCTCAGCTTTTCTCTGCAGACACCAGCTCTCCCTCAGGGATCTTCTCTACACTACCACAGTTTTAAGACCCTCCTTGCTGACACATAGTCTCTAGCCACTGCAGCTGCTGATCATTTTGCTTATGAGACACTGTTTGACTAGGCCACAATGGGCGCTGCCACATTTCTCCTTGTTTTTTGTTAGCACCTGTTTCTTGGCAGCAGAAGGAGCCTATTTCTGGCCCCACTTGAACCCCTCCTCACCCTGCTCGACAGGTACGCCAGGCTGCCAATGCTAATTGAGCTCCAGGAAGCTGCCAGCTGCCATGCCCCCCCCCCAGAGCACACTTCACTCCCCCCACAATTAACCCCCTTTTCCATTTATTTAGACTTAACTGTTAGAGTAATAGGAGAAAAAAATCCTCCTCTAACCTTGGAATAGCCTGTTAATGTTACAGGTTGCGTCCTTGTTTTACTCCAGGCACTGTGGGTTTGAATGCTCTGAGCCCAGTCCAAAGCCTGAAATTAAACAGTGTAGGTACAACCTTTCTCTGTCTTTGCCCGAATCTCCTCCCATATCCCCCTCTGCCCTTGGGAGAGGAGGGTTTCCCTGCCAAATGCTTTGCAGGCAGCAAAGGAGATTCCTGGGGCCAGATGAAGGACACCAAACCCAAGACCTGCAGCAGAGGGTCCAGACCATTTGTGGCTTAAGGAGCCAAAAGCTTTGCCAAGCCCTCATTTATCTGTCCCCTCAGTATCACCCTGAGCGAGAAACTGCTTGTGACACTTCCACCAGCTGGACCAGCTACACACTAGGGCCCCTCTTCCCTCTCCCTTATGCCCCAGCCTAGTATTTTTCCACAGTCCAGTAGCCTCCGTTTTGCTTCTCCACACTCCAGGTCTCACCACTGTCTCAATAGAAAGCAGCTTCTGCCAAACCAGTGTTTTCTCACCTAGCAAATCCTCACGTTTCCCACAAGCCTACCTGCACCCTCTTAAATTCTCCAGCAATCCTCATTGCTGCTTCCCCTTTGACCTCACCCTTGATTCCCTTCAAGTTCCTCCTGTATATTGTCTCACATTTATTTCTTCCCCCTCTCCAAGGAGGCTGGCCATGTCTCTGTGCCCTGCACCCCCATCTCAGACAGCAACGTGCCCCTGGCTCTGCAGACAGCGATTAGCCCAGGGTACCAAGTGCTCAGGTACCCTGAGGTTTGAGGTCCTTGGACATAGCTCAGTCTCAAGAGGTTGAAAACATGAATTAGCAGCTGAAAGTTGAGGGAGGGGAGGAAGGTACTCTCCTCTTCGGTGCTCTCTCCTACCTGCTAGCTTTGAGCAAGATCAGTAGTGAGATAGACAAATTGTGAGACAGGGTAATTCACAGACCAGTGCTGTTCAGGCATGTGCTCGACTTCCTAAGGGAGACACGGACGGTAGCTGTGCACCACAAATGCAGCAGCATGAAAAATCAACAGAATATTAACTAAGTCAACTTGACTTACCTGCTTTTCTCCTTCCCACTCCCGGAAAAGTAAGATAGACTTGACTGTTCACCCGCTTGCATCAGTCATGTTGCACACACAACCTGTTTTTCAGCTGCTTGCTGGATTACTCTTAAAAAGAGGTTTGAAGAACACTTGTAGCAACACCTAGGAGTGAAACTGGGCCCCAGGCAGTCAAAAGCCCTTCTGTCTGGATGCCCACAGCTTTGTGCACACTCCTGTGATAGCTATCACCTGCTGTGATGCAGCCTGCCCCATTTAGAAGGGGGGCAGAGAAGTCATACAGCAGCTTTTGATCTGCTGCTGCTTAAACATGAGCTCTGATGCTAAGGGAAGAATGTGGATGTGTGTATATATGCATATTAAAAAAAAAAAAGAAAATACTTTTGTACTCTACAAACACAGAAAGCTTCTGAGTTCATCCAGTCCTGCGCCCTGGTACTCATTCGATGGGAGCTCACAACCCAATGAGCACTTCCTCACTAGGACATTCTCAAGCTTTTTTGAAATGTTGCTGCTCCTTGCTGCACTGTTTCAGACAGCTGCCTAGACGTTTCTGTACATGAATGGGACTGGCAAAATATTTCCTGGAGGGGACAGACCAAAATCTTTCTTGGTAGTAACACTGTCTCCTTTTTTCGGATCACCTCTCCTAAAAATGTTCCTTCACATCCTGTTTTCATTTGTGACTACAGCTGTGATTTGGATTAAAGCTATTGCAGTTTCTCCATTGTTAGTGCATTTCCAAATCACAGGAGTGCATCTTTCTTCATGAAAATTTTTGAATAATTTCCCTACTTATTATCCTGGTGTCTGTATAGCTAAAGGCAGAGGAAAATCTCCCAGTGCTAGGAGCAATACATTTGCATGCACAGTGGCTGAGCTGTGCATGCAAACAAGGTGACCAGCAGCCTACATAATACCTGCCTGCACTAATGCTTACGGTACAGCATTGCCACACTTGCACATGCTAGACAGTGTTAACAGCTCTCCCGTTTTTCCCCAGGTGTAGGTGAGACCCTTCGCTCAATAATACTAGCCGAAAGAAACAGAAACCAGTACAAATGCAAAGGCTGTTTGGTATGTTGGCATGAATTTGGCTGCTGTTAGGAGAAAAAAACAGCACCTTAAAGGTTAAACCTCTTCCTTTTAATTCAAAAAGCAGCTTCCCAATTCAAATCCATGGCAGACACCAAATATGCTGCTGATTAGGCAAGCAAGTGTGTAACTCTTCCTCCCACAAGTGTCACTGGCAGAACCCAGTGAAGCCCTGAAGGTCATTATCCATTATTCACAAGAGGAAAATTACATATTTATTCCCTTGCAGCTCAAATAAATGTTGCCTGAAGCCTGGCACAGATGAGCCCTATTTATGGTAACACCCGACCTTGCCAAGATAAGGTTACTAGATGCTCTCAGATCTGGTCAGATGTTGTGCCCTACACACAGCGCTGGTATAGAGCCCCTTCCCACACCTTCAAGCACCTGGTCCCTCCCCCAGTGGCCTGTCCCAGCTGCTTGCCTGCCCATCCCAGGGCTCTCTGGTCACCCTAAAACTGTGGGACCAGGACAATGACCTACCCCAGCTGCAGGTGAAGGTTGGCTGGTGCAAGGGGGTTTCTGACCTGAGCAGCCATTACTGTGCCACTGAGGCAGGCAGAAGACAGCTCAGGGCACAGGTTAGCAAGTGTTCTCTCTTCCCCCACTTCCTCAGGAAGCTGGAGTCATAGTTACAAAAGGGAATTGCACCCTTGACTTGCAGCATCCAATTCTGCAAGTACTGCTGCTGGTTTTGCTGGGGCTGTTCATGTAGAAACTACAACTGAACTTTTCAAAATGTATTTCTAGTGAGTATTTGAGCACATTTGCGGAAAGTAAAGTTAAATCTACCTTCCCAGAAGTTTAATGGCAAATGTTGAGATGAGGACAAGGCTTTTTGATTGTAGAAGAGAAACTACTGCTGACTTAAGTGACAAACAACCTGAACTTGGGACAGTGACTCTTTCAAAATAAAACTGTGGAGAATGAAGTATAGATCAAGAATTAGTGACAAAACATTAATGCAAGAGTAACTGCAGATACTAAACGTGATAGAAAACTGTGGCATCTACTCTGGGTCAATCTCCCCACAGAAATATATATATCTTTCAGTACTCACAAAGTTGTCACTGAACTTAGCTAGCAATTGCATAGTACTAACTCCGTTGCTGCTGTTAAACCTTTCTGATAAACTCAAGTCCACTCAACCCATTCCAAATTGCAGATGCCCCAGGCACAGAAATAGCATTAGAGCCCCATTGACAAGCACATTAGATTATCAGGACAAAATTCAGCTTTCAATATATCTTGTTTATTCCAAATCCTGACGATTCCTCCCTTAAATGAATTGCGAAAGAAACTTTCAAGCCTGTTCTGGTCCTTACACATGGCAACTGCTGCTATAATTACATCTTTGGAAACTGTAAACTCTTTCTGGAAATACTGAGTTGCCCTCCGGGGCGTTCATATTAAGTATTTAAGTGGCTCAGTGGTTCAGTTTACCTTCAACTCTTTAAGCTAAGAAAGTAACGCAGCTGGGCTGAGATAACATGAGGTATGTAAAAGCTCAGTCAAAATTAATTTCTGGACCTTAACAGGTATACAGGGTGTAACCTCAGTGTGTATAGACATCGTTATGTATATTTAACTTTGCTTGTATTAGGACATAAGTTCCATCTATTTCACTTATCTTCTCTGTGTAATTCACAAGCACAGGTGATGGGCTGAGCTGCAGTATGATGTGTAAATCATGGCATATGCAATTGTTTCGGCAGTGAAGCTGGCAGCAGATGTACAGTCAACCTCCACCCCTGCCTTGCCAGCTATTCACATTGGGGCCAGTAATGCTGGAGTCATTGAACTGCAGAGAAGCAGCTACATCAAGTGGTAAAGGATCCCTGAGAACCAATGAACAAAGCTTGTGCAGACTACAGTGCCTGCTGATTTAGTTCTTTAGTTCTGCTCAGTATTTAATTTCTGGTGGAAATGATGCTGAGTATGCAGTCAAAAACCAGCAAATCCCCTAGCAAGCTGAGGGCACTCAGCATTACTCAGCCTCTGGTGGTTTTGGGCTGAATCTGAAGAAAGCACACGCAGCAAAACAGAGGACAATGCCCTGGGGCAGTTCATGCTAGTGTGGACTGGTCATGTCTGTGGAAGAGGAAAGCAGAGACCGCAGCAGTAGGCAGTGGTCAAAAACTGTTCACTGGGTGAAGGACATGGGCAATGCTCATGTAGCAGAAGTACCGTGTGCCCAGAGACACCCTCTAGGAAGCCAAGGAGCTTTGCTGCAGTGCTGGGAATGAGCTGGATCTATGAGGTGTCACCATGGCTATTACTCAAGAGACCCCCTGGACACCTCTTTTCACCCCATCCTAGGAACCATGAAATCTAGAATTTCCACCCAACCACAGAACACTAGAAATCAGTATTAAACAATCTCCAGGTCTGGGATGCCACAGGACAGATCCCTCATTTTAGATAGACAGAAAAGGTCTGAGGGACTATCATTTTCCCATGCCATCTGAAATACTTCATAAGCTGATTGAATTTGTTCATTAACACTAGTGGAAATAAAATTTCTCCTCCTCAGCAGCTGTGTTGAAGAAAGGAGTTTTCATTCGGCATCTGGAAGCAGCAAGCCAAACGCTACAGACCAGGCTGGCCTGCCCCTATCTACAGGTACCATGGGTGGTCCCACCTGTGGAAATCCAGAACTTCACCCTGCAACTGCAGGTGAATAATTGGGGTTGAAGCCTGACCTGGTCTGCTTTTCACAATCATTTTAATACCTTTTAAGTAGCATCAGGCTACTATACCACAATAGCTCAGAAAACCTTGATGTAGACATATGCAGGATTATACTTGAGATACAAGATTTGCATCAGTTAACTCCCTCAGCTGATCTTCATTTTTCTCTACTTCACCATGCTCACCCCAATTCAAGCCAAGCACAGTATTTCTTATTAATGTCATTACAAGTTACAAATGAAACCTTAGATGTTGGAAATGGATAAGGGCCCACAAAAAAGACTGCTATCTGAGGGAGAAGGAAATCCCACAGGGCCACTGCTTCTCCTGGGAGTAAGCACCCCTTGCTCCCTGCTGCCCCAGCCTTTACCTGCTTTCATGTCATTATCATCTCCCCGAGCTAAGAAACGTAAGTGTTGACTGCTGGACCTCACCATGGCAGGCATCGCAGCAGCAAGCAAAACTACAAAGGCAGAAAGCCTGATCTTACAGTATCCCTTTAACAGCAGTAGAGGAAAAGTCTGGTGTTTATAAAGTAAAAAACTAAACTGAGAGCCCAGCTTCTCCAAATGCTCCGTCCCCTCTCACTGGGATTACTGGGCAGCGGCAGCTGGGAACAGTCTATGTCCGCTGGCGACAAGCTGCACTCTTGTTAAACTGCAACAGTTTTGGAAAAGACCTCTTTTCCAAACAAGGGTGGGCTCAGTTTGATGTAACTTCATTGGGTATCATCTCTGACACAGCCCCTTGAACGTGTACTTACTGCAAATGAGGTGTTTTCTCATGCTGCTGAGGGATACAGAAATGAGAACAACAAAAAGAAGCCACGTCACGGTACATCATGGTAATGTTTTACACCACAAGAGATAACAGTAATCTTTTGCATTTCTTTTCCAATTTCTAAATCGAGATTGGTTCTTATCTAGCATTTAAATAGTCATTGACCTTTTGAGAAAAAACCCATATAGTAGGTAATCATGATTGAAGGAAAGGGGAAACTTAAAAATACGTACATACACAGAGACAAGAAACATGTCAACACCACTTTACCACTTTTGTATTTTATTGTGGAACTGAGTTTGTTTCCTTTACATCAAATATCCTCAATGGAAGAGGGGATATTGCACACAAATATCATAAAAGCACTACATATTACTTTCACTGGAAACTAATTTTCTACATTAGATATGACTGGATAGAATAGAAGTGATGCAGGATTATAAGACATAATACCATACACAGCTGCAGACTGACACAAACACCATTCAGAACAAGAGAGAGGAGGTGTGTGAGGTGCTTCTCAGCCAGCAACAAGACTGCTTCTTTCCATAGTTTGGAAGATAATGGCTGCATGCAAATGCGTGAAAGCATATTTCAGATTTCCTCTTTTACAGTTGTGATTACAGCCCAGTCTTGAAGAGGTAGCTCCTGCCATCTGGAGCTCCTAGCTAGTCTAGTGTGGAGAAGCTGCTTTTTAATTATTCTCTTTTTTTTTTCTTTCTATATTTTTATGCCATTGTTTTATTTAGTTACTTAATTTTTTTAGATTTTTTTTAAAGTCACAACAAACAGACTTTTTTTCTTTTTTTTTATTTTAAATAGCAAACATTTTTAAACCAGGTGAATAATATAATTGCATTCTAAGAAATGCTTACCCCTAGTTGCTTTTAGTGTTTTTTTCAATTATTAAGTGAAAAGATGAAAGCTTACAGTTTCTTTCAAGTGTAAACATTATACTTTTTCCTTTTCTAATAAATCCAGACCAACAAAATTACTATTTCTCTCAAAACATCATTACTGAGCAAGAACCTCTGGCGACAGTTGAACAAAGAGAAGCGTGTGACAGAAATGTCCCAAATGCACAGTAAGCACTCTTTGGAGCTGACTTGCTTGTGGTGGGAGGGATTGAAAATTCAATTAACAAATTGATTAAATCTTAGTAAATGAGTACCGGAACTCTCCTAAAATATGTAAGCTAATTAAAAAAAAACCCCATTCATGTACATAGTTATCTCCATTCACCACAGTCTGTAAAGTAAAAAAAAAAAAATCAGAAGTGATTTCTATGAAAGATGGGGTGAAAATAGAGATCAATAAAGTCAGGCCCACCACAGGACTTTGAAAAGGCATGCAAGAGAGGCCCTGTCCAAGTTCAGGAGTGGGGTGGGATCTCCAAAGTTAATTCTTCATTGAATTATATGAAGCAGTATAGTAATAGCATAAAGATCATGACTGGGAATGCTGTTATGGATAATACCATCATTTAAATGGAGCGTCCTTTACACTCAGATATTGAATCTTCATAATTAGAGTAATCAATAACAAACCATGCTCCTAGAAATCTATGCTGATCAACAGCACTCATCGTTAATGTACACGGTACATTTTGATGACTGTTACACTAAACTAATTGTGTAGTACTAGGACGAGCACAGTTAGATTAGTTCCACAGGCAGGAAAGACATTAAGGGCAAGAGGAGCTAATGGAGGAGTTCATCGCTGTGTTGCACCCAGGCGCTCTTGCCATTTGAAAGGGAATGGATGGAACAGGCATTACAATACCTCAGAATAGCCACACCGGGGTTTTAGTATTTTTGTAGCAGCAAAAAAGCGAATGTACATTTTAGATCAGCTGTAACTGTCTAATTATTATTATTTTAAAAGTAAAACAAATGCTTGAGCCATCACAAACTTGCTTGGGGAGACTTAAGGCTTGATTCTAATTTCATTTACAGTAGGACCAAATGACTGTAACTTCCCTGACTGTAGTGAAATTGCTCCTGATTCACAGGAGTAAGTGGCGTAAGTGAGATTAGTTTCAGGACCGCTGCTGTACTTAAAACAGATTTTCTACCAAAGCAGAGATACAAACCATTTCAGATATTGTCAGAAAATCAGAATACCTGTTCCCACCCACTCAAACAGTTTGAAATCTGACCTATATAAGAAAGTAGACAAAGCAGACAGAATTGTAGAAGTAGTACAACTATTCTGCCAAACATTTTGCCTAGAACTTTGTAGACTTTGTATTACAAAAGCAATTTTAAGTGAATGATTATGAGCCCAGCAAACATGCTTGTTTTCACAATACATTTCCATCTGCCTTTTGTGCCATAGTCATTCTGAGTTATTCTTAACGACTTAAAAGGTATAGCAATAAATAAAACAGCACTGCTAGAGATACCTAAAAAAAGAGAAGACATTAAAAATAAATCAAAACCCCCAACAACTGACAAACAGTAATTCACAGCATTAAATGGGCCTCAGGAGCCCACATTTAAAGGACCCTAAAGCAGTGTAAAAAAAACGCTCATAAAAATTAGGAGTGCAAACATATACCTATTAAACAAAAATATCCTAACAATGTAAAATTCAAATAAATTATAAGTAAAGAAAATAAAATGAGGTCATAGTTCACTACATTGTGAAACTTAATACCAGCCATAATGGTGAATCATACAGACAAGCATGTATCTCCATTCTGGAGGCCTTTACACCTTCTTTAAATTCAGATTTGCAAACCTTCTACAATGTAACAAGATTTTTTAAAATTGGGGTAAAACTTCTGAGACTAAAAAATCCAAACTGTCTTAAATCACAGAACAGTGATGCTGTTCCTCTGCAAGCAGTCTAGGGAAGGAAAGGAAGAGGGAGAGGAGGGAGGAAAGGAAGGAGGAAAGGAAGGAGGAAAGGAAGGAGGAAAGGAAAGGAAAGGAGAGGAAAGGAGAGGAAAGGAGAGGAAAGGAGAGGAAAGGAGAGGAAAGGAGAGGAAAGGAGAGGAAAGGAGAGGAAAGGAAAGGAAAGGAAAGGAAAGGAAAGGAAAGGAAAGGAAAGGAAAGGAAAGGAAAGGAAAGGAAAGGAAAGGAAAGGAAAGGAAAGGAAAGGAAAGGAAAGGAAAGGAAAGGAAAGGAAAGGAAAGGAAAGGAAAGGAAAGGAAAGGAAAGGAAAGGAAAGGAAAGGAAAGGAAAGGAAAGGAAAGGAAAGGAAAGGAAAGGAAGAGTAAAAGAGGCAAGGAAAGGAAGAGGAAAGGAAGAAGAAAGAGGAATAGTAAAAGAAGAGGAAATGAGCAGAAAAGGGGAGGGGAGGGGAGGGGAGGGGAGGGGAAGGGAGGGGAAGGGAGGGGAGGGGAGGGGAGGGGAAGGGAAGGGAAGGGAAGGGAAGGGAAGGGAAGGGAAGGGAAGGGAAGGGAAGGGAAGGGAAGGGAAGGGAAGGGAAGGGAAGGGAAGGGAAGGGAAGGGAAGGGAAGGGAAGGGAAGGGAAGGGAAGGGAAGGGAAGGGAAGGGAAGGGAAGGGAAGGGAAGGGAAGGGAAGGGAAGGGAAGGGAAGGGAAGGAAGGGAAGGGAAGGGAAGGGAAGGGAAGGGAAGGGAAGGGAAGGGAAGGGAAGGGAGACTTATTTTAGCTTATTGCTTATTCTATCTTTTTTCAAGATCTTGTGAGGGTTGAGAATGTAGGTTACACCCTTGCAAGTATTAGGCAATCAACTTTTCAAATCCCATTTTCTGTCATCATCAATAGATTAATTTTATCACCAGGGTGCCCTTCTACCCCCCTCACCCCCAAAAGGTATTGGCAGTTGTCTATTTTCAATAAATTTTACCTCAATATCCATTCTCACTAGAACCTTAAACAACATTATTCATTTATCTTACAAAACTACTAAAAAAATTACCTTCACCTGAAAAATTTTTCTTTGCATTTTCCTGTAAATGAAAACATTTGTTAAAAATTCATCTATTAAAAGTTCACGCAGCACTAAAAAAAAGGTTTCTGTACATTTGTTCCCATATTCACTCTTAAATTAAACAAATAAAATAAGGTAAGACAAAGGAAGGTTGAATACTGTACAGGCTCACAGGTAACCTTTTTCATAATTCTGAATGTTCACTAAGTTTTGTAACTCTGATACTGGACACCACTTCAATCTTGCTTCCCCAGTACAAAAGAAGCTTTCAAAAAAATGCTCATCTTGCCTTGTTGAGCTGTCCACATGCATCAATGAAGCGTTCACATGACTAACATACGTAATTCATAGCACCAAGCCATTTGACCAGTCAGATAGGTTTCTAGTACCACACATGCACACTCACACTTCTTTATTGGTGTAACTATGATCCTACACAGATGTTTTATAAATTTGCTGTCTCAACATTAAAAAATAAGTGCATCAAGTTTCTTTGTACATTCAAGTCACTTTCTAAGGCAAATTGTCTACTGTATGTACTCCCAACCGCTTTGGTATTTTGCTTCAGTTAATCAACGGTGGACGTGGGTGTTCAAGCATGTGGACTGGTCAGTTCTGGCTGGAGTGAGCGGACTTTCACTGGGAGCATGCCTTAGACCAACAATTCTGCATGTTGAAAGAAAGGTTTTAGACTTCCGGATGGGGTGCAGACTATGTGCGTATTTGGCCTATGATTGTTATGGTATGTCAGTATGCAGAGTTCAAATGAAAGTAGGAAACTGCTGATGAGCATTTAGGTTGTACGTCCCTTCCTAGCCACATTCTGTTTCTTTTTCTTTTCTAGCTAACTTAATTCTGTAAAAAAAGGATCCCCCTTGTGATAGCTCAGATTGATACAAATTTAAAACTTTCTTTTCATGTGAGAGCATAAGCAGACTGCAGTAAGCAATACATCTATTGCCATGAGACTAATGCAGATCTAATTACTTATTACTTTCTCCTCCTACCCCTCTCTCTCTTTCTCTCTCTCTTTGTGTTTCTTTAGAGGGCAAATGCCTCTACCTGGCAGAAGTCAGTTGGGGTTGCTAGTGCATGGTTTCCAAACGTTCAGCAGAGGTGAAACGGGATCTGTATTTTTGCAGTAATTTGAACCCTACTATGGGAATACTGTTATTTCCCTTAGCAATCAGCAAAGACTGAAAAATATTAGTGACTTGCATCACTGTGACACAGTATAGCATTTGGCAGGTATACAGTTCAGCAGTTGAAATAAATGGGTTTATTTATTTTTTAGAAAAGGTATTTTCAAACTGAAGAATTTCTGGAAACAAAGTTTAATCTTGTGGTGCATGGTCTTGTTCTTACAGTTCAATCTTGCATGCGGGAAAAGATTCATCCTGCATAACAACAGTGCTGCTGCTTGCCAAAACCATGATGTTGAGGTCCTGCTGTTTCTCATGGGTTTCTTGGTACCATTCCCTCATCACTTCTGAGTCATGGGTTGGGATTAAGGTCACCTGCAACACAAAACAGAAGTCCTGAGGAATGGACAAGTATGTTTCCCTTTTGGAAAGAGTGGGTCTTTATGCAATAAATAGTTGGATAAATGAATGGATAAAAGGAAATAAACAGACACATAGGTAAGGTAAAATAACTGCAAAGAAGTAGTTTATCAAAATAAAACCTTGTTTTTCTTAAGGTGCTGAGATGCAGCTTTCCAGAGAAGTAGCAGTCTGTAGTCTGCACTGATAGCTCTTCAGATTATGGCCAAATATTTGTTTACTTATTGATCATGATGGAAAGGCACAGGAAGTTTCCAAGTGTATGTGATTACCATATAAATCATGAAATATTCACTCTTCTTTCCTACTTACAAACTGCAATGTTTCCAAACTTGGATCATATATGGTATGGTAACAAGATGAAACAGCCAAATGGCCCTGTAAACCAGCCCCCAACTGTTTTATTCACCAGGAACAGGTCAGAAGGGCCAGAAATGGGGGAGCAGATGAGTGTGGTGCAGCTCTGTGCTTCACTCGGGTGTCCTCTCACATTATCAGTGAAACGAGGTGCCCAGCCTAGGGACTCTACTCCCCGGCAGCCGCTGTCCACTCCAGAGGTGCTCTGGCTTCCCATAGTCGCTTCCCAGAGAAGGTTAAATTTCCAGATAGAGATACTAGTGAAGAGCCTACCTGCATGTTACTCTCCCACTGCGCCTTGCCCTCCAGCAGGGAGTCCAGAACAGCCCTGCTTGGCTCTTCGGCTGCAGAATCATTCCCGCTCACCACGTAGTAGGATGACCGCACCCTCTTGAAAAACTCAACGTCAACGTTCTTGCTATTGCTGTGGTTGGGAATGTACACCAGATCCAAATACACCGGAGGTCCTGGAGGCACTGCTGTAGATTTTGCCACCTTAGTATTCCCCGGTCCTTTGGAAATCAAACAACAAAAGAATATATCACAGGCTGGTTAAAAAAAAGCATTTATTAATTACTGTTTGTTAGAACCACTGAGGTGAGATGTGTCCAATTATGGCATTACTCTCCTACATCTAATGACATGTTCCAGCTTTGTTGTATCCTGATTACAATTGTAATGGGAGGAAAAACCTGAATAACTGTTACTGTATAATACAATAAAAACTCACTACCACATAACCAAAAATTGACTGAACCTTTCCCAGTAATATACTACTACTATCCAACAATTACTACGCAGGGCTGTGATTACTGAATTACCATTCAATAAATGGTGGTATTATTTTCCAGGTTAAGAAGCACAGCTTTTCAAAAGTCTCAGGTATGCACAATTCTAAAACCTAGGGTCACACAGGGAGCCATGCAGATTTGAAGCAGTCCTGAGATTTGGGGTATCAACACACAGCAAGACACCTGTTGATATGCTCAGACTGCCTTACAGGTGCATCAGGAAGCTACTACATGTGAGCAGAAAGAGGGTCAAAGAGGAACTTGGGAGGACAGAGAAGCTTGTAAAGCAATTACTTCAGGGAACTGAGAACAAGTGTTTGTTTGCCTGCTGGATCCTTATTTGCACACACAAAATAGCCACTTACCACAAAAAGTAGGGGGAAGCATGTTTTTGCTGCTGTACATAGTATAGTGCTTCTTCTAAGAAGAGCTTCAGTCAATAGGAAGTTCAAAGTTTAAGTACATTAAAAATACTACCTTTGAAATGCATCTACTAATGGAGACATGCAAAAGATGGTGTAAGAAAGGAACAGTGGACCACTTAAAATGGGGAAGCTAAAGACAGTTGAATACTGGTTGGTTTGTATTGAACCCTAGAACTGCTCCTTGTAAAAAAGCTTTCAACAGAACATCAGCCCTGAAAACAGCAACATCAAACTATCCCCCAAACACTCTCTAACAAGATCTGCCGGAAACAACAGATTAGCACAATGTCTCCTTCAGTAATTTAATTTGTATTTTATTACTACTTAAAATACACAACAGTCATTCAAAATGACATTAACTTTCTGTATGTTTAGTCACCACTGATGGCATAAGACTTTAACTGGATTATGTGATGTACATGCCTAGTTCACTGAAAGTGCTCTTACTACTGTTATATTTTTTTAAAATACTCCTTTTAAAATTAATCCAGCAAAGCAATAAGAGCATCCAATGGCCGATAGTACCTTTGCCTCCCACAATATTAAATTGCATTCATTTATGTTAAGAGAATTGTGCCTACTTGTTTCTTACAATGAATAAAGTGGTTCACTTTGCTACTGATTTCACTTCACCTACAAAAGTGGTACTTTTAATTCTATTAGTTGGTTAACAGTTTAGACAGCTAGTATTAAGTTTTTATATTTTATGTACTCTCTGAGCAAATTGACACATCAAGTTTCTCAGATTACTGAAGTTAAATTAGTGAATTTCATGCATTTAAATGTGGCCTTTACACACTGGATTTGTATTTAAAACCTGGACTTTCTTTGGGGGTTTGCTACAAACTACATTCTCAGCTGATACAAAGGCAAACTAACTTCACTGCAACAACTAAGAAAATCTTAACACTAGGGACTGCTCTCTGTCTTTACCTGTGGTTGCAGTCTTTGCTGACTTGGATGTTGTTGTATTTGCTGCATTCTTGGTGTCCTTATCTTTCTCTTCCACTCGAGACTTTACTTCTGGATTAGAGATATTTTTGGTTGCCTTCTCCACAGACTCCTTCTTTTTTGGAGAAGCTGTTTTGGAAATTTTGTCTAAAGATTCTTTTATAGCTGGCTTTGGTGAAGCCACTTGTTTTGATTTACCATCACTTTTCTTAACAGGAGAAGACGACTTGGTCTTAGTACCCTGCTTTTTTGTCTTTGTCTTTTCTTTGAGGTCCTTCTTCAAAGGTTTACCTAAATTCTGATCAACAGGCAGAGCCTCTGGATCCACCATGGAAACATCAGGGTGCCTAGGGGAAGGGCTGCGATCCTGCATCGGGACAGGCGGTGGGTCAATGTGTTTGTACGTAATTGTCTTGTCTGTTGGAATGGTTTCTGACTCATCTTCTGAGTCAATGTTAGCATCTGCAGTGATGGAGGGACATTCCTCAGTCTCTGGGGGAACATCCGAATCAGTCTGAGATGGGGCAGACTCGCTCACAGACGTGGGAGGGGTTTCATCACACTGCCGCCCTTGCTGCTTTCCCCCAGAAGGTGGCTGAGCTCCCCCAGATTGAGTTAACGGCTTCTCTTGATCCTGAGACTCTTCTTCACTTGCAAACCACTCAAGGGGGTTTGGGTTGATAAATGAGGGTGAAAGTTCAGTTTTGGGATGTTTATATTCGCAAGAGGACACAAGGCATAAGTCAACATCTTGACGGGATTCTGCTAACGGTTTTCCTGGAGTGAAATGTGCACTTGCTTCATAGGAATAACTAGTAGCTTCGGGTGACCTGGTGGTTCTCCCAGTTGTCTCAAATGAGTAATCTGTGGCTTCAGGTGAACTGGAGGCTTTCCCAGTTGTCTCATAGGAGTAAGCCATGGCCTCTGGTGATCTGGTGGTTCTCCCAGTTGTCTCATAGCAGTAGCTAATGGCTTCTGGTGACTTAGTGGTTTTCCCTGTTGTCTCATAGGAGTAATACATAGTATCGGGTGATCTGGTAGCTTTCCCAATTCTCTCATAGGAATAATCTGTGGCCTCAGGTGATTTGGTGGTTTTCCCTGTTGTCTCATAGGAATAATCTGTGTCCCCAGGTGACCTGGTGGTTTTCCCTGTTGTCTCATAGGAATAATCTGTGTCCCCAGGTGACCCGGTGGTTTTCCCAGTTGTCTCATAAGGATAATCCATGGCCCCTGGTGACCTGGTGGTTTTCCCTGTCATCTCATAAGAATAATCTGTGGCCTCAGATGACCTCATATTTTTTGCAATTATCTCATAGGAATACTCTGTGGCCTCAGGTGACCTAGTAGTTTTCCCGGTTGTCTCACAGGAATAACCCATGGCCTGAGGTGATCTAGTAGATTTTCCAACTGCCTCATAGGAGTAGCTAATATCTTCTGGTGACCTAGTCGTTTTCTCTGTGGCCTCATAAGAATAACTAAGTTCTTCTGGTGACCTGCTGCTTTTCTCTGAATCTTCTTTTTCTGGACTAAGTAAAGGTTCTGGACTGTGCTTTGTTAGGGGTTCCTGGTAACCAAATGCTTTGACAGAGGACACTTGCAGTGGCAATGAAGGTGTGTGACTAGCTGACACCGCTTCTGTGATTGCAGGAGGTGAATCTGGAAAACTAGGAGAGTACAGAGGAGAAGATTCCCTTGGAGTTAATGGAGATAGATCAGACTTTGGTGACAGCTTTTCTCCTAGGCTCTGCACCTTTTCTGAGGTAAAAGAAGAATGTAGTGACATATCTCTGGGTGGAACAGCACCTGAAAAAGTTTCCTCTGGCAGTGGTGAAGTTACCTGGGAAGGTGTATGAGCTGATGAAGTTGAGGATGAAGCTTCAATTTGAGAAACTGAAATAATTTCTGAAATATCTTTCTCCTGAGAGTAAGATGACTGCTCCACAGGGGAAATCCTCTGTGCAAAAGTAGGCTCCTGTATATCTGAAGGGCTATAATCTACTTCTGTTGGTCCATTTTCAGATATATGGTGTATACTAGTGCCTACAGTAGGATATTCTGGAGATTGCCTACTAAAGTCCATTGCTAAAGACTGCTCAGGGGACTCCTGACCAAATTCCACTGACATAGTTGACTGCTCAGGAGATCTGTGATCGTGCACCGGCGTTCTTGATTTTGCGGTTTTAGGTGAGAAATCTGGTGGAGAAATTGACATGGGCCTTGGGCACTCTTCCTTAGATGGAGACATTTCTGTTTCCTGAAAAGTTGTTGGTGTTTGTACAACTGACACTGAAAGGGAATCATCAACTTCAGTAGAGTGGGGAGATCCAACCTCAGCATGCAAAGAAGGAGAGACATCATCAGTAGTTGGTTCTGGAAATGAACTAGTAGCAACAGATGCTGTAGAAACAGAAGCTACTCCTTCTATATGGGAATAGGTGTCTTCTGCTACAACCTCATCAACAGGAGTTGCAGACTTGTCAGAAACAGTGCCTTCGGAAATTGACATTTTGGTATCTTCTTTTAAAGAACCGAACTGACTGATATCTATTTGAGTAGGTGAGAGATCACCTGCTAATTTCCGCTCATCCAAGACCAGTGAAGACTGGGAGCTGCTGGGTTCTGTATCCTCCATTTTCCTTTCCAGGCTGAAGCCTTCCTTAATTACCATAAACTCCATGCTTTTTTCATCTTGTTTTTCTTGGAAAAGGCCCACAGAGCTGGCTTCAGAAGCTGGGCTCATCTGAACAGGTGATTTTTCTTTTTCAGGTTTCCCCTCAGAAGGACTTTCGTAATCTCTGATGGGAGACTTTAAATCAGCACTCAAAAATGTATCATATGTGGTCTCTGAACCTATCAGTGGTGGACTCCGTAGAGGCGAGAGAACCTTTTCAATAGGAGATTCTGAATCTGGCACAGGCTCATCCATAGGGCTTATTCTGGGTTTTCCAGACTCATCTTTGACTTCACTGAATTCAAAGCTAACAGGAGCTTCTGTTGACTTTTCACTGGTTTCAGACGGAAGCTGACTGGACTTTTCATCAGTGGGAGACTGATAATAAGGTGTGTGGCCAGCACTACCAGCAGCAGACTGTGAGGGAGATGCTACTTCTAACGTTTTATCTTCAGGGCTTGCACAGTGCTCTTCAGCAACTTCTTGATGTACATCAGGCAATGTAGCAATGGGGACAGGCTCAGACGAGACCTTGATCTCATTGGGAGTAAGCGAAAAGTTCACACTACGTTCACTCAGTGGTGTTTTCGCAACAGGTGATGGAGGGGACAAACTGTCAGCTGGACTCTTGGCTGGACTACGTTTTCCACCAACATCTTCTTGATAGGGTTCTTTGATTTCTAATCTGGCAGTGCCTTGGATTTCCCTTTCTTTTTGCCGGTATACATCTTGGAATGCAGATTTGCAGAATTTGTCTTCCTCTAATGAAGAAGGTGGTGAGATGGTGGAAGCTGAGGCATTATAATCTTTACCTTCTGTGGCCTCTGTTTTGGATCCTTCAGATAATCCATTAAAAGCATCTGGAAGTGGAGAAAGTTTAGGTCTGCCAAACTCTTGAGAGTACAGAGATGTCTCATACTTGGTAATGTTCACATACTCCTGAGAGGGTGACTCGCTTTCCTCATTGTTAGTTTCATCACTCATGACATCCCGGGGTGTTGACATTTCATCCATTGGAGTTGGTTCACTGGATATTTCAATGGTAGACTGTGTGTAACCTGAAGTAGCAGTGAATTCCTCAGGTTGATCTTCTCTATTTTCTTCATCAGAAACAGTGGCTTCACTTTCTGAACCACCAGGTAATGTCTCATCATGGATAGAAGAGGCTGGTTCAACTGCTGGAGACTGAGGCTCTGAGCGTTTTGTTGGTGTAATTATGAGTAGGCCATATTTATCTTCAACTTCACCAGCTTCTGCAGCTTTGTCTACCACAGCCATCACATAATCTTCTTCAGCTTCTATTTTTTCAGTTTCCTCTTCATCTCTGATGTCTTCTGCTTTGTCCTCCTCATCTTCTTCAGTCTCTTCAGTTTCTGCCTTTTCTATTGCTTCTTCCCTGTCTTCCTCAGCCCGTTCATCTGATGTCTCATAATCTGCCTTTTCAGTATACTTTTCATATTTAATGTTAGCATCTGCTTCAGCCATTATTTCTTCTGAGCTCTCTTCAATTTTTCTTGGTTCCTCCATATATGGTTTTGTGATGTCCAGTGGTGTCTTTTCTTCTTCATCTTCACCTCGTTCTTCAGCTTCTTCTGTCTCTGCCTTTTCCTCATAATCTCCTGCTTCGGATGATTCTTCCAAGCCAGTTCCCTCATCTTCAAACTTTTCGTTGTCATCAACCCTGTGCTTTTCCACAGGTTCCAATTCTTCGGGTGTCTGTTCACACTCACCCTCAGCCTCTGTGGTAGTTATGCCTTCATCAGAGGACTCAGCAGGTCCTTCATTATCTAATTTTTCTTTCTGTATTTCAAAGGCCTCTTTTTGTACTGTGCCAGTGAGTTTCAGTTCATCCTCTATAAGTGCAACTTGAGGTTTTGTTTCTTCTATTGTTTCTACTTCTTCAGCTTTTAATTCCTCAAAATCCTTTGTTAAATCCTCTGGTGAAGACATAAGGGATCTCTCCACTTCAAGTTCCTTTCCACCGGCTGTAATTTCTGCAGCTGCTACAGCTGCTACGGTTGTGGCAGCAACTCCAACTGCTGCAAGGGCAGCTTGTGCTCCACTGACTTTGATCTCCTTCTTCACAGTCTTAACTTTTCCTTTTTCCTTTGGCTTTCCAGCAGGTACTGCTTCTTTTTTAGCAGGTTCCTCCTTCTTTTGTGGTTTAGGCTTTGCTGCTGGCTTTTTGGCTTCAGTCGAAGGAGCAGCTGTCTTCTTTGTTTCTTTAGGAACCTTTTTGATATCCTTTTTGGCTTCTTTTTCTTCCTTCTTAATTTCCTTCTTCTCTTCTTTTTTAGCTTCTTTTTTAGCTTCCTTTGGTGGAGCTTCTTTCTTTACTTCCTTCTTAGTTTCCTTCTTCTCCTCCTTTTTCATGTCTTTTTTAACTTCTTTCTTGATCTCTTCTTTTTTTGGTTTTTCCTCTTTTTTGATGGGTGTTTTCTCCTCTTTTTTAGAAACCTCTTTCTTTGGTTTTTCTTTTTCCTCTTTCTTTTCTTCAGGTTTTGCTTTGACTTCCTTTTTCACTGGCTTCTCCTTTGACGCTTTTGGTTTTACATCTGTAGTTTGTTTTTCAGGAGCTTCAGATTTTACTAACTGTTCTTCTTTACTTGTTAGGTCTTTTTCTGCCACTATAGGTTTGGTCTCCACTTTTGCTGGTTTCTCTTTTTTAACTGGAACTTTTTCTTTGCTTTCCAACTTCTGAGGCTTTTCCGGTGCCGGACTAGGCTTCGCAGGCTCTGGTGTTTCTTCTTTAGATTCTTTTCTGACAGGCTTGCTTGGTGGTGTCTTTGCAGCAGGCTTGAGACTCTCCTTGCTGTCTGTTCGTTGTTTCAACTTTGCTTGTTTCACAGCCGGACTAGCAATGCTCCCAGTTAGGTCTTTTTGTGTAACCATTGGTTGTTTAAGGAAGTCTAAGTGTTTGAGTTTTTCTAGTCCTTCTAGAATATTATATTGGGTGCTGTTTCCAGGAAACAGAACTCGGATTATTTTTTCTGCAGGATTAGCTGGATGCCACACAATCAGGGACGAGACAGAGGTGAAGTAGGATAATGGAATGTCTAGTTCTTGGACATTCGGTAGCAGGAATTCAGCTTTATCTTTGTTAGTACCACTCCACTGCTGCATAAAATATTGCATCTCTTTGCTATTTTTGACAGGATTAAGCACATACATCTCAAGTTTGCCAACTCCCATTTTCTGAAATAAAATGATGGGGTCAATGGTATTTCCCATATTTCTGAAAAGAGGTTCTGGTTTCATAGACAATTTATTTAAATACTGGAGAGTAAAACAAGCTTCTTCTACACTCCTTTTTACTCTAGAGTTAGGATCCAGGTTCTTCAGGTTCTCAGGTACATTAAGGAATACAACTCCTAAATCAGGTGAGATCAGATTTTTCATCCAGTCACTGTTGGTAGTAGACCCTTGGGACTGTTCCTCTTCTAGTTCAGCTATCTTTCGCTGAAGCATGCTATTGATTCCTGGCAGGTTGTCATCTCCGATGTGAGTGAGCAGAATGGAATCCACCCTGTCCAAGTGCCGGATAAGTTTCCAAAAGCAAGATTTTCTTTCGGATCCTCCATTGATAAGCATGTTGAATCCATTCACTGCAAACAATGCAGAGTCCCCTCTTCCCCCCGGGAAAATATAACAGCAGGGTTTGGAGAGTTTCAAGAAGCCTCCTGAGGTTGGAGGTTCCAAAATGTCAAAAGGTGATGGCACTTCTACTGATTCTGACAGATACTCTGTGAATTCAGAGAGTCCTTCCATTTCGGGCAATATGGAAGCTGAGTTGAGTTTAATGTTAATAAAGTCTTGAAGGTTGTGTCTGTCAAGGTTGGAATTTTTCCAGTCCCCTTCCTCAGGGCAGAAAAGAGTTAGGCTGGCTTTGTTGGCAGGGTGTGTGGTGCTCAATAATTCACCAATCTAGGGTTGTAAAACAAAAACACAAGAAGATGCATGTAAATTCATTTTTTAATGACAATTAACATCAGAACAGTATTTCCTGATCAGATAGATAAAAACTTTTTCATTTGCTTCTGCACTGGTGAGTACCCGTCCTAGAAGCTAAAGGAACCTGTTACCACAATTAGTTTACTACTGTATTTTTTTAAATACAAAGAAGGACCTTATTCCCGGTCCCTATTGCCCAAAGGATGACAGTACCCCAAGGCTCCCCTTCCCTCCTCCACCCTTTATAGGAAGATGGTACAAGCTTTTATATTGAGAGGGTATGAGGACTATGAGGCTAATGCTGCCAGAGCTGCCACTATCTCTACCATTGGCTCATGAGTCTCCCTGCTGCCCCAGTCCATCCAGAAGAGCCAGCCAAATATCTAAGGGACAAAGCACATCATCTTAACAGGCAGAGAGTAACTGCAATCCAGAGGAGGCCAGCATCCTCCCAGAGGCAGCCGCCTTCCTCACCCCTTCTCTCATGGGATATATTCCACCACACCATTGTTACTGCAGTTCTTTCTGCAGACTGGCTCCTGAAGAGCTAGCACCGCTCCCAGATTAGCATGACTGACTGCAGGAGAGTTTTCCAGAACACTACGAAATGAGTTACTGCTTCAGAAATGCAAACAGCTACAAGTTTTGTATTTCTGAGACTATGAGATACAGGGCTAAAGAAAGAGACAGAAAAAAAGTGTTAGGGTTAAAAATGCTTTTGTCATTATTTTGATTTTAAACTCGTGGACCATGAAAGTTGAAATCTAGAATAACTCCATTAATTTTGACAGTATTTGCTAACATGCTAGTACCAAAACCAGCTGCTGAAATAAAGGCATAGAAAACAAGAAGTTCTATGCCGTAGTATGAAGAGCTGTTGTTCTGTTTGTCTGAACTAAAAAACAGTATTTGATGGTCCCAGATTAGTAGACAAACAAACAAGAAAAATTGTGACATATTTCATACCTTTGCCCAGTTCCACAGATACTTTCATTTGACTTTTTTTTTTTAACTGGCAATTAGGTTAGATGTAGCCCATTTCTGCTCTATTTGGTCTTAAAAAAGAGACCACCAAATTATGTAAACTTCTTCTTTAAAGAAGTAATTCAGACATAAAATGTCAGTGCAAAATATGCCAGCACATCATCATGCAAAATACTACAACCTTCTTTGCAGAGACACAATTGTCAGTTCAAGCTGTAAGAACAGTTTTCATAAAGATGATATAGATTATGCTACAGCTGAATAATTTGAATGTCTTGGACCACAAGCTGAATCAGCAGAAGAAATGAATACATAAAAAACTAATGATGTTTGATTGCATTAGATCTCTTTGGGCCTCCATGTGTGTGTCTCACTTTCTTTCTTTGTGTTACATTATTTATTTTCAGCATTTACCAAAAATAAAACTCAACAAAGGTGCAGTTGCTGTTATCCAAAGAAAAAAAATCCAACCAATACCTAAATAAAGCAGAAAATAAATATTTTCTATCTTCCTTTGTCAGCCTTACTTAGTAACCAAACTATTTGACAGGAGTATAAATAAATCTCATCCATATGTCAGACATGGCTTTGTCTGAAAAGGAGCAAAGGAAAAAACAAAGCAAAACAAAATAAAAGGAGAAATGGCTGAAAAGGATGAAAGATAAGGAAAACAGGAGAACTATTCCTGTTGTTTATTGCAACAGAAATAAGAAAAGAGGGGCAGCACAGACCGCAGCTCTGAAATGGATTTAGGATCTCAAATGTAATCTTTATGCTGTGTCTCTGATCAGGGTTGAAAACACATTATTAGGGAGAGACGAAAGTAGTAAAAGATCACTTCCTCTGGATGAATAAATCCAAGTCTGTTGCACACGTAAGGAGATAACTTGAATACAGACTGTTTCTCATGTAGAGCCAACTTTCTGGCTAGATAAAAAAATCGTATGGTAATACACTGGGCTAATGAATATACTGGGCCAAGGTTTGGGGTTAGTCCTCTCCAGTTTATATTATATCATATTTGGATTTCTGCTTCATACTCCTAAATTCTGATTTTCTTTGCTCCTAAAAGTTGGCACGCATAATGCAGACAGTGTTAAGCCACTGGTAGCGCAGGCCAATGAAAAGTTGGAGAAAAATTATTCCAGACATAGATCATATCTGTTAGGAATAGCAAGTTCAGGAATGCCCCAGAAAAGGCCTCAATGGATTTGCATTTCAAATGGCGACACCAAGGATATCAACAGTTCCACTGCTTATACTATTTGATAACACAGAGACGTAACCACTCCTTGTCTTCTCTGGATTCAAAGTCACTCTGGGAGCAAAGAAATGTATTTGTGAACCTGAACATCTTTTCAAGCACTGAGAGACATCTGTTGAGGAACCCTCAAGTTTTAAAGGTGTCACAGCTGGTGAAGGCAAACAGCAAGTTGGCTGCTCAGAGAAAACACAAGGTTGTTTCCTACGCTGGACCACAAAGGTAAAAAGAAAGGTTTTCTTCTGCTAGCTGTTGTTGCAGAGGCAGTGAAATGGGACATCTTCAATCTTCTGGCACGGGAGAAGTTGAAAACACCACTTTTAGGCATTGTCTGCAGGGAGATCTGCAGGCTAGAGATGGGTTTCTGAATTAGACTTCATAAGAGTATCCCCCAAAGGGTATTTACTTATTTGTAAGAACATTCCTTGACCATAGTTCAGGTTTGGTCCAGCGAAGTAAAAATGGGCAGAGGCCAGAAACACCAGCTCTACCCAGTACTCATCAAACCTTACATGTTTATAGAAACATAGAATCATTTAGGTTGGAAAAGACCCTTAAGATCATTGAGTCCAACTGTAAACCTAACACTGCCAAGTCCACCACGGTCAGGACAGCACAGGAATTCTTTCTTCTGATCACCACTTAGAAAACCACTAACCACTTTTTTCTAGCCTTTTTTTCTAACCTTTTTTCCAATTTGTAGACCACCTAAAAACTTCCCGGTAATGGGACCCTTTAAAAAATTTGACATACACAGACTGCAGTATGCGATATTTCTTTGCTTTTGTGAAATCTTGTAGAAGCAGTGAGAGGCCAAGGCTTCAGAAACAATAAATTGGAAGCCAACACTTTCAAAGACCCGTGCCGGCTCGCTGGTGAGCCTGCTGCCAGCCACAGAGACGAGCCAAGTGAGCCTTACTCATAGACCATGGGAGTACGCCCTGCACGCCCACCACTGCAGCAATCCCTTGGTGGCTGTAACTCATGGCCTACCACCACCCCTCCACTTTCCACCCAACAATTCCACTTCCTAACGGTAATGCCCCTAGTTTTGCATGTAGTCATAAAGTAATTATGTGTCACTAATTAGCCACAGATGCAAGGAGCTTGGGTTTGCAATTTCGTAGAAAAGTAACTCTGTGAACTGTCAGTGAGTTTTAGGCATCACACGTGTTTCAGAGAGCAAGAATCCAGCTCTTTCCCCAACCCTACAACCATACGCTGAACAAAGAGGCTTTGAGAATAGGATCAAATGGATACAATAAGGTCACGCTGGAGCTCATGCAAACTTTGCTTTTTCAGTGCTGAACCTTCAAACCTCACTCCACTGACATGCTCCTAATTAATTTTGGAAACTAAATTCCTAAGGGTGCAGCCATATAGTTTATTTAAATATATACTTTACACAGCAGCCAAATTAAGTGTGACAGCTTGTTTACTATGGGTTCCTGCCCTATGGGAGCTTTCAGACACAGTACATTAAGCAAGACAGCAAAATAACAAGTCATGAAACAAACGGCATTAAATACTGGTATACTTCATACTTATTGTTTTGGTACATAAAAATCACATGATTTACAGATTTCACTGGCCAAATTTTAAACACTACTATAAAGAAGCCAAGCAGGTAGGTGGTGCAAAAAACTACAGCTATTCCAACACACAGCCTCTGTCTTGTTTTATGTCACCTATTACTTAGCTGCCACCAGTGTGTGGTGGCACCACACTTGACACCACGTGGTGTCAAGTTCAATCTCACTGCTTCATATGTGCACCTTAGAAAAACAACCTGTGTATTTTAAACACAGCACTGTCTCCTTCCATTGTCAAAAGGTTCCTTGATTTTCTGTTTCTGGAAGTTACAATTTAATTCCCCAAATTAAAATTTAATTCTTTTGTTAAGCAATTTACATAAAATGTAAAGTATATTAAATGAATGTTTTGAAAGAAAGTCTATAATGAAGAGTAAAGAGCATCAGCATCAGGCTGCTGATGCTAACTCTAACAGCACAGAGGGCCATTTTTAGTCTTCTAGAAACCTCTGCCATTACATGGCAATGTATGGAAGACACTTTTCTGAACACACCTCTTGATCCGTGAAGATCTCAATGAAGTTCTGGAAGGAGAAGGACCCTGACTGAAGAATGAGTTCTCCTGTGTTTTCAAAGCACTGTCCAGTTAGTACAAGGAGCTTGTGTCTTGCAGTGTCTGTGATCATTAAGCGCACCTAGAGTAAGGGAGAGAAATACATCAGTAATGGGAGTTACCACGTGTTTCTATATTCTGCTGAGAACGTGCAGTTTCTCTCTCCTAATATAAAACATATTTTGCACCAGAGTCTCCCAGGACTGTTGAAACATTATCATGTTATAGTGCTGTTTACAAAAGACAATGAGAAAGGTGCAAAAGGGAAAAAAGGAGGGACAAGAAGCAATTAGAGAGAAGGTCTGATGAATAAACCAAACTAACGACATGGAAAAAAGAGCAAGGAGCAGAACAGAATAAAATTTGAATGTAAAAATAATATTTTCAATAAACAAACACATTCCTTGTTTAACTCTTGGTGAATTTTAATAGCACTGTATCAGGACAGTCTTGGCGAACTGTGTCCCACGTGCTAATGGGGGACAACTGCATGTGTCAGACTCAGTTTTTGGAAGGCTGCTTTACAGTAACATTATTGTACAGTACATTATTTAGTACAACATTACTTACCATTCAGTTGCAAAAACATCAGTGAAAAGTAACAGCCACAAATCACACATAAAAGTGTCATATTTAGACTGTCATTCTATTGTAACCTGAATCATCTAGAAAGTTAAGGGACGATTCTGCTTCACCATAATCATAAACTTGAACTTCAAGCACTCAGATAGAGTCACATGCACCGTTTACACCTCATGATGTCACTAACTATGAACACTATAAGTTTTTAAAGTATGCCAACCCAGGACCTTTTTCAATATACAGTAGTAAATTAAGTGGATGCCTGATGGCACAAATGAGCTTGCTACTGAGAAATTACCTTCTTCTGCATTTTGAAATAACTCTTAACTATTTTAAAGTAGATGCTTGTTACTTTACTTGACTCTCACTACAGCAACTAATAATTCCTGTTTCCCCCCCAGGGGGAGATTTACTTGCATGCTAAGAGAAATCCATATATTCAGTATACTTCTGTTGGCTGAATTCAACTTAAATTTAAGAACAAAACTAAACAAAACCTGTGTAAGATTCTGTACTGTTGAGTAATTTTTTTGCAAATACTTCAAAAGTCTTGTCCAACACTGAAAAATCAATTCAGCCTACGGTAAGGTATGAATTTCAAGTGCACTAATTCCTCTGTTTAAGGAGGAATTAAGTTAAACCAGAATAGCGATTCCAGAGCAAGGCTGTCCACATATTAAACTAAATGAGCAGGGTCCATCTGGAAGAGCTCCACATGATATTGCATCCAAGCTCCATCTCCATGGAGATGACATAATCACCTCAGCTCTCCTAGCAAGCTATTCTTTCAAATTTTTATATTGATTGTTAAGCAATCAGTAGGTCTAAATAATTCCTGCTCACACCAGGGAGGCTGAGCCAGAAAGGCTCGACCTGAATCTCTGCTGAACAACTCACATTTTCAGTACAAGTAGAAAAGAGGCACTGAAGAGTGTGTATCTGAAAGAAGATCCCAATTCTACCACATTTTCATTGTTATTTTATCAAATAAGTGACCCTGATGCAGAGCAGCAGAACGTTCCTTTAGTTAAACGCAGGACTAATGCTGGTCTGTCACCAATTGCACTAAATACTTATAAATTCAGCAATATCCTTGCTGGATCGAGTGTATCTATTTCTATTTCAGACAAAAATATAGATAAGTGCAGCCAGCTGTCTGATGTGTGTTGCTCAAATCTTGTCTGTTTTGGCTGTATTAAAACCATAAAAGAACTGGCTTCCTTTTCTATGCTTTCTCTCGTTGCTGGCAGCAGTGCTGGGCAGTCTGCCAAGTTATGTGTAAACTCACCAGGTTTTCCAACAGCAAAATTATTTCCTGACTTGTGAATCACTGATATGTGACTGTCACATAATTCCCCTTCAACCTATTTTATTAATTGATGATGAAATATGTTCTGCAGAGCTAGCAAACTATGGCAAGAAAAAAAGTATATAAAAGCTTGCACATTACAGAGCATAATGTATGATACACATGGAAGACCTTCAAGAGACACATATATTCTGTGTCTGGGTATAACCAAGGCTTCCCGAAGGACTACCAGAAATTCATCTCCTGATTTCAGGACCACTCCATTTCAGAAGAAATACTGCAAGCTGATGATTCTGTTCAGCTTTACCCTTGCTTGAAGTCCCAAATTGTTTGAAGGAAGCGAACAGCAAGATGTAGCCTCAGTCAAAATGGAGGTAAGGATGGAATGCGAGCAGAGACAGGAGCGTCAGCAGATCAGTGGTTTCCCAGACTTACAGTACAGTCGCAGGAGTGTTAGAGCAACGGAGTGGGGTCTTAAGAAGGAAGTAACTGTTCATGGGTGTTTCAGAAACTTGTTTTCTTTGGGAAAATACAATCTCTCTCTCTGGGCCTCTCTCTTCTGGGAGGTATTTTGGCATTTGACAGAACATGACAGGAGCTTTGGGCAGAACCATGCTCAGACTACCACCAGCATGGCTATTACCAGCCAGATTAGCAGGAATTTCTTTTAATATAATTTTCCTTTGTTTTTCCTGAACGGATAGATTCAAGCTCCTCTTCTGGTGAAGTCAGAGCTCCATGGTATACCAGTGTATCCCGAGATGCAACCTGGAAATGTCTTGATATATGAAACTCAGGTTTCTATTTGCCATAATGGGCAGAGCATGTCTATTCCAATCTCCGATTTAATTCTCCTGCCTCTTTCTTATTGTCTTTTTCTGGCTTGTGTCCAGTCAGAGTCTTGCTTAGCCAGCCAAGGTAAATCTCAGCTTGTAACTTCTGGCTGTGACCAGTTTGGCAAGATGAAAGCGAAGAAAAGATTGCCTCCCACAGTCTAGAGAGGAAATTAACAGTAAACTAGCCAAACACCTTCCAGAGCCAAAGGAGTAAAGCCAGGCTTCAGAAGTCATTAATGGGCCTCAGACCATGTTCTTCCATGTGATCACCCATCAAAGGTATGACGAGCAACAGCGACAGAAATGGCATTTCCCTACTTTTGGCAGTTCCTTCAGCTCTTCCCCCCTTCTGCACACACACACACTTTATAGCTTTTTACTCTGAATTCCTGAGTGTATTAAGAGCTGATACCCCGCTGACCCCCCTGCTCCTTACCAAGTACCTCTAATGCCTTGTAAGAGATTTTCACACACAGTTTTTTAGTGAATGAGATGCCATTAACTAAGGTGACTTACTTATTTAAACTTTTACAACTTCAGAAATTTCATTTGTTTTGGAGTCCTTCCTCCTGTTTGTGTTTAATATCACCTAAGGTTGGTAACAAAATAGATTTTTCACTATGTACTACAAGCAGAGCCACTTCATTTCCCAACAGAAATGGTAATATGTCAGTGCTTCCCAACACAGGCTAGCAATGCAATTATCCCTATTTTTTCAACCTTCAGTCTCACTAGCTAAATTTGTCAATTTTGTCTTTGAGCTACACGCTCAGTTCTTTGACTCTACTCTAGTGAGTTCATGAGGAATTGGCAGTCCTCTTCTGGAGCACTCTCCAGAGTCCATTGATGACATCACATGCTTTATGAAGGACAGACAGGTCAACCTAGAGTCACCACCACATAGCTGGTAATTCTTCTCAAAGACCTAAATTTGTCTCAGGGCACCTTCAGGCACTTTTTTCATGTGTAAAATAGGCATCCAGATCTACCAAACAATGGAGGAGCAGAAGAAAAGCAAATGCAGTTTCACCACAGCTGCATCCACTTCAAGAAGGGAATTTGGTGCATTATGAGAAAAGGAGTGCTGGGATCAGAGGTGTGTTTCTGTCCTATGCCTCTGACATATTATCAGGAGTCTGGGAAACCAGGGAGAAAATCAAAGGATGGCTGATGTTTTTCATGATATTTGCTCCTAACATGTCCTTTCATCCACAGTTAGGACCTGCTTTTAGTCTGCTAAGACTCTGAAAGACAGTATTGGGATTTGTCAGTCTCTCTGCTGGAAGGCAGTAACTGATATTCAAGAATCATCTCAACTACATCTGTTTCACTGCTCTCATCTTGTCGACTTAATGGAGCTTTTATGACACATCCAATAAAGTATTTCTGACTTACCTCAGTACTAACAGCTTCATCTGAGGGATTGATCAGGACTACAGTTTCTAAGACATCACTTCTGTGGTGAAGAATCTTCTGACCTGCAAGCACAGAGAGAAAAAAAAAGGAAAGAAATTGAATTCAATCAGCATGGTTTAAACCAGCACTTTCCATGAGCTGCTTGTATGTTCCGATGTGCGACAGCTCTCTGGTCACCCAGAGCAGCGCACACCGGCCACAGCAACTGCTGTGCTGCTCATCTCTTCAGAAATGCCCATGGCATGTGGTCCTGTGGGCCAGAAACACCGCTCCAGAAAATTCAAAGTAATGAAAACAAACTGGCAACAGCACCAGGTCCTGTCCCTTTCCCCTGGCCGGAGGAGTCCCTGTAAATCACCTTGGTCTCACAGAGCTGGTGTGGATCAGGGACTGGAGTAACCGTCACCAGCTGAGCATCTGGCCTGGTATTTTCATGGATGTATCTACACCACAGATACAGCTGAGATTACACAGTCCTGTAACATGCCCAGGTGGTTTTAAATGAGCTTTTTCAGGAACTACTAGCTGCTTAGCTGCAGCAGCAGGAAAGTCAGCACGGGCTGCAAACTTCCCCTGCAAGAAGCAAAGTGAATACTTGGGCTGTACACCAGTGCTGGCCACCACGGCTAACGAGCACAATTTGTGAGACAAGCAAATGAGCCCAGGGGTGTCCCTGCTGCCCACCACCACCAGCACTGTCCCACATGGCACACGCGTGCTCCCTGTCACACACTGTGGGAGCGCTCCTGAGCCAGGCAGTGCCCCATGCAGACCCCACGTCCCTGGCCGCACCAGAGGAACCAGGTGAAAGCTGGGACCCACCCTGCCAAAACTCCCCTTTCAGCCTTCTGTTAATACTGACTAACACTGGGACACTGTGAGAAATTCCCTATGGGGATCGTCGGACACTTGCCGCACTGCCCTGCTTCATCTTCCTCCTGCTTACAAAAACCATAGCAAGCAGTGTTAGGCACAAGAGGGAACGGGCGTTCACTAGCTAGCTCCTGAATTAATAACGTCTGGGCAAGTTTGGAACAGCCTTGCAGCCCACTGGCTTTCATACTTAGTAGTTAGTCTGTCTCTGTATTTAATAGTGATATTCATCTGACTGGGAGTGGATGCCAGAAAAACACAACAGGACTCTTGACATTTTTTTTTCGTATGTTAATTGGCAAATTCTTATCAGGGTCTCTTTCTGTGAGAACTGCAGTGAGATTAATTAGCAGCCGTATTGTCATTCAGAAATCCAGACTGGTAATTAGTCCAAAAAACCAGAAGAGCTGTCCCTTCTGAGCAAACTGCTCGGTGCAATATTAATCAATTAAAATAATTGCACTTAAAAGGAAGTACGAGGGACACAGAGCAAGTCACCTATTTGCCAGCTTAGAAAAACTCCCCTGTAAAGAGGCGTAAAATAACCGGGCCGAGAATGGCCACGCTGAAAGGAGCTCTGCATTCCTGGGAGCACCGGGCGGCGTGGGGGCAGGCTGAGAGGGTGGGCAGCCGGCCTTTCCCACACCGCCCCCGCCTCGGGGCAGGCTCGGCGCTGCCCCCGGCCCTTCCCCGGGCAGCCCTCCCCCAGGCAGCGGACCCCGCCCGCGCCAGCGGTGCCCTCCTTCTCCCTGCACCCCTCCTGCCCTCCTCCTCCTCCTCCTCGCCCACCGAGCTCGCAATGTGCTGCATCTTTTGCTTTTGCTCTGGGGAAGTTCTGCACTTATAAGCGTAAAGGCTTGTAATCAAATGATAGAAAGTGACGGAGAAGGAAAAAAAAGAATGTTCCTAAAATGTGAGACAGGGTTGTAGTTTACTCTCTTGTGCATGACAGTGCCTAGAGACTTGCGGATAATGATCTAATTCGTTCGAAGAAACCTAGTTTTCTTAACACATATTCTTTTTGCTGTGCTTCTTTGAAAGAAAGAGACAGACTGTATATTACGAAGGGGAGGAGGGCAGGTCTCCCTCCGCAGCATCCAGTTCTGGCATTACCCTTTGTAATTAAATTTATTTTTATAGCTCTGCTTCCTCGCCTAACAGGAATGCACGTATGAGACTACATTCAACAAAACATCCAGATGGCTCTGCTACCACAGACTCCTTCAGAAGATGCTCTGCGATCTGATATTTTAGTTATTCTGCAGATTTCCCTCAAATTAAGAGATTAGGCAGTGGTTATTGAATCTAGTCTTTACGGTTGGTAAGGAAACAAAAGAAATCGTCATCCCTTAGTTGCCACAGAAATTTCTCGCTTAATAGTTGGTGACACAGAGCACACACTTTGCTTCAGGCCAGACTAAGCCTCATATATGATTAGACATTAACACATTAAACACAGGTAGAACAGAAATGCAATTAGCCACATGCAAAGTCAGACAAAGATGCATAGCATCCACCTGACTCTAAGCACCCACTTTGGACTTCACTGAAGCTGCTCCAAGTTGTGTATCTGTGTAGCTGGGAGGAATTTGACCTGAGGAGTTGCAACTCCTGCTGAACAGCACCGAGGGTGGTTACTTACATCCTATGCTCCCGTGGGCCAGACACCCAGCTCCAGTGGTTGCATGGTTTCATGCACCTTGAGACTGATTTCCAGAGGCAAGCGTAGAGGTCTGCACCATGTTCATGGTGCCATGCGTGACTGCCTCCCTCTTCGACCCCTCAGCATCAACATGTGTTACTGCTTATCATGCAGGGTGGGGACCCAGCACTGGTAGGGTGTGAGTCACTACAAGGGCTCCCGTCCCATGTAAAACTTGGGAAGTTTGCTGCTGCTTGCCGATATGAGTAACATGGTCCCATGTCACTGCTTGAGAAACAAAAAAAAAAGTCTTTTATTAAAACTATTTACAATTTTGTGGGAGCAACACAGGCTTACTGCCCAGGCTGATACCCTGAGATGCTCAGCTGGAATGAAGGAAATTCTCCCACGGGAACAGTTTTATCAAACAGAAATGAATTATCACAGTGTGGGAGCGGAAAGCAGCAACAGCATTTCACAAACTGGCAAGAGGCTGCGACTTACTAAACTACAGATGGAGTGGGAGAATCTGAGAGTCATGTAGAAGATCTGGGGTTGCTTTAAATTAACTCTACTGGATTTTTGCAGCCCATCTCTACACATTTGACAGAACATTTCTGTGACATGTCAGAGGAAGAAAGGAAGAAACTTCCACGTTGCACAGAAGTGGTTGGGTGGATAGATTTTACCTGCTTATAGTTTCTGGAAAGCAAGTTGAAGTCCTATCTAAAGAGTTTCAGAAATAAATATTAATTGTGTTTGGAAGAAATCTAAGTATCTGCTCATCCTTGATTTTATTAAGTAAAGCTTCAAATTAAAAACAGATATGAATAAAGAGTCTTGGCAGCTGTTTGATTCAGAACCAAACAGAGAGAAGTAAACAGCATGTGACAATTGCTTAAAGGGTGATTTCCACATGCATCATCCCAGGTCCCATGGACATAGGATCCTATTGCTCCCCTACTTGGCCAAGTATCAGTTACATTTATAGTAGGATTATTGAGATGGGGATGGTGTCAGTAACATTTCCTAGAGAAGTGACCGAACAGATTTCTAACTTACACAGTCGGTCTTTTCAGGCCAATCAAGCAGCATGAATATGGGGCCCACTTTTAACAGTGATTATGTTAATTTTGTGCAAACACAAAATGTAAATTAATGGCTAGGAAAGCCCTCCTTCAAGTCTTGTTTAACCAAGGATCACTACTGACACACTTCTCCTTACTGGCATGCCTGTGCAACACCAGCCCATGTGGATGCATGCTGTAGGCAACAAGCTACTCAACAGAGGGGTTCCCATCAGCCCTTCCCGCCACCCCAGATGGACACCAGCACTCACTCGCTCCCCATCAGTGCCATTCCCACACAAAGTAAACACAGAGGAAGCAGGCAAATCTTTCCTGTGATGATTCTCAGCAGAAAGGGTGAAGGGACAATACCTCCTCCCTGAAGATGATGACTGTTTGACACCTGAGCTGTCATTCAAACACAACCCTTTGGCAACTTTAAACATCTTTTCTTTTTCATTGTAAAGAGCTTTCAAGTATGGTTTCTCTGCCAGAAGACATAACTGCCATGTTACGCCAGTCACCGTGATGGGTGGCATTAGCAGATGGCACAGCTTGCAAGGCTTGCTAACGACACTTCCCCCAAACCATGACTAGGTAGTGAACTCTCTGCAGCTGGAAACGTTCAGCGCACTGCACTTGCAAGTAGCTCCAATGCCCAGGCCCCCCCCAGCTGCCCCTGTCTTGTGGAAGAATTCCTGGACATTGAGGGGAGAAAAATCCTCCAAAATGAACCGTAAAACATCCATTCCTAGAGTTCTTTCTTCAACTCTGAAAAGACGTCTTTAACAGACAAATACAATCACTGAGGAAAAGACATTTTCCCAACAGGGCAATGCTGCGTTTGAGGAGCAGCAACGTGCAACCTTTTTGCTCGTTGTTTCTGGGTATCAATGGCAGGAAAGGCTTGGTGTATTTTAATTCCTACTCAGGACAATACCCTGTTTACTGATATCCACACATAGTAACATCCTAAAAGCTTTAATCCTCGCTGCCTTTACATCCAAGAGCTGGATGACTGAAAAATACTACCAGCTAAGGATTTCATATATGTGAGTATATAGGGGGTTTGGAGGCGAGGTGGGGGAAGACAGGAGGGGTTTTACACTCCGTTTCTATGCATCCAAGCACTAAAGGTCAAAGCATTGGCAAATCAGACACTCTTTTACATTTAATTAATTTGTTAGAAGAAAATACACCTTTAGTAAAAACAGAATTAATATATAGCCTAAGGAACACAACAAGGGTCTTCACCGCTGAACAAGAGCAGGTGAAGCTCAGGTGGAGCACGGTGTTTGAGCTGCTAAGACTCTGAAAGACAGTATTGGGGTTTGTCAGTCACTATGCTGGAAAGCAATAACTGATGTTCAAGAATCGTCTCAACTGCATCTGTTTCAGATTTACCATGTCTGATGAAGGTTATCGGAAGGTTACCATATCCCTTGGACATGATATATTTAAAACAATAAATTCCTTTGGAAAACAAGAAGCTTTATGCCTAGCCAACAATAATGCAATAACCCATACATTTTAAATAACTTCAAACTGCTCATTGTTTCACCTTTTTCTAGTGGGGACTTCAAATTTGCCCTCCAAAAAAGACCTATTAACCTTGTGTTCAGCATGGTTGTTCTATGTTATCAACAGAGTATTCAGAGTTCTGGACGCCTGGTCATCTGATCTGCTATTTCTTATACTAACTGAATAAATCTATTTTTCCTTATTTTCAACACAAAGATCAATGGGCATAAATTGTCAGATAATGTAATTGTGACCAGCCCCCAAACCTCCCCACTGTCAACCTGGAGGCACTACATTGCAACAAGGATTCCAGGCCAAGGAGAAAGGATCAAGATCCCCTTTTACAGCAGATTATCAATTATCTGAAGAAATCTTCCATAAATGATATGGAGCACTCCATCCCCTTCACCTTCTCCATTAAGACAGGGCCACCAGAGCAAATTAAGTTTCCTGCTGACCTAAACTGCAAGCTGGAGAAATAGGTAAGTGTACAGCATTAAGCAAGGTAGTGGGTTTTACAGAGTTTCCAAAGCAAATTCTGATGTTGTAAAAATCTGGAGTTCTGTATCTGCAAGTAAGAAGAAAATGATTTGCAGACTTGATGGAGAAATGGCTGTATAATGTCCAGGCACTGGACTATGAGAGTAGAACTTCAGAAAGCCCCTTTCAGGCACATTCTGAAAGCCCTGCAGGTGATGCTGGGGGCTGCAGAGGCTAATCAGTCAGTCTTGTAACTAGCTGACATGATGGGGAGTGCGTAACACAGGCATAACTCCACGTACGTCAGAGAAGATAGATTCACTGCCTCCAGGGCTCAATTCAGCCCAATGACTTCTTAAATTTAAGCTGGGTGCAAGGAAGGTATAGTCATTTTTTCCAGCAAGAACTCTCATATACGTACAAATATTGGAGTACTTTACACAATTCAAAGTGAAAATAAAATCCATACCTGCTAGGATGCTGAGTTGGCATGACAGCTGTGAACAAAAAGTCAGCTCTACTAACACTGCTGAGCCCTCTGATGGTGACAAAGATTTGGAAGAGTGACACTGACAGCAAAGTGTGACTGTTTTCCTTGTAATTATTTAAACCTGCTTGCTCTGAGCACAATGGTTAGTTCAGATTCATATCTGATGTTACATGCTCTTCATAGAGAATTATGTGTTGTCTCCGCAAAGTTAGGTTAATCTTTCTTGCATCTTATCTGCTGGAATACTGAACTGTGTTGTGACTCTGCAGGAAGCATAAATCCCCGTTTTATCTTCTCCCTCTCCCTCTCCCTGCATAAATGGAATTCATATTCAAGTTTCATCCAATTCAGCTGCAACCTGGTGATAGCTGAACATTTTCCTACTCACAACCAACTTGCAACAATTATAAACTACAAGTCCTGAGAGGCAATGTCCTGCAGCATATTGTATTTTAGGATTTTTAAGCTCATATTTATTTAATGAAATAAGGCTAGCTGCATATAATTTCATTTTAGTTCTTGGATAAGTCCTTAAGTGTTAGATTTCATTTGGGTTTACACTTCCAGGTAATAATAGAGCCCTGAAAGTGGAAGGCTAGACAGAAGATGATGATACAGCTTGAACAGTAACATCATGATTCAGCCTCCAGTTACTGTACATGAACCCAGTCCACCAATCCTTGCTCAGGACTCTTGAACAGCACTGAGGGAAAGCAAGCTGACCTGTTTGCACTAATATTCATAGCTGGATTCATATCTTCTGCCTCAAACTTTAATCTCTAATACTTGCAGACTTATGAACTGAGCTATGCTAGGAGCTGCTGCAAGAACTACAAGTGATTGCAGGGGACGCACCACTCTGCGACCCATTCCCACTGAAATCTCCTGAAGTAAATTCAAGTCATTAAATCATGTTTTCACACACCCTGTTGATCAACAGGCTAATTGTATCAACTTTTCACACTAAATATTGATTTCTTGCACTATTTGCCACTTTGTGTGACATCTCATTTGCTGCCAAAATACAGCCATTTATCAAGTGGAAGAAAACTGCTGGCCTTTCACTCGCATATGTTACTGTCAGGGGCAAATTATTACCCACAACTGTCATTCTGCACATTCAGAAAAAGTATTTTTCACATAATTCTTGATGTTTTACAATTTCAGGGCTCTATGAAGGACTGCTAAAGCATTAAAAATATCTTCTGAACTAAGTAGTACTACAAAAAGTACTCTGAAAAAAGTTGAAGCAAATCAGTCTAAAGCACAATAACAATAATAATTTATATATTATATTTTTAATGCCTACTAAAATAGGTTTATCTCCCAAGAAGGGGATATGCCACAAAAACTGAACCAAGTACCCTAGAGATTTCATTATTGATTTCACTGAGACTCTGGACAGGAGTGCAATTTAAAACCAAGTTTGCTGAAGACCTCAGTAAAATCAGAGTCAAAGAGAACAAGAATACACCTCCTCTTTATATACTGAACTTGCAACAGTAGTGGAATCCAATGCTGCTGATAAATGGCTTCACCCTTGACTTTGCTTAAGGAAAAATATATCTAGTAGTCAGTCAACAGCACCAATCTGTTCCATGAGTTCAGCTGCAAGTTATTGCTATCGAGCATTAAAATTCGCTACCAACAGGACAAAGACAAGCCTCTTCTTGAAGTGAGTGACTGTCTTTAATTATTGGAGTACTTCTTCAATTAGGAAACCAAACATTCCTTATCCATCCTATGATAACCAATTATTCCCAATACTTAAGATTTCATATTTCTGGGGGAACTAACCAATATCCTAACCAGGTGTTGTAGAGATAGCGGGTCCCTGGCAGCAGTCTTTGCTTTCTCATTTGATGCCTAATTTTTGCTGTAGTCAGGCATGGCTGCCTCTGAACTCTGCCATTTCTGTTCTTCCATTGACCTGTGTCATTTACAATCCACATGGTGAATAAAGCTCAAATCCCAGAAGCCTTGTCCACCACTATTTGGCAGCACTGTAATTGCAGTGAGAGGATGGCAAGCAAAGGACATAAATATGAACTGGCCCAGCTGAAGTTAACGCTTTGCAGACAGGTGAGTGAAGCTTTATGACCCTACTCCAAGAAATGATCTCCTGTAATTACAGGAAGGAGGAAAAAAAGGAGTGTTCAGAGAGCAGAGCAGTTTAATATCTGGGTAGAAAGAGAGGGAAGAGTGATGGCTGTTTACCAGAGGGCCATGCAGTGTCCCTAGTCATGAGAACTGCCTTGTTCAATAGCATGGCTGTAGTCAGTGGCTCTGAGAAGCAAAAACCCCATCCCATCCCAAGTGTCTGACATAGGCTTTCACCAACAATTCATTTACCTGAAGTCACCATCTCCCTCAGGAATCACCCTTCCAACCTTGAAACGAGAGGTTTCAGAGACAGCTAGAAGATTGCTGCACTCATCAACATGGAAAACTTCGTATGTACCTTTATGTCTGATTCTTCAATTGTTTTGCCCTTAAAGTCTTTTTATATAAATTGTATAGTCTTTTCCATTATTTTCAAGGCAATACGTAGCACTTATTAATGCTCCATATAAACAAAACTTAGGATCTTCTTCCAAAATATTCACAGTTCAGCCACAGAGTGGCTTCCTGAAATGTGTATTTTAATCTTGTTTAGGAATATTTCCACGTATTGGTTTTGTAGATTAAAACTCTAGAGACACTGTGAACTCTGAACAACTACTTTCACAATGAATTTTATCTTTAGAACACATCTGATAGGTGTGAAAGGATTTTAACCCCATAAAATAGAGATAAGGAAATAATTTCCAAGTTCATACAGAAACAAAAACCTGGATCTTTAGAGACCAACCAGAGTGCTGCGGCTACACAATCCTTTTGGTTCTGCAAGGTACGTCACTATGATGTGCATTAGAAAATACTGAATACTTAAAAAGCTATGCGTAATGGATTTTTTTAGACAGACCCCCTAAGTTACCTTTAACTACTTCCCAGAGCTGAAATTATTCCATAAACCAATTGCCCGGCTATTAAGATATCTGTATTATTTAACTTACAATAGTGTTATCACTGCAGACCCTGAAACTCTAGCTACAAATGGCAACATAAAACAGAAACCAACACCCACTGAAATTCGTGAGAAATTTCTCTGGGACTATCTAGGCAAAAGCAAAGCAATTTAATCTTGTCCTCTCTTACTGTTTGTGTTTCATAAACTTGAGTCAGGCAGGTAGGCAACTGTGAGATTCTCTGTAAGCAGTTGTCTTGAGTTACACATCTCCATTACAAGTAATAATCTTAAAAAGCTGTTAATAGCAAATTTGGAAATTAATGGCATGTATACTATGGTGAGCCCTACATTTTTAGGCTGTAATCCTTTCATTGTTTCACGTTAATCTCTCCCCTACCCTTAAATCTTAAATGCGTAGGAAATGGCAAGGGCAGCTCTATGATATGCTGCAGAACTGATCCGTGGATCTGGAGCTTTAGTTTCAGCTTCAAAGCACATTGCCCCGGTACTGCATAGAAACTGGCAGCCAACACGCACCACGATGGGAGGGAGACTGCAGTGATGCAGAGCTGACTCATCAGTCCCGAAGGTCAATGAAAGTCCTCGTCTGAGCCTGCATTTGGGAATATTACTATCCAAGGAAGCTGCTATTACTATCCAAGAGCTGCGCAACATCAGACCTCTTCCAGAAACAACCTTCTCTGTCTAGAAAGAAGGAAATTTCTTCTTTTACCACTGGAAAACATCTCAGACCCAGAAACTAAAACAATCCTGAGCAGAGCAGACCATCTCCCAGTATAATTTATTTGCAATAGTCCCCACAATGTGATACTTTAACTTTGCTCAGTTATTCAGAAAAGGAATCTCTCTTTCACATCCCAACTCGGTGCTGTCAAATAGCCAAATAAAATCTTAGTTGGAACAAATATTACTTCTTTCTCAATACCTCTGTGGCTCATTACCTCACACTCCACTCTTTATCAAACAGCACCATATATCATAATTCACAGGACTGGTTAGAAGCTTAAGTGTTGTTTTGTTTTACCAGGTGCCCGGTATATACACATTACATACAAACAAAACCATTTACTGGGCTGCTAAAGATGCTAAGCAAATTTGTGCATCAAAGGAAAAGTGCTTGGGACTTTTTTCCAAGGGCTGCTTTTATGGAAAACAAACATCAGATTTCTTTTAATGACTTCTTGTAACAAAATACAATTGTGCCAATCTGCATTAAATATCATAGTGTCTAACTCAAATCCAAGTGCACTCCATAGGAAAATTGCCACTGAGCTCAATGAGGAATGGAAAAGGTTCTCTGATTATAAGTATTTGCTGCTGAAAACAAGATAGGGAACATCAGCATTATGTTTCTTCTTAATGGAATTTAAGCAAGTAGCCAAGATCCTTCCTGTATTTAAAAAACAAAAAAACCTCAGTTAAATGTACTTTATTTCCTTTCAAATGTTGCCATTGCTAAAACCTTCTTTTTATATCCTTCCATTTTACGTCCCTGTGCTGCAGTGCCTGGCTGTACCATTCTGCCCTCACTATCCCGCCTGCCAGGGAAGGAAAGTTTGCTCAGACTTTTTTCCTTTTCTCTGCAGCACTCTGTGCAGATGCTTCCTTGCACTTCACCGCAACTCCCACCTTCATATGGAAAATGGAGCGCAGCAGCATCAGGGAAAAGCTGATGTAAATGCAAAGTGTGCAACAAAGGGATAGATACTGAAATGAGTATTTCAGAAAAAAATAATTTCAGAAGCCTGCCTTTCCTCTTCCCAGACATCTCTACCTGAATACATTTTTAGTCTTTTACTCCCTCCCTTCAGGGAGAAGTCTCTGAATTTTGGTCATTTCAGTCTCTGTTAATGATTCCAAATTGCCACAGCCTACTTACTAATGGGTTTTCATCACTATGGCAGCTGAAGCTAAACCCAAAGCTCCAATATCCTCTGGGGGATATTTCTGGTCTTGGAGCTATCACTGCATATGCAACTTAGTTTTAAGTTCATCTGCCATCTCTGTCGAAAGTCAGACAAGTCAATACAACCTATAGGGATTTCACACATGGGGAATCCATTCTTTCCCTCAAGCACATTTTCTTTGACATATATTTATTAAAGTTTCTCAGTTTATATATAATTTCTATCCTTGCTCCTAGTTCAAATCAGAGAAGGATTTCATTGTCTTGGCAGCCCATGAATAATGAATGACAGATCTGATTGCAAGCACTAAGGGCTGTTGCAGGGAGCCTTGCACTCCAGATTAGACATTTAGTATATAAAATTATTTATGGTTGAATCTTCCTACAGTCTGACAATCAATAAGTTTTATTGGGAAAAAACCCAGAGTTTATATAACCTACCCTTGATGTTTTTACTGTAATGTGTATTATGTACAATAAAAATCCCGGGTTGTTTGCCAAAATACCTCCTTAAACATAATTTACCTAGTGGTGCTCTTTGAAGAACTGTGAATTTCTTCTTTCACAAGTAACATCACAGCTTTATTGCTGTTTCCTGAACAAATCACACAATCATAATAGCTGTATTACAGTGGAAAAGTTCCTTTTTTTTAATACTTGGGTTTACTTTTGTGTGCTTTAGAAACTTGCCATTCCGCTAAACGTATTATTACTACCAACTAATTCACCAGCTGTGGAATACCCCTGAGCCTCCGCAACCACTGCAAAACCTAACAAGATGCTCTGTTTGTGAGCCTTTAATGAGAACTGGGTTTAAGTTTTTCCCCTGACAACCATCCGGCTTCCCAGCTCCATGGGACAACTTGTCCAAAGCTTTTATTTCGCTTTACCTATAGTCAGTAAAAAAAGCCACAATGATAAGCAGTGTTGCTAATCAATTTCTGGGCGTGAATTCACTGTCCTATTCTAGCAGCAACCGCTTTCCCGGTCTGAAAGAGCAGAGCAACTGTTCCACCCAAAGGCAGAGATCTTGCTCTGCCGAGAGAGAGACTCACTTGAAAGCTCAAAACACCTTCATCCTCTGATTCTTTACTGGATGTGTGCAATTCTCCACTGTAATGGTTTTATACAAATTGCAAATGTAATACAAAATCAATTGCCTCTGCATACAATACAGGCAGGTACTATTAATTAATTCCAGGTTTTACAAAGAAGAAAATGAGAAGGCGCACCTGCCAGCTAGATGTTTCAGCACAAAAGGAACACTCTTTTGGTTTTCATTTCTGGAATTAAAACAAGCCATAAAGTAGTCCTTCCAGTCTTTGGCTTAAATTTTCTGATGATGTGCTTAAGTACAACCAATTGGACTACATTATAAGTCTCAAAAGGTCAATACTATCCTGTAAATAAAACATCAAAAACAGCGAGGGAAGGAAGAAATGGCAAGTATCTTCAGGAAATACAAACCCATATCCAAATACTATCTTGAAAAGTCAATGTCTTTTAATACCTAAACTCTAAAATTATACAAAGCAATTACCCTAATCAGTGGTGAAAACTGTAGTATCAAAAAGCCATGTATGAACAACAAATAGGGATACCTCATATTCACTGATGTGATACAAGAAAAAAAATAGCCGCTAACAGAAATCAAAGGACTTGGAAATCAGAAATCAATGAACCAGCAAGTGTGAAAGCAAAAGCTGGCCCTCTAAATGACAAAGTGGGCAGACTCCAGAGGCCAGTCAAGAGTCTAGCTTGGGTTATTTTTTTTCTTTACTGGCTCTGTACACTCTCCCTGCACCTACTTCTGTACGGAAAAATAAGTGAGGAACAGATCTAGTTCTGAAAACACCTATATTAATCTTCAAGTGTTTGCATTACCATTTCTGATACCCTTTCATACTCCCAGTCTTCTTCCTAGGAAGAAGCAGATGCCCCTAGAAATAGTTCAGGCAGCCTCTGGGCTGAGGAGCAGAGGACTGCTCTTGCTGACCCGTAATGGAAGGATCCTTTCCGCTTACACAGCCACAGCAAGCTTTTACACAGGGGCACAGAATACGCACCTAGAGAAATAGTTTCCTCTTGCATATGCAGGAAGTGCTGCAGAGAACTGTGTCATCTCTAACTAGATGAATGTCCACCAAACTCCCAGGAAGTCCACCGCAATGCTCAGTGCACATCAAAACTAGTTACTTTAAAAAGAAGGAAAGCAAAAGCTTACCCTGTCACGGAAAGGAAAAACATTTAATTAAATGTGAGCTCTGCCTCAGGTTCTGTCTCTTGCAGCCAAGCCTTCTTACCTTTTCCTAAATCTTCATTGTTATTTTGGAGCCTCTAATCACCCTTTATGACTCAAAAATACAAATCTCTGAAAGTACTTAATGTCACACAGTGGGAATACTCGTATAATTTTGGCCTGGTCCTTCATGAAATTGCTGGAAACCTTTAGCATACCATAATTACTTAAAATTTGAAGGTCTATTCTTCCCTTTATGTGCATGCTTAACTCCTGTTAATGCCGATGAGAGTTATGTGCATACAACAATGAAAGATTAAACTCTTCATTGTTTAAGAGGTGGTGATCAGCCCTGTGCTGCTTTAGGGAAAAACCTCAAGGATATTGCAAGTACTATCGGGAGTTAATCTCATTACATACTACTAATAGCATTTGTGGCAGTGTTTGCTTCTTAAATCAACCATAGGTGACCACCTGGTGCCCTGCAACTGCAAAGCTGCTTCCACAACACATGCACAGACCAGTCTCTGCTTAGGAGATTAATCTATAAGCTGCTATGAATCTATTCTCCTGACACTTTCTCCCCCACTGAGAACAACATGTGTTTTTATTTTCAGTTTGAATATTTGTAACTAAACAATAGAGCATTTTAAATTAATTTTTAACTACACAAATCCTTTAAAAATTTTTTTTTTAAGAATCATGGATTCAAATACAAGGCCTATTAGTTAGGAATGAATATATTGTGATGGTTTTCAGTGCAAACTTCACACAGGCTCATCTTCTTGAGTTACCATATGATTGGCTGCACCTAGTACTTTCCAAAAGTAAAATTGCTGCAGGGCTGATTTTAAGTACTCTTCAAGACAGCAATCAGAGAAAATAAAGACATCTGTAAAAGAGAAACTAGTACACTGAAAACCATATGAGATGTCTCTTTTATTGGTCAGCTTTGTCTTGTCTATAGAAGCTATCCATACTATTCTTAAATATACAGAGATATTTTTAACTAGGTTGACTTTGTGCATACCGATTAAATCAGCAGAACCATGCTGACTTAAACCAGCTAGTGACCTAGCCCACAAATAAGTTTTACTGCAGATTTGAACGGAAAGGCCACCAATCACTAAGCAACTGTTTGCAGGCACCAACTGAATAATTAAAGCTGGTTTCATCATACAGATTTCATCATGCTGTGAAAAAAAATTTACCATTGGCAACCCCTGTTTCTGTATCTGAAATCTAGAAATTTACAAAAATCAAACTCAAGAAAGACTCGTTCACACCAGGCTCGATATTAGAATTAATTCCTCTGGCTTGCATCCAGTTACGATGCTTTAGGATACAAGCAGGAAGAATGGTGATCACCAACTTTTTAAACAAATTTCATCTTTCTAATTACTTTTGGCAATTGATACCAAGTAGCCTCCAGCAATGGATTGCCAGGATGAGACTTTAAAGATAATTGGAGAACGTGTACTTACAAATGTGTCTAAACTGAAATCTAGAGCTGTGTTGGCAGAATATTATTAATAGAGCCGATGTGTTGATATGGATATAGAGAAATGAGGGCTGCAGTTAGAATGGAAACACTGAAGAAAGAAATGTACAGTACTTTTATTTCGTATGTTTTAAAAGATGTGTTGTATCCATATTCTATCTGGGGATTTCATAATGATTGATACTGATAATTTGTTAAAGTGGTAGCTCCTGAGCAATACTGGGTGGATCCTAGATATGTAAAGGTTCTGTTTAAATCAGGAGATCTAGAACAGTTCAGATTTTTAAAGACAGCCAGCCCACTTTCTCATTTATAAAGATGGTCCCTCCAAGTCTCTGGCCCCTCTCCCCAGCAGGCTCCAGGCTTTGCCTTTATCTCTGTGCACTGATTGCCCCTGGAAACATGCTCCAGAGTCCTCAAGACTGGAGGATCTGAGCTGTAGCCCCAATGGTCATACTGTTGAAATTATCTTCACGCTGTGTTTCCCCAGACAAAACAACTGGGGAACATGAAAGCCAGAAATGAAACAGGTCTTGGGAGTCTCTTAAAAGAAGGTGATATGCAGAAAATCCACATAACAGGGAAAAAAATCTCAGCTCTCACGTAGATGAGAATGAGGGAGTCTGGTAAATTCAATAGATAGAGTAAGGACAGTTTTGTTGAAATTTTTTAAGTATAAATCATTTATCAATAACCAACATCTTCATTCTGATCTAGCTAGTCTCAAAGATTCCTGTAGGGTTTCCCCCAAAAAATTCTGCAGAATCTAGAGTGGCAAAAGTGGGAATTTTATAGCACTTGGCATATATATAGCATATGGATACTCATAAGCTTTAATAGCATGCCCTTGGACAGGCACACACAAAAGGAGGCCCATTCCAAGATACCTTGAAGAAGACCACTGGAAAAATCAAGAGAAAAACATCTTCCTGACTCAGATATGATGGTGTAACATTGTGTGTTATCTAAGAACAGATGTCTACAGGGTAAATGAAGAAAGTCAAGTCCAAAAATAGCATTAGGACAGTAAAGTGCTGCACAAATTCAGACTGAATATGCTTCAAGCCACATCTGTCTCACGGTGAACAGTATGCATTAGGTCTGCACACGTGGCAGGAAGCAAGGCAACATCACCTTTGCACAAAGGGTGAGATTTCGCTGTGTTCTCCTGAGAAAAAGAGCGTTCTATATTGCCTGCGTTTCTTAACTTAAAGGTAATTTCTGTACACCTCCTCTTCAAAGAACACTCAGTGCGCAGTCAGGTTTTTTTAATTTTCAGCTGATACATAAAATGACTCTCTTATTTAACTTGTAGCCCACACAGTACAGCAGGATGTGCTCCGTATCCCACACTCCTCATTACTACACAGTTCTACCTAGGCTGATGAAAACCTCACCCAATCCTGAGAACCATGTACCTTCCTCATTTGAAACAGAACTGGCGCAGCGCAACACTGAAATAGCTGATTTTTAAGCACCTGGAAAAAATAAATACCCAGTGATTATAAAAAGAGCTGTTGGTTGCAGTGGCTTTCCCCACCTAAGTCTAGCAGTGTGGGCTAAATCCCATACGCTGCTACTCAATTTTTAATAGGTCATTGGGCAAAATTTCATTCATTTTTTATGAATGCTTAAGAAAAAAATGGATATGACTGCTGGTAGGCATGGGGTAAGCGATTGTATCTTTACATACAGAGATTATTTATTCTTTGCATATAGCTAAGAAAGATAAAAAGAAAAACATATGTTTATCCTTACACTGGGACTGCACTGCTGGGAACATTCAGCACTTGTGCTAAAGCTGCTTCTATACACCCAGTTAAAGGAGAGATCCAGAAGATCCATTTACTGATCTGCAAGGCGTGGGGGTGTTGGAAACATACCAAGATCACTCTCGAGGACAGCAGGTATCACCCAGACATGAGAGGGCCTTGTCACTACCTCAGGATAGCTCACACCGAGAATCCACAGGGAGATTGCATCCCAGTTTTAGGACCCATCCTCTGCGATGATGGGCACTGGGCTCGGCTGAGATCAGAGAGATTTGCCGAAGTGGATAAATTTGCTTCCCCATCGCTTCCAGGAAAAACCTGGTGGGTCAGAGCCACACTTTCCAGTGCTTTAAGTAATCACTAACAGGGTAGGAATAAATCAGATTTAGATTTCAAGACGATTTCTCTGGCCCCCTCCCTAGCATCCCTTACTTCCCAGCTTGAAGGTCTCAGCAAGATTCCTGGATTTCCAACAGGTCTTCCTTGCCCTTTTTTCCCCAAATACTGTGAGACAGTACATGTGCTTTTGTTTTTAATTTAGAAGACAATGAAGCACAGGCTAGAGTCCAATCAAATTCTAAGCACAGATATTGTCTGGTATGAATATTAAACCCTGACACTAATATTTCATATGTTCATCAATAAAACGCTCATAATGATAGTTACAATTGAGGGAAAATATTTTCCCTTTCATATGCCAAAGAATGAAAAAAAAAAATCAAAGAATCCCAGGAAAATTGGCACATTTATTTATAAACAGTCCTTGGCTTGGTTGCTATAAAACAAAAACACAAGTTCTTTGGCACAGCTCTCATTGTATATAGATTTAATCTATTTGCTGTTAGTGAATATTACAGCTTGATATGCAACTGTAAATGCATGTCTGCTGTTCCCTCAGGTCAAAGCATGTGGACTTATATTCTATAGATGTGTCATCAAGCCACAGCATTTTTGCTGTTATTTCAACATATTTATAAAATGTCCCATGCCACTCTCCTTTGAATGCTATAAATTGCTTTCATGATCTGCTCAGGGATACTGAGAGTTCAGCTGGCATTGTAATATTTCATTTAATGCATGAAACTCTCAGAAACACTTTATAACAGTCAACTGAGTCAGACCAGACAGTTCTTAAAAATATTAAGGGTCCATTTACATCTTCAGAGTATGCGTCAGTTTCCAAGCCACGAGTTGTGTATGCAAACTATGTTTGGGGGAAGGATATATTCACAAGCATAAAATCAATTAGTAGGTCTGACTTGAAGTTTTAATTACACTGATACAGTTTGGTCTATCCTATATCAGAATTTCTTTTCCCTGACTTGACTTCTCTATATTAACATTCCTATATATTAACATACCTATGAGACGGTGCTTCGTTCTCATTTCTCTGAAAGTTGATCTATGCCAACATTAATATGCCCACATTTTCCCTATCCATTCCAAATATCTGATCACTTATCACCCCACCATTTTCAGACTTACTATATATGCCATTCTACATCCACGTACATACTCAGAGTTCCTATAGTGCCCTCCTTTCTGTCATTTTAATCTCCAAGAAAAATATTCATTGCCCGCTTTAGCATCAGATTAAACAATTATTAAACAATAATAAACCTATTAAACAATAGGTTCATTTCAATTATGGATTACAGTACATCTTCACAGTTTGTATGGCAGTAAATTCTGGGCCTTTCTGAATCACGAAAGATCTTAATTCTGGCTCTGAACAACTTAATTCCAGCGTTTGCCTCTTTCCTGTTCATAAACCCAAGGTCTGAACACCAGTCAGAGGAATTGTCACCATTCAGGTGCAGTCTGGTGGCTTGCAAGGATCTGTCTTCGCTGACCAAATCCAGTGCTGGCTACCTGCAGCTCCTGGTGACTCAGAAGGAAATAGGAAAGCAGTAAGAAACCAGATCCCCCTGGGAAGGTTTGGCTCTCTTACTTTACAACAAGGCTGAGGTGGCGACCCCACTTTACACTGTGGAATTTAATTTCCTTTGCACTACCAGCATTGCAAAATGTTGAATACGTTTGTGCTAATTAGCTACAAACCCTTCATCCTTTCTTCACTTGTCCCTTTCCCCACTTATCCCTTGTCTCCTTTCTGACTTAATTGTAATTTTCAGGGGCAAAAACTCTTGTGAGAAGTACACAAACTGACACAAACATGCAATATAAATGAGTCGCACAAGAGCAGCACGTGCTGCCCATGAGCCCAGCATGCATTAGGTGTGTCGAGGCAATGCAGACGTCCAGGACATCCTCTGGCTGCAGGTCCCCCAGGGGAGTGGACATGGGCTGCATCAGCACATCAGGCCACAGCTGTCGCTACTGCTTACGACCTGAATAAGTGCCCATGCCTCAGCTGTGCAGACCTTCCTTTCTCCTTCACCCCACTCCCTGAATAGACTGGGGGAAAGGAAGCCTTTGTACAAATGTCCCTGATAATGCCAATCTTACACTCTTATCAAAAATAATGCTTTTCTGGTAATATTTTTTAAATGGAACTGAATTCTAATACCATGTTCAATTTGGAAATTGTGGGGTCAGCAAAAGGAAGATAAGATCTGACACATTTTGCTTATATCTGAAAAATCCTTCATCTAAGGAAAAATAAAAAAGACATTTTAGCAGAACATGAATTTTATTGAAAAATATTGAAAATATGCTTATCTTTAATACATAAATTGCTTATCTTTAATAAATAAATCTTTAACCAGGTTTGCAATCTTTATTTTTAGTGACAGAGGTCAAAATTCTACTTTTTATTTCCTTTCAGTGCTCCTTCCAGCTCACTTCCTTAGCTCCTGGGAGCACCTGCTCGTTTTATTCCTGAAAAAACCTCTCCAGGCCACAGGGATGGGATGGCAGGGGGGGAAGGGGGCTAGTCCCTGTGTGCCGCATTTACATTTGGAGTGAGTGCCATGTTTCACAGCTGCAGCTGTCAGCCTACCATTTCTGCCGTTATTTGCATTTCACCAGAATCAATGGAAGCAATGAACTACAAAATAAATTGAAGTTCTGCATAGAAAACAAATGCCTTTTATTAATCTGACTCAGCTGCTGAAGTACTGAAACATGGAAAACTTGGTAAGATTGCACAGACCCTAATGATGAGTACCATTATCAGGTGAGATCAACAGTATTTTTATGTCAAAAACTGTAATTTAAAAAGGAAACTTTTTCTACAGCTGGTGGTAACCTAGTTTTCAAAGGTAATCACCTCTGTTGCCCAGCTTAAACACATTAAAATACAATTCCAAAGCCAGTGCAATAGAAAAGAAATTGAAGCTTAGTAACTCTTCCTCTTCTTTTCTTCCCCCAAGTATCTTATGCTGCTCTACCAAATGTTTCATGTGCTATAGAAGTCTGCATTTCCTAGTTGGAAGTTTGACTTGCAATTCACAGATTGATACCTATCTCAGCCCTATTCCCATGTCCTTTAGGTCATTTCTCACTTATACTAACCCAGAATTTGAAAACTTACTTTGGAGGCTAGTGTCAGATATAATGGAGTAACTGCAGGCAGCATTATAAATTGAAATTCTAGGGGCAGCAAAGTCAGAGAGAAGCTGCAACATTCCTATGCAAACTCCATGGACGTTGTCTATAACAATGGTCGAACACAACCCCAGTTTATATGCTTCATTGTGGCATGGCAGCACATCTGCAAGGTGTTCCTACTGCACCAGCATGTCTGCAAGCAGACAGATCTTCTGCAGGGAGCAGAATGAAGCGCACTCTTCCCCCATCTTTACCACAACTAACCAATCCGGCCACTCCTGTGGTAAAGGCAGCATTCAGTCCTGCTCCTCGTGACAGCCTTGAGTGTCATTTAATCCCGCTTGTTCCCCCCTACTTCTGAACATCATTGTCATCCATGCCCCACTGTACCTCCAAACGATATACATCATTGCCTCCAAATACGAAAGAACATTTCTGGCAAAAAAACCCTGTTCCCTGGGGAGCAGGGCAGTGGAGAAGCACTGGGATTTGAAATGGATATGTGGCTATGACATCAGACCTCTTAAGCTGATGGCTGGGACACTAATAGCAAGAGTACTTTCTTTCTTAATGGACCTCTGGGGTCCTCAGTGCACCCTCAGTGTGAATAGTTAGGCATTAGCCCTCCCCTCGACTCTCTGCTTTTTTGCCTCTTCAGAGTTGAGGTAGGCCTAGACAAATCATCTTTGCAAAACAGTGGCAGAATCAAGGTTACTATTCTGCCTTCCAGTCCGTGATGGGAAATGTTCAAAGGATAGCTAGATCCTGCAGAGACTCATCTCATCTCTTTGTAGATGTCAGGGTGCACTTGCAGCTGTGGTGACTCAGCTAGACACAAAACCAAGGTCCTGTCCACAAAGTGTCTCTCAACATCTTGCAGAATAGTTTGCGTGTCACAACTGAATTCCTACCCAGCAGTAGTTTGTTTTCCACCTGCTTAGTATCTCTGTGGGTATCTTTTCTGGGTGCTGTTAATAAAGTCGTCACACATTTGCTCCACAGCTGCACTTCAAATAAGGCAACATCTGTTTACTGTTTCCATTTCTGTTTGTAAAGCTGCTTAATGAATGTTTTGGAAATACTTGTATTTTATAACTTGCTGTGCACAAGGGTCTTTGTTCCAGTTATGGCTATTGTGCATGATTTGTAATAAAAATAACAGAAGCACTATGAGATAGTGAACAATATAAGATACTGTTCTTCTGTACAGAGATAATTCGACTGTGTATATTTCTCATGCACCATCTATCACAGATGCTGGAAACAGAAGAAACATCCTAGGCTACACAGAGTAAGGGCTGATCCAGCTGGCCTTCAGACAACAGAACTTTTTCCACTGACTTCAGTGGGAGTTGGACAAACTCACGAGAGTGATAGAGTAATTAAAAACAACAGTCTACAAAATACATTTTACAAGATAAAAATACAGGATTTCTTACATTGCCAAAAATATTTTAACTTGCTAATTAGCAATCCCAAGGAAACTTAACATTGACAGATTTTCAATGAATTAATATATTCGCCATGCACCACAATGTGAATTTTCCCATGGCTTCAAGAATAAGTTAATTGTGAGTTGGTTCTTGGTCTAATATTGTGAACTCAGACATAAATTATTCATCTTCTCCCATATAGTTCTATATCCCATCTGCAAGTTAGATGGAAATTACCCCCCGGCTCAGATTCCACCTAACGTAAGTTGGCAGAGCAACAGTGAATTCACAGTTATCCTGTGTTTAGCATGCCCTCAGCAATAGGCCTAAGAAATTCTACTTGAGAATATCTTTAGTAACTAAACGGCTCCTGTGGACTGATTTTTGCAACATACGCATGCAGCAGTGGTCCCAGCATAAACTCTCTGGTTCATCTACCAGATGGATTAAGAGCTGTAGTAAACACTATAAAGAAAAATCAGTATTTCAGTATAATGCTTAAAACCAAATTAAATTAAAGGCATTGGTCTAATTCTACTAATTTAGGTCCAAGCATCTGCAGATATATGTGTTCTTTTTTACCATCTCACTCAAGCTTTTCTCAACAAAATCAGACTAAGGAGACAAATCAGAAGACAAAGGGAAAGTTTAAAAAACTCCACACTTCAAAGTGCTATTTTTTAAATCTCTGTAAAATGATTATGCTAAAACCTAAGCAAGTGTGTAAATCTTTGAAGGATAGGATCCAGCTAAATCTGTAAGTCCACTGAATGATTCACCTGAGTAAGAAGTTCAGAAGTAGATCCAACCATGTAGTAGTATAGCTATTGTGATACTAAAGTTGTTCTAAAAATTTCTGAAGCCATCTCTTGCTTTCATATCTATTCATCCCATGTATTAGCTTTTTATTGTGTCTTACAGTAATGTTTAATATGTATTTTTAAGAAATATATTTGGGAAGGTGCTCACTATTTTAAATCATTACCTTTTAACTCTCACAGGTGCTTATTTCTCTAAGTGGACGTGCAAATCACCACCCAGATTGCCACCCTTCTTTGGTCCACAAAGAAACAGAACCTTCTAGTTTATGTTCTCTTTTGCTGTTGAAGACAAGTCCTATCATATCAGATACTTATCCAGTGACAACTTAAGGACAGGTGAAAGATGAAAAGAAAAGTTATTTCACTTCCCTCTCTTACCTCCTAGCACGTCTGATTTTATTCATGCCTGTCTTTAGTGATGTCCTATTGTACAGCACACAGCTTATCAACTGACACAAAAATAAATGCATAATAAATATTCTACAAGAGCAGACAAAGGGATTTGCTAAATATAAACATACTGTCTGGTCAGACTTCTACCCTCTTCCCTAAGGGTAAATACTGTTGTCTTCTGACATCTCTCAACTTCTTGCAGCGCCTTCTCAAGTGCCACTAGCAACTAGTAATTAGTCTAGTTCTCAGATGCCTTGTGTGTCAATAGAGAAAAAAGGCAGCAATTCCTACACAGAACTATTTTAACTCAACTGTTTTGGTTCTAATATTTAATAAATTGCTTGTAATGTTTTAATGTGCTGCTGTAGTGGCAGCATACCAGAAACATAAAGATAAGCAGTTGCTCCAGGCATGGAAGAGAGCTGGCTTGGCAGAAGTGTCAAGCATCTCATATGCAGTATCAGTTCAAGTAAGACAGGAGGCCTAGATGAAGAGAGTGATGTCTGGGAGAGGAGGAGAAGTCATCTGATTCAGTGAAAAAAGAAAAATACCATAAATTAATATTAACAGTCTTTTTTTCCTTATTTGTCCTATTAAAGGGTCAATGAACACTGGCTGCAGAGTCAAGAGCTGCCAAATTTGACTTTCAAGTGGCTTTTTATTGCCCTAACAACCAGCAAAGGGCACCTGCCTTTGCCCTAGGGCATGGGGGAAACATCAGAAGGAAAAAGCTTGAGCTAAAGAATTCAAAACATTTTTTCATTTAAAATTTTTGTGTGTTCTCCCACTTCTTGTTTTCTTTTTCCAGCTGACCTTAACAAAGTAAGGAGAAGAGGGTTTCTTCTGTCTCACTATTACTAATAGTTGAAATCTGATTTAGAGAAACAGGAACATTTAACATATTTTGCAGAGGGTTGAGATAACAAAAAGAGATCCAATATATTCCTGATGGTTTAAGCTTTCCTTTCAGTTTATATACTTGCACCTGGCAATGGAGCACACAATGATTCAAGTCCTTGGATACTGATAGTGGTTATATTTCTAGACTGGGGACAGCCTGAAGGTAGCATTTTCCAAATAATTTGTTGAAATAGAAACATATTTTCACCCATTAGCATATATTTGGCTTATGAGATCAAACATTGACACAAACTTACTATTTCTAAAATTAAACAAGCAAGATTTAGATTCCTTACAGAAATCATAACTTGGATTAAGAATACATTCATAATTATTATTATTCATAAGTATTATTCTGAGGGAGAATAAAATAAATGGGATGAAATCACTGAGAATGTTAGTAAATTTAAGGGAACAAAACCTCAGTTTTCATTCTACTATTCTCCTACATTATGTATCTTTGCTATTACCATTATTGTGAGAAAGTCATCTGCACTGCTGATCAGCCTTCCAAAAAAGGCACTTAAGAAAAGACCTGGGACAACTTTTAAGACAGGAGATAGTTAAAAATACTTCTCACTGTTTCTGTACTTCTCATGTGGTTTTGGGCAATGAAAATGTATCATTCGGTCTCATTGTATTTATGGTCAGTATCTGTTCTCTTATGTACTAAAGCAGGGCTACAAAGTCCAAGGTACCAACACTGTAAGGAACTTCAGAAATACAAACACATTTTATCTGTAGCATAAATAAAACATTATTTACCATCAGCAACATTTGTTCTAAAAAGCCCCGGGCCTGATTGTCCCCGTGAGATTAGCCAGAAGAAAAGACCCTCTAGGGCATGAAAAACCTCCTTGTAGAGAAGAGAGCACTGGTCAGCTACCTCCAGGACACCACCTGCCACTGTTTGAGGTCTAGCACAGTTCTGCATGGGTTCAGGGATGTGTGAGGACATGCTGCTCCTGGTCCCAACCAGACCCCAGAGACAGTCTGTGAAGGAGCCAACAGGCTTTCCAGCTGGAGTGTGAATTTTCCATACAGTCAGACCTCACATGTACAGCTGTCAGCATAAGATCAAGGATGACCACTCTACTCATGCCACTGCTGCTTGGGAGTCTGAAGAGGAGTGGAAAGGACCTTACAGTTAGTAAGACACAACAAGGCCTCCAAAGCCTTGAGCTTCTGATAATGGATCTTTCACTACATCTGAAAAGGACTTTTAAGTTACAAGGGAATAACACTTCAGTACATCAGAGTGCAAGTACTTCGAAAACAAAAAGAAACCTGATCTTGTATCCTGTTTGAAGACATGTAAAAAAGAGGCCCTCCAAAATTAGGGACTGTGCAAACACCTTTGAATTGGAAGATCTGAAATATATTATGATGTACAAGTTCCCCTTTCCATTAATACAAAAGACAGTTTTTAATCACCTATCCAAACTAGCACTGGCATTTGGTTCTTACGGACTCTCATCTCACACTCCCTACTTGCAAAGCAGCAAATCCACATTGATCTCTTCAGCTGAAGATACAGAATTAAGTACTGTCTGTCTAATTTCACTAATTCAGCACAGTGATAATACAGTAGAAAATTAATAAACAAAGTTAACAATGACAGAAGTATGGCTATTAACTTCAGATTGGTCATTTGGCAGAAATGGAGAAAACATTAAAATTCTTTCCTTTAAAGCCTAGGGACTTGATGTGTGGAAAACAGATCTTCTTGCATATCTTTGTGGTTTTGAACATTACAGCTTAAGGCTTAAAACACTTCAGCACTTTCCTAGTCAAGGTAAGATTTAAGAATTCATTAAGTGTTCTCTTGAAACAAGGCTTGAGTTTCTTGCATTGTTATCTCGTGTTCACTCTGTATCGTATTACTGCATGAGTCTTCTAAAAAGTCCTGGCTACCTTTTATAATAATACATCAAATAGTTGTAGTAAGACTTGCATGTAGACCTATCATGAGCTGCCATCTCTACTTTTTGTGTGGAGTAGGAACAAGTGTAAGACAATGTCTGGGTCCATGGCAATATATGTGAAGTGGTCTAGCAAAGGAAGTTGACAGAACGAGATAAAACCATAATGTAATCTCCTAACAAAAAATTGTTTTCTTGCATTTCCTCCTGGGATCTGGGTATATTTCTACTCAGAATTCATCTGACAGTGTAAGATCTTTTGTAGTATACCTGTCAAAGCTAGGTTATAACCTCATCAAAGGAATGGCCCAGAAGTATGGATACAAATAAGACATTTTCAGAGTTTTTTTCATAAGCTACTGGTTTTGAGTGGTTTATAATCTGACTATTGTAATTTGCTTCCCTTAGAAAAAAGCATGGTAAGATAAAAGTCTATTGTACTATTTTTAAATGAGTAATGAAAGTTCACAAAAACATTGGGTTTTAGTTACATTTCTAGTGCCCAAATTGGTTTTGTTTCTTCTACAAATAAAGAAAAAAAACCAAACTCATTTAAAATTATCTCCCTCAGCTTAAAATTTTCCTGTGAATCATCTAGTTCTGGCCTTTATAATAATCTGGTGGTCTTTTTTTTTATGAAAATTATATATTTCCTATGTTGACAGGCTTGGAGTCTAATTAGACGGGAAACCTGCGTAGAAAGTGGAGTAACATAAGAAACATATGAGAAAGTCCAAGAAAGTGTTGCGAAAGGGTAACACAGACAGAGAGCACTGCAGACTGGAGATCTTTCTCCATGGAAGAGGAACTAGGTTAGCAGCTGCCAGGAGAAGGACCCGGCAGTCTGGGAGTACCGAAGGTTTCCAAGAAGACAAGCACACACCGTAGGGCCCCGGGGTCCCTAACTCCTGCATCCAGAACAAGGGCACACCCGGATGGTAAACAGGGGGATCAGGTCCCCTGTATGCCTTCATTTCTGTTAGCGTGGCACTATGCTGTGGTCCACATAACCATGTGGGCCATGTAACCGATGTGACATCAGCAGAGTTATCTGTAGATATAATGGCTTGTAGCAGCACTGACTAGTCATATTTGATAATACATGGACTATACTGAGTTCCTCTGATATTAATGACAATTTTCTGAGCCTTCTTTCTACAGAAATTCAGAATGGAAATCTGTTTAAATGAGGCACAAAGGGAAGGCTTAGCTTCCTATCTCTTATGTTTCATTAAAGAGAAAGGGAAAGAAAAATACTAAAATCATTTTTTAAGCACCTTCTGTCAACTTTGGCTTTTACATTGTTTATGCAAATTACACATACACATATAAACTGCTAACTATTTATGCAGAGTAAGCATTCCTGTGCAAGATTAGTAGTAGCAGGTATGGTCTCCCACTGGGGGACTTATTCCCTATTTCTGCATTTTATTGCTTTGTTAACAAATGCAGATTTCTTGGTAATTAAACCGACCATTTAAAGTTCTGAAGTATGTGACCATGTCAAGATTTGCTGCAATTTATCCCCAATTATCAGGTTAGTACAGTAGAAGGGAGCTGTTAGCAAAGGAATGCAATAACAAAAAACGCCCAACTATAAAGAAACACAGTAGTGAATTATCTCTACCCTCAAATACTTAGGCTGACAACTGGTCTGAATAGGTTGTCTGACTAGTGAAGAGCCACTCACCTAGTAAAATTTTAAAGGTTTAAGCTTTATAAGAATTCTCCTTTAGTACTGATTAACCTGAAAACAATGTTTGAAGAGCACATGTAACATGGAGCATGTACTGCACTGATTTTTTTTCATGGGAACACAAAAGCCATTTCCAGGTCTGAATTTCAGTATAGGCTATTAATAAGTATTGCCTCCAGGGAGAAAATTATATTACTTTGGAAACAGCAAGATTTCCCTTGGGCTGATATAGGGGAAACAATAGGCTTTTTAAAGGTCTAAATTCAACATATTTTTTTTAAATAGCTTTTTCAAATAACAGTAAAATGAAGACGATACTAGTTATGTTGCAGTTTGATATAACCAACAAAACATTTTCCTTAATAAGGAATAAAGCCTGCTCAGTGAGTCTCTGAGTAATACCCAGGAAAATAAAGTTACCTCTAGTCTCCCTTATCACCTACTTCTCCTCTTCTTCTCAGTCAGCATTAGCCCAATTCTCTTCTAGGGCTGGCTGCAGGGTGGATGGACGTACCAAGTCTAGCACTTTGGGATGGTCTTGTTTTAAAAGCCATCTCAAACAAAGCTGGCACACGAAACAAATCCAAGCCTTTTCTATAACATCCAGAGTGATTCTGGAGCTCTTTTCTTGCAGCCTTACCTGGATGATGTTCAATCAGAAAATGCAGAAAAGTAGTAGACAAACTTGGCTCTCATTTTAATGCCTGCGTCAACTTTGGCTTCTGTGATCTGTACTTATCACTGAGAGAGCAAGAAAGCAGCCGGTAGCTGTGAAAACTGAGGTGTCTCTGGCCAACCCCATCTCAGGTGGTCGGCCATTCTCATTAAACACTTGAGCCTGTCAGAAGATACGTGACCAGGTACCGCAAAAGGTCTGAGCAGACCAGAGCCCCTGCCCCATGGGGAGGTGACTGGGGGCATTTTGCTGGAAAGAGCATGCTAAAGGGCAGAAAAGGAAGCAAAAAATCCCTCTCTCTCTCTCTTCAGGGCTTCTGCTAGCAGCAACCACAAAAAAAAAAAAAAAGATTCTTGATGGTGTTTTGATATGAAAATATTGAAAAACTGGAGATAAGTAAATCTAAAGGAATTGAAAGACATTCTTTCAGCCCATGTATTAGTGAACGATATAACAAGAGTAAATTTCTGCCATTTTATTCTTTTATAGCCATGAGAGATTTCATAGAAGGTGAGTAAAAGCCATCCAGTCTGTCTGTTTACCACTGATCTTCCCCTTGATATATTCCTCAGCCCCTATCGTTCCTCCCCCGAGAGCTCCTGTCACTAACACATCACTCCTCCTCTTGCCTTGAAGGGCGGTATCTGCAGCCTCTGAAAGGCTGTGCTAGTGCTGGTCTATTCATCATCTGGCAGACAATGCTCTCACAGACAATTCCATTAGCAATATCCATCTCAATGACAAAGTACGTCTTTTAGTGTCTGGTTTCCAACCACATAGATGTAAGTGTTGTGCTAGGCCCCTTTTTTTGACAGTGGAAATCACTGACCTAGTGCAAGTTGTGTTTATTACCCATTTCCTTTCAATCAGCTGGGTTGTCAGAAGTTTTGCCTTTAAAAATGGCCTGTATCCTTTGACACACACGCTGCTTTGGCTGAACTAAGAGAACTAGTAACAAATATTCAGCTTTCCACATAAGGCTAAACCCCCCCCCCCCCCTTGATCTTTGAAATCTGAAGCTTTATTTTAAAAGACTAATCTTTCAAAATTAGGTTGAGAATATTGGGAAAGGACCCTTGCAAGCTATTGGAGCTCTGCACTTAACTTTACATTATTATTGTTGTTTAAATGAGGAAAGTAATCCAGTGAAAATTAAATGAGCAATTTTCATGTGAGTGCCTCCAGGCATTATTAAGATTCACAGTACAAAGTGTCATGCTGCTTCATAATAAATTGATCTGAACAAAGTAGTAAATACCTACTGCCTTTATAACGGAGAAAACATTTTGCATTACCGATGTTTCTGAAACAGGCTGGCTGAACTGATTTTTTTCCCTAAATACTTAGTCACAGGTTAAATGCTCCAGCATTTTCCAGTGGCAGCATCCATCCTCCTATACTTTGGCAGCAGGCAAAATAACCCTGATTAAATTAATCAGTGTCTTCAGCTATTGTTGTGCTCGTTATCAACCTTCTAATTTTGTATGTTCTGAAGATATATCCTTAAGTGCAATAATTGTAGGCATTGGTTCATTAGCCAGTATGATCAACATGGGTTATCAAAAGCATTTTTCATGCATAACAAATAGATCAAATTACTAAAACAATAAAAGAAATATCTGAGATCTACAGTAGGTCGATCTACATGATGTAATATTTCACTAACATAATTACAAGCAGTTTTATAATAACTTAATCTTCCACCTTCTTTTGTCTAAAGGAGACCAGAGATACTCTGCTGTTTCCTGCAGAAAGCTTGTGCCCCGGCTGGCAAAATGTCAGGTGAAATTAGACTATATAATGAAGAAAATGTTATTTTAGATGTGATACACTCCCTTTAGAAATATTGCTGATTGCACACAGGCTGTGTAATTACAGACACTGATGAATTGTACTTCATTAGAATGACAAAGTGTCGGCATTGGTGAGACATTTAACCCACCCAATATTAAATGAACACAACTCAAGTACACTTTTAGGATCATCATAATTTTAAAAAAACAACGTAGGGGGATGCTTAAGGAACATGATATCAATATATGCATTTTTCCCCCAAAGATTAAAATAACTCAGTATTTAATTTATTTTCTCTTTTTTTGGCAAGAGAAATCCTGTGAGTTTTAATATTTTCTCTTGACAAAGAAATGTAAAGATTGCCATTAGATTTCCATTGGAAGCTTCCACTGTCTTGCATGATAGGCAGAGTTGCATTATTTTTCTTTTTTCCATATGAACCGTGATACATTTTAAGTCTGGCACACTTAATTTTCTAAGGGAGTGACACTAAAAGGAGAACTCTTACTAGCTGTTGATCGACTGACCTATGCCTGATGATAGTTCTAAGCTGTGCAAATGCACAAGTATTCTTTCTTAACTTAAGAAAAAAGTACTTACCTATGGAGAAGAGGAATAACAAATAATGTTGGGGTTGATCCTGCCTTCACTGGGATCAAGAGCAAAATTCTGACTGATTTCCAAAAGCAGCAAGTTTGGATACAAGACTTTTTGTGCTACAAATTCACTTCATATTTGAAGATGCCAGCAAAGAAAAGGGAGGTTCATTTATGCTGAACTAGGCAAACCAGCTGTATTTGCCAGTTTGAGCACACTTTTTAACTCAGTGATTGTGGTCTTCACTGCATTTTTTTTGAGATGGCTACACTTCTACAAAGTTACACTACTGTGTAGTTCATAAGACATTGACCTGAAAAACGCAAATTTAAAAATAGGAATATTTATAATATATAGTATTAGAAACATATATTAAATAAAGTCATATATAAGGAATATGCACAATAACATGAGTAGCAAACTCAGTCATGTAAATAAATCCAAATTGCACAAAACTTAGAAAGGTAAATGTTTGTTTTGTGTACAAATTATATAATTTCTTCTTATTAGTTGACATCGCAAAGCCTTTCACCTTGACTTTTTCTGTTGAAAAGTTTTGATTTATGGCTTCTGTTTCTTGAGGATTCTGTGAATCCTCACAAATGAGCAGATTTTGCATATTGTTCCAACATGCTCCCTAAAGGGAAAACTGCTTCCCTTGCACAGAACACTAAAATTAATTGGAAAAAAAAAGAAAAATCAGGAAAAACAAAAGATCAACAATGACCTGATCATGCAAGCTCTCCTCATATGGCATTTACTGGACGGCCACTGTAAACCTGGCTACTCACATGAGTGTTTAAAAGACTGGACCGCTTCATACTCGCCTTTCACATCAAATTTGGATAACCAGGATAAATTTTCTGGAATTAAGCTATTGAAAGTTCTTCCCAGCACAGCGGTTGTATATTCCTCTACAGCTACATATTTCTGTTTGGGCTTGATCATTTTTAGCCAATGCCTTGACCCATTTTACATCCTCCCTTATGCTCTATACCGCTGCAAGGGATGGGCAGTGGTCCCTGAACCCAACTCCCTCTATCAAACCTACGTATCAGCTGAGAATAGCAAGGCACAGACACACGGCCGAAACGAGAGAGAATACACGGTCTGTCAGTGTTAATCCTTTTTAATATTCCACTTCACACCAGAGAGGATTTAATTGTTTCTTAAATGGCTCCAGGGCCTCTAAATGAGCAAACTTGTCTAACAGAACAGACATTAATTTGAAAGAATCTTTGTAATAAATACTGATCTATCATATCCATAGATCATTCTGGAGACGCAGCAATCTCTCCTTGCCTAATTAAACAGTGCTAATATGAAAATGCGGGCCAAGCCCATAAAGCACAACAGATCTGCCAGAGTGTGGAAATGCCTGGAAGTCACGAGCTCTGGGAAGAGAGGCAGAGGCACGCACGAACTCCGCCTGCATGCTAATGAACTCCACCAGATCATAATCCATACAGATGTAATTTAAATTCCCTTCCACAACTTCAGCCTCGACGTCTTCTAATTAACCCTCAGCCATGAGATAAGCAGCCGTACAGAGATGGAGATAGCACAGCAGAGGTGACAAAAGGCAAAAGACTACTCCTTGCCACTTCTCTTCCCCCAGGATTTGAAGGTTGTGTCAGTCACTAAGCCAAACTTGGAGGGGTAATCAAAATGTCATTTACTTCATCTCCCTGTGGCATTTTAACCTTTACCCTGCAAGCATTCCTGGATTTAGGACTGGCAAGAACATTTTAGTAATCATAAAGCACACATTTCCACAGACACGCAGCAGTGTTTAAAAGCATTTCACTCCCACTTGGGATGGAGCTTTGTTAGAGATGGCAGACAATATTTCACCAGCTTGGCTTACGTTTTGCACAGATACTCAGCTTCCTACAGAGGTTTAGGTCTAAGGGAAGTCTGCCGATTTATTGCCAACTCCAGCACTGCCCAGACTTGCAGGGAAACCATAGAAGAGAATTGCTGGGCTTTATTTCAAGTGGTGCCACAGCAACTCAGCAGTGCTGCATTTTATTTTATGTGGAATCCCGTTACAAACTATAGACCAGCTCCCCAAAACCGTTTCCCTCCAACTGTCTATAGATGGGATCTACAAATTGCAATTCTTCAACAGCACTCCAATGCTACCCTAACATATAATGGCGTAGATCTGGAGGGACCCTTCTGTTTTCAATAAAATTACTCACAATTTACACTTGTTAAAAGCAGAATTTGTCAAAGTGATGTAGTAATCACAATTTAAGATAAACTGCTGGCTATGTTTTTGGGCAGTTTTGGTTTTTTGTTTGTTGTTTGGATTGTTTTTTTTTTTAATAAGTGGTAACAGACAGATGTTCCCAGCGAGTATCCAGAACCCTGCTACTTTGCCCACAATTAACTGAAAAGTATTTGAATGCCCATTTACCAGTATTTGCATATATCAAAAGGTTTTGCCCATGCAGATGTATGCAGGTGTTCAGTTTCATAAAATGGTCCTCATGTTTGGGGTTTTTTTAATACAACTCAGAAATCTGAAGGAGTTACACAAATTGGCGAATGACTAATCTCAGCTTTTCATCTTTGGTGTTATTTTCAAATCAAGTTGAGTGATCCCTGTAGTGATTATTTTCTAACATCTGGCTGGTAGCTTATTTGAAGAGAGTTGGTGGCCTCATTTTGAATTCTAATGAAGACCACGCTGCATAAATCACTGACGTTAGATTCCCTACTGGCCCACTTGGCAGAGCAGTCCTCGATGGGAAGCTGAAGCAAGACAAAAAGAATTAAATGTCATTATGTCCCTGCAACTGAATAATCCAGATCAAGGATTGTCCACAGCATCTGAGTGTGACAGCCACAGTCAGTCTTTATGTAGTTGAGGGGCAAAGTTAAGGACTAAACTTCAGGTCTCTTGATGTAGGACATATCATGTGTTCTACAGTCACTTAGAAAGTAATGATTTTTTCTTTCATCCCTAAGAAAGGCAAAAGGCCACACTGGGATTTAACTTGTATGAACAAGTATTTTTAGACAGACAATACTGAAATGCTTTGTCAAACTACATGCTACTGTATTCCTATATTCCTAACAGACAGTCATAGCACAGACTGAGACAGGGGAAAAAAACTGATATATGCTAAACTTGACAAGTGAGTCAGAGTCTACTTGCTTAGGTGTCAGGTCTTTTATTCCATGCTGTGCTCTAAATTCAGCATGGGAGAGGAGGCACTGCTATAAGTCTTGGTTGCAGCTTAAAAACAGGGGAAGCTCAGGTCTGTTAGAGACATCCTGAAAATATAGAGAATACATGATCTGTACGGCTGATTTCCTCAGCTATATCTACAGCATGTATTAATTTATGCACAAATATAGCTGTATGTATAATGGTCTTGCTTTTCTCCCTACCGGCTCTGCAGAGTTAATGTAATGTTAAGCATTTTCATAAATGATCACTATCTGTGGTCTTCAAACTGAGAGAGCTCTCACCCTGCATGAGCTATACTCTGCTTTTCCTCTGTTGACTATGAGAGATCTGAAGTTTGCTGAGCTCATTTCACATTGAAGGAGTCGTCCTTCACAGTCAAAAGAGCTGAATTATCTTAAATTTACACTTCAAGCAAGATCTCAGAGCAAAATGGAAACATATGTTTCACATTAAGTACTATGACCTAAAACCAGTACAGAAGTATTCATAGTGACTTTAGTATGTGCTCGTTTACTGCATGGCAGTGAGTATGGGCATTGAGAATGCCATCTACTGGCAGAAAAGAACGAGGGAGAGTAAGCCCATGGCAGGCAATTTCCAAAAAAGGGAAAGGGTAAGAAAGCATGATGTGGGTCGTTAGTTTGTTTGGTTTGGGTTTTTTTTTTAATTGTCCATTTCAAGTTTTTTAAACCAAGTAGGTGTAACTGCATGATATGATGCTGAATTTTATGTAGAAACTTTGGTGGGAATGAGTTTTGAACATGAAGTGTATTATTACAACTTAATTTTGTACTGGAAAAGGATAATGTTTGAAAATAGTAACAATTTAAAAGACATCAGAGATAATAAGAAAACATTAATAGAGCTGCAAGACTGAGATTGCTCGTACTTTCCTATGCTTCCTCTTATTTCACAGGATCTCAAAAATTACTCTCAAGTGTTCTTTAAATATTTGGTGAGAATATTTAGAGTCTAAACCTTTGACACTAAAATCTGAAAAAGCATCAAACTCAGCAGTGAATCTATTTGTTATTGTGCCATCAGCTATAGCAACTGTGATTCCAAGCTTTACATGGCCAGTTTGTGATTTGATGGCAAATAATCATCTTGGTGGAGAACATCTGTCCTGTTAACTTCACTTACAAAGCAGTAACTGTTGTCATAGTAGTATGGCAAGGAAGATCCACATAAGGTACATCTCTGCTGGTTTGAGAACCATGATTACCATGACTTACTGTGACATATAGAAAGACTGCAGGAGGAACAGCATGGCGAAAGGAAGAAAAGTAAGTGTCATCTAGGATGAACACAAGCTTCTCTGCAGTCTTGAAAACACCTGTTAATATCAAAACTCAGCATTTTGCTCATTTTAGGAAGCAGAAGGGAATAGGATACTATGTTTAAAATAAGCTGAAGAAATAAAAAAATAAATCAGGAAAATGGGAAAAATAGTTTTGGACATCAGTGTCACAGAAGGAAGCCTTTGCTCTGTGCTTTGTCCATGCAAAAACTGCCCTTGCAGAGACACCAAAGCTGTCTTTGAAACACGGCAGTAGAGCCCTGCCAACTCAGAGCTGTGGCAAAGCTGAATACTGATGTGATGAGATGCTCCTAATGGTCTTCTGAGAAGCCCATCACTGATGACATCATTCTGCTCCCAGAGACTGAAGTCTGGGGCTGCACCTGCATGGGGTTGCACTGTCCTGGGTAGAGGTACCAGCTCACCTGGAGCTGGTAGGGTAGCTCTGCATACGGCTGCCTTGCACCACCACTCTTTCACTTCCAATAGCGAAAGAAAGCTTTTAAAGTGGTCCCTTCTTTTACAGTCATCCCTACTTTTTTGTAACTACAAGTCAAGACAAGTAGGGAGAAAGTGTTATCTTGCCAGGACTGGAACATCGCCCTGGGCTGAACATACCACACTAACTACTGCCCCCCTGGAAAGCAGCAAGCGCTGTGTTAAAAACTCATTTGATTCTCAGAGCACTCTAGGAAGGCCTGAGATGCACGGGAGGACACAGGTAATTTCATAGATGCCCAGCTGTCTCCAACATCAGCAGGGAAAAAGACTCAAGTTGGGAATGGACTGAAAGTTAGAGGAGCATCAACTCTGCAAATACATAACATGCTGTGTGAAACTAAAAAAAGTAGAGACTTGTAAAATAAAGTAAATCTCTAAGTTTCCTCCATCTCTGCAAGAAGCTGATTTCTTGGCCCAGAATTTGTGTTCAGTTTAAACCAATTTAATTACAAAGGGAGCACACAGGACAAGTCAAAACTATACCTTCTTAGGTAAGTATGGCTCTAACATATGATTGTATTATACTGTTCAATGGACTGAATAGTAAGTCTATACTGTTTAAGGAAATCTGAAATTTGCATCTCCTCTTTCCTGTGATTACTGTCTATAAATGGTTGTGGAGGACCCACATCCATTAGCATAGCCCCGCATATGGGTTTTCCCCACTCAACAGCTCCTCCTAACAGATTAATACTATCTCATCCTCCCGATCAACACAAAATGAGAATGTCGTCAAGGTCTCCTTCCACATGATAATCCCCTACTTGACATACAATGACATTATGCCACCAAAGCTGGAGGCAAATTGTGATTCTTATTGTAATTACAGGCTTTAATAGGTATAGAGGGTTGTTAGGTGCAGAGCAACTATTCCCACTAGGGCCTCTTCAGGAATACAACTGGTGCAGCCAAACTATTTATGCAGTTGAGACAGTGCTATGATCAAAGGAGTCCATCCTTACTTTTAAAGAGTCACTTAAATAATACACCATCTCCATTTGGATTTCTTTTTGGTGCCTTCCATGTCTTCCATCTGTTATGTTGAAAGGTGGTATGTTTTTCATTTGATCCAGCAAGTCACGTTGTAGGACACAATAAAAAAAACAAACAAAAGACCATTTCAAGCTTTTTTATATGTAGTGGATTGAAATGTAAAAAGCATGGCATTCTATAATACAATTACTGAAAAAGTGGACAGAAAGATTAAAATTTATGAAGTTTCTAGGAAATGTTAAATGTACAAAAACCTAATTGTTATTGAAAAATATTTAAATCTTCCAAGTCTAATGAACTTTTAGAATCTGAGCTTTGCAGCTAGTAATGATAAGTTTGAAAAATTCAATAGTGCTAGAAAAATTATTATTAATAATGCCATTAAATTATTAGCTTATGACAAGCATTAAAACCTATCCAGAGATACTCTTGAAGGCATTGCCTTCTATATCTATTTAAAGCACTGGCTAAATAGAAAATAAATTTTTATTCATTTTTTTCAATTTGTCTAAACTCCGTGCAGGTTCTAGAAGACCAAGAAAACTTCAGGACACAGCCTGACGTTAAGAAAGCATGCTGGATGGCCACAATACCCATGGCCAGGATGTGCACTGGATGTTTCAAAGCCCCAAGATCAGAAGCAAGACCCCTCCACTTGGGCTCTTCTTAGGGGTCTGTCAGACTTCATCCCGTATTTATTTCTCAGAAGTTCAACAACGGTGCCAGCAAAAAACCATGACTTGAACACAGAAAGATGAAAGCAAGGCTTCCCTCTTCCCTGTTTTAATATTTTTCTAGTCTGTTTTGTCTGCCCCCTGTGTTCAAAACAGTTTGCGTTATGCCAATTTCCTCACGCTTACAGTGATCCAGGAAACTTCAGTCCTTTCCTGATGGTCTTTTGAAATGACTCATCCAAGACTTGAGTCCTGCTCTTGTTAATGGATACATATATGATTATTAAGAAACAACCCTTTCTAGAAGAGTTTACTGGCTCTGACTGTGATGGAGTTAACTTTCTTCACAGCATCCAGTAAGGTGCTGTGTTTTGGATTTACGTCTAGAACAGTGTTGATAACACACCAATGTTTTGGCTATTGCTGAGCAGTGCTTGCACAGCATCAAGGCTTTCTTTTGCCCCACTCTGCCTGCCAGTGAGTAGGCTGGGGGTGGACAAGAATCTGGGAGGAGACAAAGCAGGAGCAGCTAACACAAGTTGGCCAAAGGCATGTTCCATACCATATAATATTATGCTCAGCAACAAAAGCTGGAGTAGAGGGAGAAGGTGGGGTTTTTAGTCTCCAAGGTGGCTGTGTTTGGAGACTGGCTGGGCATTAGTCTGCCTGTGTGAGGTGGTGAGCGATTTCCTTCACTTTGTTTGTTGTTTTTTTCCTCTTTCCTTCATCTATTAAATCATATTTATCTTGACCCATGAGTTTTCTTGCTTTTGCTCTTTCTAGTCTCTCGGGGGGGGGGGGGGGGGGGGAGGTGTGGGGGCAGAAACAAACTCAATCCACCATAAAGAGCTTACAAGACCTAGAAAAGCTTACGAGACCTAGAAAAGCTTATCTGAGACTCAGGACTTGGGAGCCAAAGCTGGGATCAGTCTTTTCTCCAAAAGAGCTATAGAACTACCATAAAACTGGGACAGCTTCCAAAGGCTGCCTTTGGCAGGGGGGATTTGACTTCCAGGTGAAAGTCTCCATAGCTCATTAGAATCACTCAGAGATTACACAGCCTAAGAATATGGCTTATCTCATAGAGGTTTTTTTGGTTTGGGGTTTTTTTTGTGGGTTTTTGTTTGCTTGTTTTAAATAAAACCCTAAGCTTCCCAGAGTTCTGATGGGCAGAATCTCCAACACACAGCTATGCAGGAGATGGGGACATAGGGACTCACGACAGTGACTCATCTCACCACTATAGACAAGCTCTCAAGTACCAAAAGACATAAAGTTGCAACATCAAAATAATACTGAAATTCACATAAATTTGTTTCTGAATTAGTTATTATTTTAATAATTTTTTTAAATTTAATTTTTGTCTTGTATCAGCAACTAGTTTTGAATCATAAACAGACTAATTCCAACCAGTAGAAAAGCCAGGAACCAGAAGAGTCATGTCCTTACATTTATGAGTCTATGCTGCACACACAGACAGCAGGCAAACCCAGGTCATCAGGAGCACTGGCTTTTCTTCTAGACTCTAGGAACAGATTGCCACCAGCAACTACAAGCCAAAAGTAACCACCAAGTCTTTTTGGTGGGACCAGCTGGGGGTTTGATGCAAAAGCACAGACCTCTGTTACAGAACTATCCAGCTTTCTGTTTGTGACTATTACTGACTGAAGCGTGTATCTTCCCTACCTACTCACAGGGACTGTGAGGTACCATGGGACACTCCCAGCAGCCTACAGATAGATCTAGATACTAGACAGCAGTCTACACACCTGGATCTGCAGCCAGCACTAATGCATCTCTTGCATTTGTCTCTACAAAGAGAGCTCCTCATGCTGTTGCAAGGCTGACAGCAGCAGCCACAGTGGCAACTCTCATTCTACAGTTGGCAACAGGGATGAACATGTGCTCCCCATTCCACTCAGTCTAGAGACAAGGAGTGTCTCAACTCTTCTTCCCTGGATCTGGTCCTATTACTGAATACAGTGGTAGGCAACTCACTGCAAATAAAGCACCATTTTTATCTGGCAAGAAAGCAGTTAAAATGTTCACTTTCTCCCTCGTTATGTGAAAATTTGGTCCTTGTTCTACCTTAAAAATACTACATAGTATTTCCTCTAATCCAAAGTCCAATCCAATTATTTCAGTGGCCTTTGGATCAAGTCTTTTGTCATTATAAAGTCCAATTAAGAACATTTAATATTTCTCTCAAGTGATTGATAAACTGTACCAGAAAGTAACAGAAAATCCAGGCAATTAAAAAAGATACATCTTTACAAAATTAAGAAAAACAGACATCCGAGAAAAATGTTGCCCACGACAACCAGAAACTAGATGAAAAAAGTGGCAATGATGTTCTGGTTACACATTTATTATAAATCCATGATGGAAGAGATGAGAGGTAGGTTGTCTGTAAATGATACTGGGCAAGGGTCAAAAATAAAATATTGTTTTTCTTCAATTTTTCTTTCAATTTCTTCAGTTTCAGATGTCCCACATAGACAAAATGTTAGAACAGAAAGATTGAGGAGTCTTGTAAGGGACAAATTAAGACTTATAAATGTGTAAGTTTTTCTTAAATAACCCTTAACAAAATAACCCTTGGGAATATACCATTAGGTATGCTGAATTATCATTCTAATAAAGAGGAATAGGGATTCAAATTTCATAATGGAGTTAAAATTCTATCATTATTCACAACTAACTTAATCCCACGCCTCTGGTAGCTGCCTCACACAGGTCAAAAACCTGTTCTTGTAATATATGGGCTATTCTAAGACCACTGAACTCATTGTATGTACTTGTAATACAAGGCATTTAAAAATAACCTCTCAGTCATTTTGCTGATTCACGCTAACAGCTTAGCATCAGCAGGTACTGGTGTTTTGGCAGCAATGTAAATTCATGCTAATTTTCTTTGAGATCATTCCTAAAAAAGCAGAAGTGGAAGTCAGTGCCAGAATGATTGTCACATAAATGCAACAATTTATTCACTGAAAAAAAGATAAAGTCACTTATCAGCCCATCTCTGGAATTTTTATTAGTACTAAGAAAGGAAGGCTTTGACAATTCATGTATCCAAACATATAGGCTGTTACACTGTAATCCTCTCACGAGCCACCAAAATCCGAGCATCCCCCCAAAAAAAAAAAGCTCGGGAGCGGATGAGAGCACTGCATGAGTCCCCCAGCTGATTGCCCCCACGAGGACACTGGGGCTCCCCGGCCTCGCGCCACCAGGCAGCCCCACTGCTGCAGCCCTGGACCGCTGGCAGCAAGGCCCTGCGGGGACGCCCATTCACAGCCGCAGCAGCGTCAATCAGCTCAATTCCCTATTCAAGTCCTATTCTGCCTCCATTTTCTTTCTTCCAAGGCACAAATACTTCAATACACAAAACAAGTCTGGTAGCCAACTAAAATTAACCTCTCCAAACATATACTGAACTAAAGTGACTCCACTCGATAGCTATTCCAGCTATCAGTCTGCAATAGCTGAAGAATCACAGTTATAGGATGTCACTAAATATACATACCAGACTACTTGAGATTTTAAGCGAAATTAATTCCTAGGCACTTAGTGATGGTGCTCTGATACCAGCTGAGAAATCTGGTCATGACTTCTTGGCTCTTTTTCTTTCAAGTTATAGGTTTTGCTCAAGTACCTATGTCCTCTTACTTGACAAATTTTGATGAACTGCAGTTTTCAGTAAGACAGCACTAAAACCATGCCCTTTAGGATTTTATCAGCGACTCCACGAGCTCACATGGCAAGCTACTAGGTGTGATATTAACTGGGTTTAGATCTGCTTTGACAAAGGCAATGGGACTATACACCACTTCGGCAAAGTATGGAGCTGTGGGCATTGATGACCAAAATTCCCAGATCCAAAAATTCTCCACAGGATACTAACAGTCCTAAACAGTAACTTTTGAAATGGTAACTTTCAGAATGAAAGCTGTTAAGGGTTTTTGGGGTAATGACAGTTTCAGAGAACAATAACCTTCTTTAGGAAGCCTGAAGGAGGCAAGCCCACTGCTGATGATGATGCAGGTGGCTGCCAAGGGGACACTGAACATGTCTCGCACTTTGCCAAGGTCCCCCCTGGCCGCAGGCAGGATGGCAAAAATAAATTCTTGGGCACAGGTAAGGATGACTCACTTAAGCCAGTGCAGTCACCAACTGCTGACTTATGGGCAACAGGAGACCTCCCGGTACTGCTCAGATAGGAAATGCATCTTCCACAGAGAGACGTTCTTCATAACAACAGGACAGAGTACAAAGTAGCCACAGTGCATTGCTTGAGCGGTATTTCTTAGAAGGTTAGGGGTGACTAGCTGCTGAAAAGCTATTTAAATAAAAAGGATTTCATCTAGACAAGGGCTTGAATACACACCAATGCAACAGTCAAGTGTCCCCAGGTGGAAGCTGAAGGACAAAACAGCAGGTGTGGAAGTCTTGCAGATGGGCCCTCAATGGCTTCACCCTCCCACACCCCCACCGCAAAACCCATTTACTTACTTTTTTGTGATGCTGCTTTATGCAGCTGAAACTTTTTTTAATTAAGAAAAGATTGGTAGGTACAGCTGCAATTTCAACAGAGCTCTTTCCAAGACTTTCCACTTGCTCTGCCTCACTACTAGATACACAGTTCCTTTTCCAGCACGTACATGTTACAATTCATTGTTTGAATTTTTTGTCCTTGTGATGTTAACATAAAATGGAAGTTATCAGTACATGACAGAGAAAACAGAGGCAAGCACTGGAGTACCCATTTTAAGACTTGTTGCCTGTTGTCTTGGCAACCAGTTAATAAGCTCTGTTACTCATTTTTCACTAGCACCTGACAACACCTCTGCAAGATTTGGTATTATTAAGGAGTCTGCTAACTCAGCTGCTTTACAAGGTATCAGAAAAGATCTGCTGGCATTTCCATTCTGAATCCAATTTCTCAGGAATCATAAATCATCCACAGATTGCCCAGCAGCTGAATATAGGATGCACAAATACCACTGCGACAATCCCTTCCCTTGAAAAGAGCACAAAAAGAGTGTTGGGATCCGGTCACGCTCCCTGCAGTATCAATATGTACATTGCTATTCACTGCACAGGGAGAAGGATTAGACCTCAAATTCCTCAAGTGAAAATACGTGAATGCTTTGACAGACATTCTCTCACATGTCTCTCCTTTGACATCGCAGGCATATGGCGTGGGGACAGGGTTGACCCCGTTTCCTCCAAGCTTCCTTTTGGAGAAAGAGTCCTACCCTTCACATTGCTGCTGTGCGTATCCCCAAGCTGCTTTGAGAAGCATACAAGCATGTACTGAGCCAGCACTGCAATTACCATAATTAAACATTATAATCAAACAGGCTTCAGTCAGCAGTCAGAGCTGACTACACTAGGAGCTGTGCAGACACACTAGATGACTCTACCGTTCCTCAAGAGTAAACTGTCCCTATGTGTGAGTTGCACAGAGAGTTCAGTCTCAAAGAACTGAAAAAAAGGCTGCTTAATTACATCCCACAGACTACCCCGTCACCTTGGATGAATACTTTCCTTGGACAAAAGGTCACCTAGTTACCCAAATTCCACAGAATTTCAGTTTGGGACCATAAGGGAATACATACTTACAATCATCTCTTTAGTATGAATGTTGACCATTTCACTGGTTAAACACTCAAAATTCAACATTTGGGTGTTGTAACAGAAATCAAACATTCTGAAATTTTGTTAACAAATGGCAACAAAAAATCCTTCTTCATACCAAACAGTAGAGAGGATACAAAGGAACCTCATGCAGATTCAACATCAGAGAACCACAGAGAGAAACTAAAATAAAAGATCCTCTGATCTGTGCAGTGGGATTCTGGAGGTGCCAGTGGGCTTCCCCACAAAATTTTAGACAAGAAATTGGTCAAGAGGTCTAGCTTTATTCCTGGATGTTCCCTTTATCCAAGTTTCAGGCTCCCTTAATGCTCTTTCAGCACAGATTTTGGCAGTTTATTGTTTAAAGACTGAGCAGTGGTGAAAAACACATTCATTACTGCTTGTCATAGAGATGTTGATGGGTTCCAGTCACATGCAATTAAGCTGTAATTCAACACAATGACAGACTAAACAGGCAAGTCTAGACAAACAAGAAAATCAACCAAAAATACAATTCCTAGAGAAAAATTCCTAGAGGATTCTATAATCTTTCTGTTGAAAAGAAAGGGTGCATCATCTTACTTTATTCATCATATGAAAGCAGAGTATTTGCTTTATTTTAAGTCATGCAATGGTATCAGGATGTATCACCTGAACAAGACAGAAAAAATATTAGACACGCTGGAATATTTTTGCTAAAGGAAAAGCACAGGATCTTTTTTCTCCCTGAAGTTTTAATGTTAAAAATGGGATGCATTGCATCTTGCACTCCTTAAAGATAAATTCTGCTAATTTCACTTATCAGAATACCCTCTCTGTAAAACAAAGCAACTAGTGTCACTGAGAAGTTGAATTGGCTTCATGACATTTAAACTGAAATGAAAGACATGTATTCTAGGCCTGAGTTTACTTCCGTGTAAATCAGGAACTACATGCCTTGACTCTAAATCTTCACACTGAGTATTGCTGTATTGGTTCTGTTGGTTTTCAAACCAGGGGAAGAATCATAGGGATTTTTTTTTTTTCCTTAACACTGGCAATGTTTTACTCTCTATACATATGGGGAGATACAGCAAAATCTGTTGTAACCTGTGCTGCGAGAGGAAGAATTAGTTACACAAGACATTTTGGTACAGTATTCGAAATCATGAGGTCAATGCTGTCAAGCTGGCAAGACACCAGATCTCTTTGTCAACAGTGTATAGCAACTGACCTGAGGAATGTGATGTAGTAGCATGATACAACATTTCATAGGCCTTTTTCACCAACTTAAGAGATGTTCCTGAAGCTGGAATTTATAACACTCATCAGTACAAGGTTGTACTAGTCAACGTGCACATGGCCACAATGGTTTTACCAATGAAAGCAACCTCTACTCCTTAGGTTATATATTTTTACATGAAAACTGTGATTAATTTCACCCATGCTCACTCAGCATTTGTGTTAAAGTAATGAGATGTTAGAAAACTTACCGAATACTTGATTCCCATGCAACCAGAACAAAATCAAATTTTACACTTCACAAAATTGGATCTAATTTTTTTGTTTTGTTTTGCTTTATTGTATGAATCCTCTAAAGGAAGGACAGGCTTGAAGAAAAGGCAGCAAAAGAGATTTAGTCTTATGAGCCCTGTAAATTTCTAATTTCCTCATACAAGCCAAAGAAAGTTCCTGTGAGTCAAGGTAGACCCTCCACCCCTCAGCTTTTCATACCAAGAAAGAGAAAAGTCCAAGCCCTTTGGGATGAAACATGGGGCTTGATCCGTGCTTGCACAACAGCCATGACACCGTTTCTGGCTCTATCAAACTGCAGAGCTAACCTTTCGGGTTATTTTTTTGTTATGTGCTCTACCTACCACAATAAGCTTCAGCCTCTGTGACTATTAGATTGGTGCTATGTAAACAAACTGTTCAGTCAAAAAGTGAGTTTTACTTAACTTTAATGTGGCCCTAAAATCAAATCTACTACCAAAGTAATCATGGTGATATACATGAAGCTAATCTAAAAGGCTGATTTTAAAGTTAAGTTGGGAGAAAGTTAAAACAAATTATAATTTTCAAGCCATATTTTAAAATAAAGGAAAAAAGTTATTAATCGTAAAGAATCACAAATGAAAGTGAGCCATACAATTCCAGAGTGTATTTATTAATTCTGCTCTTAAAAAACCAAACAAACAAAAACTTTGTCAAACACTTCCAAAAACTCACCTCGAACTTCAGGAGAGAATCGAGCTGAATGGCGAGACACAAAAAGTTTCAGTTCTTGATCCAAGTTGCATTCAATCAAGTTTGTGTCCCATGAGCGGATTCCTAAAATTCAAAATACAAAACACATCTAGCTTGACACATGAGCACTGGAAGTTTTAACTGAGTATTTCTCCATTTGCATTCATGCTATTTGCATATTTCTAAGTTCCAAACCCAGCCTCTCTTCCTTTCAAGGCACACAGCTATTTTTTGGAAAGTGCCTAGTGCTCAGAAGGAGCACTCTGGACAGGAATCGTTCACAAGCAAGAGGAAATCTGCCTTTCCAAAGGATGACCATCCTTTAAGGCCCCAGCTTTAGGACTGTTGGTCCCACATCCTAGTAGCCACATTACAAGAAGTTACTGAAGTCCCTGAATTGACTTTAAAATAGCAATACACTGATTTACAAAACTGAAAGAGTGAATCACGTGGAGGACACCTTAAGTCGCATTGCAGGACCATTGTACTTGTCCTTCTGAGAAAAAAAAAAAAGACAGCATCACCTAGCATGTTGCAAATTAATAATTAAATACAAAGTGTTAAATTGCTGACTTTTTCATTCAAAAGCTTTGAAGCATCCCATATTTTAAATTCAAATTTAAGTGATCTTTTATTTATGAAGTATCAACGTTCTGGTTTTGAGATTTAAAAATGCTATTCTTGACTTTTTTTTTTTTTTTTAAAACTAAACAGCACATCTCTATTCCCTGCTGTTTTTCTCCCAGCTACTTAGAAAGTGAGACACTTGACACATACGCTCAAAAAAAGTATTATTCCAAAAATATGTTTTTAAGGATTGAAATTTGACCAGGAAAAAAATCATTGCAGCCAAAAGACAAATTTATAGTTTCCTTCCATAAGAATTTGATGACTAAATTAAAAAAAAAAAAAAAAAAAACAAGCAGGAGAACATGCTTAACATTTTTCTATAATTTTCTTGTTTTGAAGTTGTTCTGAAAAATCTTCTAGTTTTGAAAAATAATGAGCAGGCAGTTGCACTACAGGTAAGTCCAGGCACTGCTGTGATTTTGAACACCAACATTACAGTGATTTGTTTTCCTACAGGAACATCATTAGACTTACACAAATTAGCTGGCAAACGCAGAAGGGACTGCAGGTGAGGAAGCGTCTGGTGGCCCCTCCCCACATGCCTGACCATGCGTTTGCATGAAATTGTTGAGTTTAATCACTTTGGGGTTTGGCGAGGAGATGCCTGAAGAGGTGTGTGGCCAACCCCTCACCGTGAGACTAGCACTAACACTCCTGCTGGTAACTCTGTCAGGGTTTCAGGCTGTGAACGTTACTGTCAACACTACCTCCCATGCTATATTCTCTTTGAAGGCAGCAGAAACGTCAGGACTCGCACTGGCAGAAGCCATGTTGTAGGGCTGAAGGATGAGGAGGATAAAGAGGGGGAAGAGCAGAGAAACCAGATCTGCAGTGCCAGTCTCCCATTGCAGCTCTGGGTAGGTTCTCCATGCAAATATGAACATCTGCATTTCAAGAGCCTGAAGCCTCTTCAGGGAGAATTCATCCAGGGCCTTTCGTTGTCAGCATCCCAGCCCAGATAGGAGCATGCTTACTACTGGGATATGCTACTAGCTATTAAGTAGCTGCCATTTGAAACTCTAAATAAATTTGGAAATACAGCATTGCCTGTGTGTTTCATAACCACTCAAGAGAAAAATAACTGAGCTATAACCAGCCACCTCCACTTCCTGACTGATGCATCATTATTCAGAAGCAAGAAGCATAAGCAATGAGTCTTTTCTGGAAGTCTCCTTATTTTCATTTCTGAAAAATGTCTTGGCCATATGGTGCATTTTTGGGGCGTAGTTTTGGCAAACAAATACAAATCAGCAGGCTTTAATGTTTTCCAGGTGTTGGAATATTTGAGAGTAAGAAATTAAAGATGATATAATACCACTCATGTACAGCACATATGAAAACTTTGACTGGTAAACCGACATTGATCACGAAACTGAAGTATGTTGAATGAATGAGCGCTGAACTTCAAGAAGCTAGAAGATAAACAGCTCGCTGGCCTCTGACAGCAAGCTTGTGTGGGGAGACTGCAAAGCTTTCTGGAGGTCAGTTAAGCAATATGGACTATGATTCAGCAATGCTGATAATGATAGGGCCTGTACACCATCCCTGGCTGCTTTTCTCATGAATCCAAATTTGCTGTAGGGATAAGATTCTGATCAGGCGTAGTCAAGACTGCTGAACCAGGCAATGTCCAAAATACAGGACTCAACACAAAATAAATAGCAAAAAAAAAAAAAAAAAAAAGCCTAGACAACCCATGCACACAGTAGTCCTAGAAGCTGAAGCTGGGATTTGGACACAATATCCCAAATCTGCAGCTGCATGATTCAGCAGTCTGGATGCAAAAATTATGCATGTACATTATAAAGTAGCATAATGCATTATATATATTATATAACCAAATCAGGTCTGGGTAGAACGGAGGTAAATCTGGAACTAAAATCCAAGGTCAATCCAACGATGTAGATCATTAACTGCATGGACATAACTACTGGAAGCATGGCTGAACTGGAGCTATTTCTTTCTTTCTGCAGTCTTAGGAGTGCAATGCCACTAGACACAGGACTAATCAGACAGCAGGCAGGGCACACCCAGTAGCATCTGCCAAATCAGTGGCAAAATCTTGAAGCTTTCTCTTCACTCCCCTCTTCTTTTTTGGTGGACGGTGGGTTGGAGGATTGCCCCCTTAGCAAAGTCACATCCCAAATGTAATTACTGCAAATGCATCTCGCCACGCCATTCCCCCTTCATGATATATTAAGAAATGACTCTGCATTCCACCAGGTTGCGTAGCATCACGCCACTGATGTGTTATCAGCAGATGTTTTCTTTGAGACGTTGCTCTGCAGTTTGGCGCATGAATCCAGTTTTCAGTGATGGTACTCAGGAGATGTACCAGAGAAGACAGTGAAGCAGAGTTATCAAGAACCCAAAACGTATTTAAGGCTCTGTTGAGAACAAAGGTTGAAAGAAGCGGTTTTTTCCAGACTACAGCACACTTTCCAAAGAAAAGGAGATTAGTCAAGCCTATATTTGCCTCACGCAGACAGAGCTTCAGACTCCCAATGTACTCATCCAGAACAATGCACCTCAAAATTTTATCAAGGTTTTTTCCTAGCAGGCAAAATCTCAATCAGATTGTCTGACACCAGGAGCAGCGAGGTCACTTCTAATCCAAAATGATGAATAAAAAGGCCAAAGCGTTCCCTCCGAACATCTAAAACTGTAAGTGGGTGTTATGCTTAGTGGCAGGAGGTAGCAGCAACAGAGCTATGCAGCAGTAACTGTACAATAGAAGCTTCAAGAAGAGACTGAAGAGCATTTCTTCAGAGGAAGGATGACATCAGCTGTCTTGAGGGCAGAAGTTTTATCCATTTGCTCTATAATTTTTAACAATTTAATTAAAATGCAGCCAATTCACTTCTGACACAACCAAAAATTAGATAGAATTAGGAAAGTGCAATGCTGAAAAGGCTCTGAATGACAAAGCATCTGCCTCAGTAGTTTTCCCTAGGAGACAATGGTGGCAACAAAGATGAACAGGTCGTGGTGAAGCTGGTTAGCTGTGATGAGGCAGCCCTTTACCACAAAAAGTCGTGAAAAAGAATCAAGAGAAATAGCCAACTAAAGCAACAATGCTTGAGAAAGCAACAATAGAGACAGATGAAGTCCTAGCTGGACTGCTGAACCACACCTACATGACAAGGCTGCTACCAATTCCCTGTTCCAGCGTCTCTTGCTCCCCTCTAACAATGGCAGGTTTCTGAAATCCCTGCTTTCACCAGCCCAGAACAAAAATATATGTTACAAAATCAGGTATCATTTGAGTTTAACAAACTACAGGGTCTGGCAAGAATTTTCTTTGTGCTTCATACCAGTATTACTGCAACGGGGCTTTTTCTCCCCTCTGCATGTACAGAGGGGAGATACAATCTATTGTATCAAAAACCACATTGAGAACTTATAAAACTGTCATTTCACTTGCGATACCTTCCTGTATCGCCGTCTTATGAAAAGGACAAACAAACAGAAAGTCAAAGCAGCCCGTAGCCGGACAATAATGAGGCTGAGCACTCAGGCATTAGCCTTGTTACCCATACGGTTTTTCTTTATTGAAATATATATATGCGCATATAAAGCTTGGGTCCTGAAAAATTCTCCAGCCAAGAGAAAAGTCTCACCGCCCAAAGTTAGACACAAAGGCACGGCTGCGCGCCCGCTCGGGCAGTCTTTGCCGCCGAGGAGGAAAACGCCCCGAATCCCGCCGGTTTGGTTTGGCGGCGGGGGACGGGGGTTTGCGGGGAGCAGCCGCCCCGCAGCCGCAGCCCAACCCATCCCCATCCCCAGCCGCGTTTGCCGCCGGCGCCGCGGCCGCCCTTTGTCCGCTCCGGGCTGCCATAGGGACCGCAGTGCGGACCGCGCCACGCCCACCCGCCGGTGTCTCCGGGCAGACGGGCTCGGCGGCGGCAGCGGCGCCGCGGCTGCTGGGCTCCCGCCCCGGCCCCTCCGCCCCAACAATGGCGGGCAGGGGGCTCGCTGCCGGGCTGGCTCGGCAGGCGACCGGCCCGCTGCGGCTCTCTGCGCGGGCGGCAGCGGGGCCCGGTCCGCAGCCGTTGCTCCGCAGCGCCCGCACCCCGCCGGGGGAGGATGCGGGGGGGGGGGCGGCTGCGGCGGGACCCTCGTGGAATAAAGAACCGGAGACCGCGACTTGGCGGCTCGTGTGCCCGTGCCCTGCGTGGGGTGGGCGTGTGGGAGGGTGAGCCCCGGCCGCGTCCGAGGAGGGGGAAGGCGCCGGCGGGGGGGTGCCGCGGCGGTGCCCGCGGCGTCCCCGCTCCCCGCCGCCTCACCTCGCTCGATGTTGGCGATGGCCCGCCGCAGGTGCTCCTCGGTCACCAGCTCGCCGATGACCACCAGCAGGTAAAACTTGCTGTCCAGGAAACGGTGGGAGAGGCTGGGCGAGGGGGAGGTGGGGTTGGGGATGCTGCAGGAGGGTTCCGAGTCCACTTCCACCACCACGGTGGCCATCGCCACCGCCCCGCTCCGCCCCGCGGCTCCGGGGCGCTGAGGGGAGAAGGGCCGCTCGTCGGCGGCTCCGCAGGCGGCGGGGAGGGAGTGAGGGCGGGCGGGGAGGCGGCGGCGCTTTTATACGGAGACGGTGCAGGGCAGGGACCTGGCGAGGAGGAGGAGGAGGAGGAGGAGGAGGAGGAAAGGGGGGAGCCGGCGCATCCCTGCGCCGCCGCCGCCGCGTTTCCAGCATCCACAGCTGATGTCATCTGCGGCAAATCCTCCCCGCGGCGGCCCCCGGAAGCAGGAAGGACGCGGGGGGCTAACAAGACGCCAAGGGGTGCGCCCCGGGCCCGGCTCCCGGCCGCGGCGGCGGGACCCCTCGGCCCGCGCTGCCCCGGCCGGCGCAGGTCCCGCGCCCCTCGGTCATCCCTTGCTCCCCGGGCCCTTCCGGG